>NW_026136714.1:22193600-22738600 GCF_905237075.1 Dicentrarchus labrax | reverse complement strand
TACTTTTCAAAAAATCATCATCAAATTTTTTAATTAAATGTTTTAAATGAAAAATCTTCTGTACCTTTCCTCTACAGAGAGCATATGATGACGTCGCCTGATGACGGATTTCATAACTCTCTCATTAACGGACTGATTTGCTAACTAGCTGGCAGCCTGGCTGAATCGTGTCTGACTGATTGACAAGCTGACTTTGCACGCTTACTGATTGATTGACTCACTGACTCACTGATTAAATGTATGACTGGCAAATTGACTGGTTGCTCTGTTCTGGGTGGCACCACCCTTCACATACACATATACACCCACCACCCCTTTGGTGTAGCCTGTCAGTGTGTGCAACCGTTTTCCACCTCTTGTATTATTGTGCAAATTGAAACGCCAAGGAGAGCAATTCACACACACAGAGAGACCTACTGGTGTGTGAGTGTTTGTGTGTGTGTGATGGGTAGGAGGGGGTGGATGGGGGGGGTTGCCTCCATCTCCCTCTCAGTGTCTTGGCAGGCGGGAAGGGGAAATATGATTATCCAGTGGGGGAATTGTTTCATCAACACCTGGAGCAGATAAATGAAAATAGAAGGATTTATGTACTGAGAACAAGCTTACCTCTGCTGCCAGGAAGCAATTAAGCAAGAAGCTGGAATACAACCCCCCTATACTCGCTTCACACCAGTGGCACATTTGGAGAACTGATAGCGAGCCTTGGGGAAGGCCACTGGAAGAAAGGGAAGGTATTCATTCCCACAAAGTGTCCCATTAACGGCTGATAACAAAGTGTCTGCGAAGTGTTGGGATCTCATTTGACTCTGTGTTGGGGGGAAGCGATGGATGCTCGCCTCCCGCATAGCTACAGATAGGCATCGCGGCTTGTCCTGGCTACCTGCTGTGACCTCTGAGAAGTGGAAATTTTAGATGTAATCATCAGAGTGGTGTGTGGTTCAATTTTGTTGAGTGGTATTGGAGTTATTTTACCATATCTGAATAACATTTCCTTTAATTCTTGAAAAAAATTATTTTCATGCTAACTTTCCAATAAATCTAGTGCCTGCCTCTTCACAGCAAGACATTGACAAGACCAATCATAATTTAGTGATAAAGACATGTAAACTATGTATAGAATTGGATACGACAGTCATTATGAGACACTAGCATTTATAAATTGCAGACTTGCTTGAAGAATAGCAATAGGTGTCACCTAGGGATGAGCGTGTTCACCATTATCTGTGTCTGTTCAACCAACTAAATAGTATTTGTTACCATATTCGAAATGGGCTTAAACCGGATGTCTAAATGGAAGTTTGTAATTGTAATTGAGATGGGTTGATTAGAAGTTCTTATATATTTTAGAAAAATTACAGTACAGCCTGAGAATTAGATTTCAGAACAATGTTTTTGATTGTAAAAGTAAGAGAACAATTTACAGAACATGTTTTTTGTGGGGTTTTTTGCTATATTGACACTTTTACTCTGATGATACTACATTATACATATAATGTACTGGATACGTGCTTCAGCCAAGTACTTGTTCAACGCTAGTGTCACCACATATTTTTCTCTCTGCCTCATCTGTGTAGGTTGACACTGATGATGACTATCTGTCATGTTTAATTAATTAAAGATTCTTGCAGTACGATATGTGTTCTTGCTTCTCAACAGATACATCTGCTGCACTGTAATCAGCAGATCCTTGTATGGTGAGAGGGAGGATGATTTCTTAGTTGGGATTAGTTAAATTGAGACTGATATTAAAGTAATACTGAGGCAAAGTATCACTTCAAAGCAATAACCAGCATGCCTCCTGTCCAGGACAAAAGCTACAGCTTGCTGTAAAATGTAAAGATGTCATTCCAAACTGCCCTTTTAATGGAACTGGCTTCCAAATTGACCTTCTAGTGTAGTGAACATCTTTAAATGACATCAAAATCCTCTCAGTATCTCTAGTACATAGAACATCTCTGTGTGGTGTTTACATGCATTTAAGATGTAGTGTCAGTAGGAACAACAGCATCATTCGAAATGCAAAAGAATTAACACTTTTGTACCACCTTTGAGGCTGAAAGGTTCATTAATAATAATGACTCAACTTGTCAGATTATACAGGATACCCAGCAAAACAAATGTGTTTTTAAGTGGCTGAATATTTTACACAGCAGATGGGAAACTAACTTAAATCACTGACTCAAGAAGTTAGAAGTTTGCCTGCCAGTTTTGTGTGGTATTGTTAAGGTTTTCACTAATCATGAAGTCTGACATTTTGTTTGCAGATGACATGAATCTATGGGCTGATGAGTAACATACAATGACCACAAAAATCCATCAGAGACCAAAGATGATTTTCAAGCCAATCCTCTCAGATATTTGGTAAGCTGATGGACGTGCCAAACATCGACCTTTAATGAGGGTTGGATATTAGGGGCAAGTACAGAATGCCCTCACTCTGAACCTGGTTGAAACTCAGACTTGGCATGTACACGCCATGCTGAGCCAGTTCTTTTCAGTTGAATAATGAGAAATTATACAATGGAAATTAAGTTAAGTGTGGTCTTCCTTTATTCACAAAACCAGAAAATAAGTTTAATGTGGCACAGAAATGATGTGTCATTTACTATAGACTCCAACCCATTTTCATTCAAGAGCCTCCATCAATAAAAATCCCAAGCAAAAACATGTTGGTTTGAACAGCTGATTACCAATATTGTCTGTCAATATTTAATATATTGGAAGTATTCCATGTTTACCCAAAAATGAACAGTGGGAAACAGAACCTAAGACTCTAAAACACATCTAGGATACCACTACTACAACTGCTACTACTTCTGTTATTTACACAACCATATTCATTCCTGCATAAAATATACTCAGTTGAAAAACTCCAGTTAAAAAATTTCCCCATTGTAAAACAAACTGTATAAAACTGACAGTGACTGGCTTGAATCCATGATTTAATTACAGGCCATACCTACAAATCATAATATCAGCGTGGCTATGAATAACGTGGTATTTGTACTACGCATGGCTAAAGTAGATGCTATGCTACGAGGCTTAGAGATGTGGAATGCAAACAGTAGCTTGGCAGAGTTCTGTTTATGTTCCCTCACTCTCATACACAGCCTGTTTTCTTTATTGACTCAACAACTGGCCTTGTGCTGAGGCTCCTAGAGAGTGTGTGTGTGTAATTTTGATCTCATTCCACGCCTTGGGTAAAGCCCTCCTGGCTCTAAGGTGCCTGTCCTCGTTTCAGACGCGCTGACAAAGTGGCCTCTCTGAAATGAGCTGTGTGGCCTGTTTGCAAGAGGGGCACAGATGCAGTTTACTGCCTTTGATCTATGGGTAAACAACCTGCGGACTAAAAAGAAAAAATGGGAGAAGTCATCAGTGAATGTACATGCTGTCTGTACAATATAAGGAAAGAGGAAAGCATTCGTAGTGAAGCGAATGACGGGGACAGAGTAGAGGAGAAAATCTCTGACAACACTTTTCCTTGGCAGATCTGTCAGCCAGATCTCACTGTGGGTGACAGAGCTTGTCTTGCCCTTGCAGGCTTTACTGCAATGGCACTGTTACATATGCCTTATTATATATCCCATTATATTTCAAACACATTCTCCCTCTTCCCTCTGCTGAGCACACAGCTGCAACATTGACTTTCATAGATGTTCGGAGGATTCATAATGTGAGGAGTGCCTGTGAGTTGGCAACAGATTGAGCCTGTTAAAAACTGATGATATACAGTAGCATACCAACTGGAGTTAGACTGAAATCTGCTCTTTGAGCAAAGGTTTGACCAATATGAGGACCTGAATTCAGATACTCTTGTTTATGGAAGTTCTTATTGTACATCTATATTCATATTAAGTAAAAATTTTACATAATAAAGAATCCAGAAGGGTTTAGTGTTTCCCCTATAATTTAATCTTGGCATGTTCAAAAAGCCTCTACAACAGCATGTAGACCACAAGACATTCTCCACTGAAACCCAGGCTGAAATCATCCATACAACTGCTTCTAATTCTACAATTAATACAATACTCACATTTATGGCTGGCTATAATCATTCCTGTCTTTCCATGTATGTCATGAAGTGATACAAGAGACGAGAGGCAAAATCCAGAGTCCTCCTGTGCAAAAATGCATTTCAAAGAGTGAGTCAGCCAAACTGAGTGGTTATCTTCATCCTGGCAGTCGCATGTAGGTTTAGAGAGTTGCAAAGTAGGTGGATCCCATTCTGTATTTGCAGTTCAAATATTTATTTTATTAATATCCTCAACAAAATAACTTGGAACTGTCTCAGATAATGCTACAATCAAGTATATGTTATGACCCCCAGATCACACACAACACTTAATGGTTGCAGTTGATAACAAAACGCAGCGCCATAGTCACTGAATTCATCAAAAACTGTGCCCAGAATGTTGCAGATTGTCACCAACATAATATTAAGCTTATGCGCGCCATTATCGAGGATGTATCACAATTCTAAGCTGTGATCAGATGTTTCTTACCATTTTGAAAGTCGTAGTTAACTTCTACCGTTGTGTTTTTATGTAAAAAAGAGAAGAGAACCAGATATTTTCTAAGAAGGTTGTTAACTTGCAATGATGATTCAACCAGGAGAGTTTCATGCGCATCCAAGTCGTAAACGTGCTCCCACTGTGAGTCACCTAACAATATCTGTGGGGAAAAAAGAAAGGACTTTTACCTCTTTTGGCCCTTCCAAATATAACTCTATTGCTGGTGTTTTATCCTTGGGAATGCATTTTTGCACACTACAAGGACTGTGGATTTTGTCCTTCATTTTTTGCAATGTAGGTGCACTATGATGATACTGCTTCAAAAAAATCAGAACCTATCATTTAATATTAATCACACTTACGTGTGAGATATTGAGTCAGGATAAAAGAATAAGCCCAAATGCCTCTTTCACCCATGAAATCACAACAAGAATACAAAATACATAATCAGCCTGAAACAGTGATGTACTGTGGGTGAAAGGTCATTACTTTATCAGCAATGACAAACTCCTCTACCTGCCACACAAAGCTATTCAGATTCCACGAGCAAAGTGTGGATGGCCGACAAGGTGCTTCATTTCAACTGAGGAAAACTGAGTGTGGCAGCTGAGCCCAGAGTTGTCAGGCAAATGTCATCTAGGCAGTGAATGGAGAAGTGGCAATGGGAAAGAGAGAAATTCCACATTGCATAACCACCCTCTTATCTAAGCTCTATTATCTTGGCCACAGTTTGTTATATGGCTGCCAAAGCTATCACACAAAAAACTGAAACAGTCCTTACTTGGCTTTGCCTGCACCCACACATAAACACACAGACACATAGAAAAGGCTAAATGCTGCAAATACAATCAACATACCAACAAACAATGAGCTGTAATAAATTGCAGACTAACATATCACTGTATCTTATTTCAGACGGAGGGCTGAGTGCTGAGCAATTATTGTCAGCATCACTTGGCCTATAAAGACTATTCCCCTCAGAGCTGGTGTTGGTAGCAAGTGTCGGTAACAGAAGAGCATGTCAACAACTGTTAACGCTAATTGCTTTCACACCAAGAGCGATCTATTAAGAAAACATGCAGCAAGACTCCGCACAATGTCACGACTGCATGAGTCATGCCTTTAAAAATGAGGCCCTCCTTGAAAACATGACCACATGGACCGGAGGCTGATTTGTAATCTGCACAGTGTTTGGATGAATTCAAATTTGTGCCAGCATTACCATGTTGCTGAATCCTCTCTGGGTGTATAAAGGCCCTAAATTGTATTTCCTTAACTCAAATGTTGAATGCAGTTAAATAGTCTAGTCTTAGATGTAGAGGTATTAAAAGTGGTGTCCTAATTTGCCATTTTCATATGTTATTTAGTTTAGCATAAGTTGGTGGTCAGTGCTCGACTGCTATCTAGATACAATGTACAGGGCTGGGAAATAGTGTACGCAGGCAGCTTACGCATGATTGTTTTTTTTGCCAACACTCGATAGTCTGTTGGTCTTTGAGAACAGCTAAGCCTCAAAGCAAACCATCTTTTAAAAAATGTGAAAGATACAAAAATGTCCTAAAAACACCTTTGTTCAAGTATACAGAACCTGGCTTGCCATACGTGTTTACTCTGTAAAGTTTTGTAGTTTGACTAAGCCTTCTAACAGCACTGATCTTGCCTTTAATTTAAGTGAGCACAGGAAGGTTGTAATAACGGGAGATTTCATGTTTTTCTATTTTCACAACGGCCCTGGCTCAAACCACCGATAAATTGATTGCTAGTAACACAAAAAGAACAAGCATCTACAAAGACTTTTTTAAAAGTAACATGGCCAAGCAAACCACTTTATGTAAAATGTTCACCTTGGTTTGCAGGAAAGCATTGTTAAGGTCAGCGTTATAACTTTCCTGCATACAACTCAGTAAGACCAGTCAACAGACCTTTGTGTTGAATGAGTCTGCAAGACTGGAAAAAATGACCTATCCTCTCATGCAAACAAAATGTTGAAAAGGGATTCAAGTGATGTGAAGGTTGAAGCAAGCCAGGCTTTCAGAGCTCTCTGTCAGCGAAGGACACGGCTGAAAAGGAAAACAGCCATTACTTAATGAGCCACTTAAAGAGTGCCCTCTCTATTTAGGTTTCATTATTTTTATTGTAAATCCTTCACAGCACTCGCCTGCTAGTCATTCATACAGAGCTTCTGCGGCCAAGTACGCCATTATATATTAACCAAAATCACAGGGCTGGAAAATACCTCAGCTGAATGACAAATATGATTACTATGAAGTTATCTCCAAATAATTTCTTTTTCTCAAACTGCTCAAATGAAATGTCTTTTGTTAACATTGTTTAATAACATGCATTAATCAAGCAGTCGAGGAACCGGAGAGGGGTTATGAAAGGCAAGAAGGGGGGACAAATCAGCAGTGGATAATTACCGGGGAACCTTCTAACAGTGCAGCTCCTAATCCATCGCAGGCTCGGAGACAGCATCTTAATCACAGCATAATTACATCCTGTCATTCACCGCAATGAAAACACCGAGACAGGAAGATGGAAGACAGCTCGGGACGACAAGCAGGAAATGGATATATATGCCTACAACAAGCTACCCACGTGCTTTTATATGCCACTTAATATGTGTCAGCTATGTTGTTCTGTCTGCACATTTCAGCAATTCCTCACGAGTCATGGGTACCTGAAATCAAAGAGCCTTTCTTTCTGAGGGTTTTATAGTGCTGGTACATTCAGACTGCGGAGTGATACCTCAAAATAGACAACTGACAGCTCTTCAAAAAGGACCCTTCAGGGCCAGCGTGCATCTATCCCACTACCTTCCCAAAAACATATCAGCACTGCTGGTTAAAAGCCTCAGAAATTAAGGAGGAAACACTGATAAAGATGGATCTCTTTTCTGCCTGGTGCCTACTAAGACCGGTCATAAAACTTCAATATGTTTTGGTACTAACTAAAATGTCTGTACCACAGACTTTGAAAACTGTCAATTACCAAAAGCTGGGATCAAAAGCATGCTCTTTTTGCAGGCTTTCTTGGTTCACTTGTGGTGTGAATTTTAATACCATGAAGTTCTTGTACTGCTGCTTGTGTTTAGATATTCCATCAAAACTTCCAGTTGTAACAGCACTAGCATCTAAAAATGTCAAATGATACCCACCCCTAGTGCCTTTACACATTGGGATATACTCCATTTATATATTAGCATCCTTAGAGCTCATACGATTAGTTGTTTAATTAAATCGATAGATAGAGAATTAACTAATGGTGAGTTATTTTTAAGCAGAAATGCCAAACTGCTGTTGGTCAAACAAAACAAACCATTTTAAGACAATAACCTGGTCCCTGGGAAACTGTGATGTGTCACATCTTGCAAACAAAACAATCAATCAATGAATCTAGAAAATAATCAGCAGACTAATGAGTAATGAATGTAATAGCACTTAACATCCTATATACAGAATTTTAGTGTTTGACCTGTTGGAAATTTGTAAACCGAAAGCATTTTCTTTGGTTGTCTTATACTTTGTGACACATAAATCCTCCATAGCTGAGTACAAGTGTCGTTTAGTCACAGAGGAAGAGAAAGTGATTGCCATGCGTCCAGATCCACATGAACACACTTCCACAACACACTAGAACCTTCCTTTGGTGGATATATTTAGGTCACTGGTTGATGGCTTGGACAGATGCACAGTGGAGGTTCAATCCTTTGTGTTTGTGTGTACGAGACAGAGAAGGCTTGTGAATGTGCCCATGCATTTATCAGCCATGCTGTCGCCTACAGTGTGTGACAGTTTCAGAGAGCCGGGGCCGGGGGACATCCCACTGGCATTAAGAAAGCTCTCTCCGTGGGATGCGTCAGCCAATGAACAGCGGAGCCTCGGGGGGGCTGCCTTGTTAATTAAAGCTGGAGTTGTTTGTCAGTGCCGGCATATGATGCACAGCGCTATCACCGTCGGGGGAAAGACAAAACACGAAGCAAGATTGCTGCAACCCCTGCAACAAATCTGCTGCCTCACCATGGAAGCAAGACGTCTTACTACAGCAACGACTGCTGTGGCATCGGGTGTCAGTATCACTTTGCACTGTGTTACCCAACCGACAATCAGAGCCTGCACTTATAGAGCAGAAGCGCACAGCTGACCACAAAGAAAAGATGGGAAAGATGGGATGTCAAACTACCTAAAATCTTCTCTAACCTCTTAATCTCAAGAAAAGCTCAAGCACAGAGGGTGTCAATACAGCCCTGCCTACTAGGTGCTACCAGGGTGTTCATTAATTGTCTTTGGCAAGTAAGGTTCTGACAGAGGAGTCCTCCTGAGTGTCAGCTGTACTAAAGACTGCTAATAAGCAACACACAGTGCTATCTGAGTGCTAACAATGAGATGCCCAGTAATGAATGCGGTGGAACTTGAGCTGCAGAGCTGCAAGTGTGGTTATTTTAGGAGTAAGAAAAAATAGAATACTGGTTCTCAGTTTGAGGCCTTCATCAGAGCACTTGATGTTATAGAAAATATGGATGGAGAAAGTGAAGCAGCAGCTTCCCTAAAAACTGCTGTCAAGCTCCCCTAGGGCAAGGGACTTAATTTTCCCATATTGCTTTGGTGGAGCTGCTCACTGGCCAACAGCACAGGATGATTAGTGAAAGTGTGCAAAGCAGGGGCATGATGAAAAAGCAAAACTTCTCTGGATGAATAAAGAGACAGACGCTGCATCTCATCAAAAGCTTCTATAAATGGAACCCATTTTTGTTCGAATGCCTGGCCTTTCGTCTCCCTGCCCCTCGACACTGTTGTAATATCGCTAAATCAACTAAACCTAAATCCCCATTAGAATGAATTTAGAAACTCACGCTGCGGAACGAAAAACCCAAACAAATCTGTAAATTCATGTTAAAGCAGATGAACAGAAGGATTGTGGATTAACGAGAGGGGATTTGCCACTCCAACGTCACTCACAGAGCAAATGGAGCAAATCAAACATCTTATTAATAGTGTGACAGATGGATAATTGTGTCATTTTATTATCTGCTCACTTGTTCGATACCCACAGGGAGACTTCTAGAGGTTATAAGCCGCAGCGGGTAATTGTTTTATAGGGCTGCTGTCAGGTGAAAACCTCCTTTCTCCAGGAGGTTGACATTCCGGCATGTAAGAAATTCTTTGGTATTAATCGTTCTAATATTTATTCGAAAGATTTTTAAGAGGTATCTCTAGAGGAAGAAGAGAAGTAGAAACCATTCCAAGAAAGAAATATTAAAACCACCCAAACTGGACATACAAGGTTTTCCTTTTCTCCTTTCAAAAGCCTACAATAGCAGATTGACTGTGCTACACTCTTTGAATCATCACTGAATCATCCCGAACATTCTCTAATCACAATAAGGTGCCCGTGACAAAACAGTACGGCTGTGTTTGTACAGTCGATTTGCACAGGTAAGTAAGCTGCTTTCCTATGGAAAACTGGTGGGAGATTCAAAGCAAATAAACACGCCATAATCAAATGCAGCCACGGCTACAAATTGCTTTCAGCTGTAGTGAAACGGGTTACGGGAGCGGGCGAGACCACCGTACAGCCTAAGCCTTCATCAAGGGAGCTTGATCCTATCAGCGCGGAGCTGGAATATCAACAACACCAACCAACCGATTGAGTTTAGAGTCAAAGTGCTCTGGGAGAAACCCATAACCACAGGCTCTTGCAAACAGACAGTAGCAGCTGTGCACAAGTTACAGACTAAAATAGGACAATCAAATGACAGTGACTGTAACCCAAAGGTGACAGGGTTTTTTTATGAAACATGTTCATCCTGAAGTGCTTTAGCGAACGGCAAAGGGCTTAGATAGAGATTAAAAGAAACAAGATAGAGTAAATATTGGTATGTTGGCAGTGTGGGCTCATTGAACCCAGGGAGGATGGGATATTGGTGTTGGCAGAATGCTAATGAGACAGTAGCCTGACTGTAAGGCCTGACATAAACACTACAATGCTGGTCATCAGTCAGTTCGAAGAGGTCAGGAGGACCGCACACACCCTCAGCCGAGCTTATTGGAGCATGATGCAATAGGTCAGAGCTATTCCCTGGCCAAATGCTGCTGTGTCGTCCTCATAATTGATGAGCAATTAGCACAGGTGGCGTAGGTCATGAGCTCCACTCAAGCATACAGTAAGTAGGTGAGAGCGTGAGTCATGACTGATTGTAAGAGATTTTCCAGTGGGTACACATTTCAAAAGACTGCATTTCATTCACTCTGATGCAACTTATTAACTGGAAACAAATGGGAGTGTTGTTGTCACTAACAGTAAACAGTATATGGAATATGTATAAGTGAACGTGCTGATTTCATTTTCCACATGCAGGAAAAATCAAGAGGCAAAGCACACGAAAAAAAAATCTGTCCACATCCCCATCATGTTATTGTAACAGATCCACCAACATCATTTAATAAGCTCAGTCCATTTGCATGCAAATCAGACCAATTACCAACGAGTAGCTGGCATGTGAGTATCATTTCACATAGAGCTGTATCATGCCTCATTTGCTTAGCCTTGAAACATAAGCTCTTATGTAGAGCGCATTGTTTCCTCTGTGCTCATTCAACATGGATTTAGCACTTTAGTATGAAAACTATTACTGCTCTGGAATGTGTAAAACAAAAATTGGATAACTGTTTACCATCATTCCCCCTCAAACCCAAAGAGGCAGCACTTTTATCATGATAAAGCATCGACAGAGAAACCCTTTTAGAAATGCAACCTGGTCGTCCTGCAACAATGAACAGGACAGTAGGACAAGGACAAATGTGAAACTTGTGAACTAAAAGGACCTCCCACTACATCAAACCCACACACAATATCTTTCCTAGAAGTCAATAGGGCAGGGCACTGCACTGACAGCAGAGGAGACACCAGCATGCTGCCAGAAGATGCCAGTGAGAAGCACTTTGCTGCTGTGACATCCTCAAAGTCTTTCACAGTCAGCAGCTGTCAGAAGTGGCAGCCACGCAGCACAAAAGGGCAGAAATACTCACACATAAAACCTCACAGCGCACTGCACTCATACAAATCAACAACAATGGGCGCAAACACACATTTCATCCACATTTGATAACATGTAACATCTTGGGGAGGTACTGCTGTGGAACCTTCTATTGTATGGTATCATTGTAGGATTTTATGAGGTGTAATATTTTCAATCTGTAGAAGCTATGTAGTTTTTGCCATTGTGGGTGGTGTGTTATACTTCTTAGATTAATATGACAGTTCTTCGTGGTTGGGGTGCATGACCACATGTTTCACAACACCCTTCCTTTTATTCTTCCCTTCTGCTTTCACACCCACTCTAAGCACCATGAAGGGCTGAGATAAATGGAATAGCAATATAAGCACTGATGACCCAGACAGGTTAAAGCTGTTCGCAGATAGCAGGTGGTGAATTGATGATCAGCTCCAAGTGAGTGAATCTTCTATTCAATGTATGAGGATGGACAACTGCTTTATATTTCAGTTATTTTGCTGGGAATCAGCATCCAACCATTACACTGACTAAGCACTATGTAGGAGGGAAGAGTCAATCATGACTGATTAATACCACTAAGCCTACATGGGAGGTTGACATTAAAATGAGGTGGCCTGTGGTATGATCCATCAGCTTTCAAATGAGGTCATCATCCTTAAATATACAGATTGTTAGCTATGTTCATTAAAGCTAGTGATTTATATTTTAACTACAGTAGTGCTGCCATTCCCAGAATGAGCCATGGGAGACAGAAAAAACAAACAGGCCTTGTCAGTCAGCATCACGTCCCTCAGGGAGCGATGTTTTATTTGTCATTTGGAACGTAATGAGATAAAAGAGATAAGGGGATGTCACAGGAGAACATCCTTTCTTCCTAAAATCATTCCTCTGACATCAGAAATACCACACAGTAATGACAGAAACAGAGTTATCAGCACATGGTGTATCAGCTCGTGACAGATGAATGGTGCAATAGGCAGTTTATCAAAGAGCGAAATGTCAAGAGTGCACTGACAACTCATAGAGCATCCGAATATAAAACAATCCAGAGACATTACTGACACAGCAGTACCTGTTTGTTTTCCTACAACACTCCATATGCTGCCAATGATTAACATCTCATTCACAAAGCCTTGAACTTGTAGTATTCTGCAAACTGGCTGTCACACACTTTCATGTCATGGACTACAAACAGACACACATTCAGCTCCATGAACCAGGCAGGGACCCCAATAAGAGAACAACTGTGCTGTTTATGATTTAGTGTTGAACTCTACAGCTGTCAACAGCTGTGTGATAAGAATCAAACCAAGGATTGATCAGGGACACCTTGAGGGGGGGGATCTGAACCTCTAAGAATCTCTGATTTACACTAGCCTATCAGATGATCAGAAGAGTCATCCTCATCCAGTTTTTAATTGGCATCATCTCAAGCAAATTGGAGACAAATTAGACTAGTCCTCACGCTGCTGGTGAGTGAGGGGGGCCTCAAGGACCTCCACTTTTGGAGCCACTCCACTGATGAAGAATGCAGCACATACACACACAGGTAATGATCCGGTTCCTCCTTACCTCCAGACGGTCCAGGCTGATGAAACTGGTGATAGCAAATCCATCAATGATATCCTCCTCCTGCGAGCTGGACTCCCGTCTCTTCCGCCGGGGGGGACGTGGAGCTCTGGCGGCGGCTGCGGGGTGCGGCGCCTTTTTACCGGGCAGGGAGGCGGCGTCCCTCCCCGGACTGTGTCCCTCCCTGTCGGAGCAGGAGGAGTTGGGGTCGGGGCTGCGGGCGTCTCTGCTTCCTGTCTCCCGCAACCTCCGCACCCTATCCCGCTTGGATCGGCATCTCCGACCCTGCTTCAATTTCCCATCCATGTTGTTAGTGTAAGCTTCGCAGTGTCAAAAAAAAACCAAACAGAAATATAAATATAAAACTCCACAGTCGGTGCTCTGCTGAACGCTCGCTGCACCGCGTAATAACAAATAACACACACCGGACTGAGGATCGTAGGCTGCGCTATAACGTGAAGGTAGCGCGGTGTGTGTGTGTGTGTGTGTGTGTGTGTGTGTGTGTGTGTAAATAACAACGCAAATAAAGCCTTATAACACACAATGACCTTGAGTATAAACCTCCCCAATCTCCATTACGATAAGCAAAATGTTCAAGTATCCCACTCAGGCGGTAGAGAAGGAGCAAAGAGACGCGGATCCACGCGTTATTTTGTCACGAATCTGCACTATGTCGACGCGGTATCCGTGAAAGCAGGTGCAAAACGGCGAAATAGTTAAAATCCACGCATCACTCTCGCTTTGTAACTTTTGTTGCATCAGAATAATAACAAGCAGCGTTACAGCCGAACCTCGCTGCATGCCGCAGACAGCGCAGAGAAATCATGTCGCTGCCCGTTGTTGTTTTTCACCACCCCAATCCATGATCCAAGACTGTCAAATAAAGAGCTCGGGATACTATCCGTCCGAAACAAAAACGCCTGGCGAACTAGTAACGTTACGTATCGATCGTGGTTGTCGGATGAGTGAATAATCCCGTAACGCGTTTGAGTTTTAAGCCATATTCCTCTCTGCGCTTCAGGGGCAAAATGATCCCAAGTCTGAGAGCTACTTATGCGCAATATTTCCTAAATGATCCGAACCGTCCGAGTAAGACAACCATCCAGTGTGTGATCAAACTCCATGAGGCGATGAAGCGGTCTATTCCAGTTCAGATAATGTTGAGTTTCCCATAAATCCACTCCAGTCCGTCACTTGGCTGCTCAGTGGCTCATGGTATTTTCTATTCGCATAAGAAGGCTTTGATAAGTGTCCTTAAAGCGACAGGAGTGATTAAAATCTCCTCTCCCCCCCCCTCCCCTCCTCTCCCATTCCCTTCATCCGAAATTAAGAGACACAGTCAAGCTTCAGAGAACCCACATAACTGACGTATTTCCGCCACCTCTGGCTTACAAATTACCATAGGAAGGAAGCTGGTGTTAAAAAAAAAAAAAAAAAAAAGGGGGGTTATTCTGTTGGGCACACAAGGCACTATTTTAGTCTGCCAGAGCTGATGCCACATCATGCATATCCCGGGACTGACTGTTTGTGCTGTCACTAGTAGAAAATGCAGGCCATGCACACACACACAGACACAAACACACACACACACACACACACACACACACACACACACACACACACAAGGTCTCTGACACCTCCTCTGACCATCCCCCCCCCACCCACCCACCCAACCAGCAGACAACTCAATGTAGGAAAGTTACATTTCATCGTCAGGTACAGTAAATATTTGAAATATGGGTCTCCATACAAACATACCCTTGCCCTGTGCCCAACCATTTTAAACCCCTGGAGCAGGGTTGGTGTGTTTCCCAATCTGCTGTGTGGGGACTTCCAGGGGTCCTTCTGGGAGTTCCTGGGAGTCCTCTGCAAAGTAATGGCACAGCTTAATTTATCTGCTTTCCATCAGTAGAAATCAGGGCAATGGCATTATATAATCACTGTATTGTGTAACAATTATTTCCATTATAGGTTTCACTGCCCCAACTGTATTATAACTCCACCTACACTTCTATGTGTATTCACCTATTCAAGTGTTGTCAATGGCACCATGAGATTGTGTGGTGTATACTATATTGGTTTGGGAGGTCCTAAATAGCCCATGCAAAAGTGTGGGGACCACAACACTAGATTAAATTCATACTTTTCAGTACTTTTCATCTCTCTATTCCCAATGTTAAAACCCTCTATCTTCACCTGTCCGTTATCTTTATAACAATCTATTACTGTACATATTCAATGAAACATCAGTCCAATATTCACTGATTATAACACAGATAACTAAATAGATTGCATGTAAATTTAACTTTCAGAGGAAACTTATAAAACATAATATCAAGTTACAAGTAGTCAGGGAAGCGGTGCTCCCTTTGTAAATGCCTGGTTAGTATTTGCATAATGCTTTGCTAAGCTGGAAACTTGCTGTCTCTTTGCTAGCTTGAATGAAGCAAGTTTGCTGGAGCTGTGAACCTTCCATCTTTCATGCCAGGTTTAAATTCCTGCAAAGATTATTTTACTTTACTGGAGAGTCTGCATTGAACATCATTGTCATGATGTGTGTAAACCTATTGGGTAGAACATACCATAGCAGAACCTCAGGGCCACCTGTTAGACAACTTGTGCACCCAGGATGTGTTGAAGCGCGAGTTAAAGCGTGTTGCAAAAGTACAATTAAAAATGACAGAAAACATGACAAATTATGACATACAATAAATATCAGGTGAATTCACACCCTGTATGATTCAAATATTTGCCTATAATATGCACCTTAGCCTATTGAGTCTGTAGCTCATCCTAATGGTTATCTGAAAGGAAGAGGCCTAACTACATTGTGACTATTTTCAGCTCTCATTAGTAAGAGTCAGATGGGGATGTGTGGGGAGAAACACTGATGATGAACAGTTAATATCAGAGGCTTACTGATAATGATCTCACACGAAGGTGTGCGAGCTGAAAAAAATTACAATATTCAGCCAGTGTGAAATATTACATATAAGAATGCTCTGGCTCATTATTTGATCTTCACAGTACAGGAAGCAGTGAAAGCAAAGCTGCGAGAGCCAGGCTGAAATATTTAGGCAGTTAGTGCGGTGGTTCAGGTGTGGGAATTTTCTTTTATGGCGAGAATCTTCTGCGAAACTGCAAGGCAATGTATCAAAATGCAAAACGAAACTACTTTTATGCAAATGCAGTGTGCTGCAGGGTAAATTATCCCGAGCACTGTAGGTGATTAAACCAGAGTCTGCACTGAGTGAGTGAGTATGATGAAGTTTTTATGATACACTGCTGCGTCAGGTTACACTGTGTAATCTATACGCAACTATCAAAATGTTATACTTAGTCGCTGCTTACAACTGGCTGCAGTTCAAGGTCTGTAACTGAGAAATACCCTCATGTACCTTTCATCCAAGCAGCAAATTTGAGGATGGCAGCAAGTGTATTTTACCAGTATGTTGCTTTGGAGAACAATAACCAGGTGAGCAGCACATCAATCCTTGAGCAAATGGACCTTTCGGGAACTTGAGACACTATCATTTTCATGTTACTTTAACCTCTGTAACCACTGTGAATAAACCCTTCTCTGTTTGAGTAGCTTTGCAAGAACTAATTCAGTAAGGAGATTAAAAAAGGGGGAACAGGTATGGTGAGAGGGCCGTGGAGCAGAGGGAAGAGATTACCTCTGTTTCTTCCATGCTACTATTTGCTGTGAGCTTAATCCATAGCTACAGACTCTGAGCTCCCACATCGCAGTCATTCAAACACTAGTCTCTTTGAAACGCTTAGCCCCGGCTGCGCTGGAAGCTAAGGGGAGGGAGCCTGTCATGCTTTTATGATGTTTAAGCGGCAGAATTGTTTTTCTTCGCCTCTGCCACCACGATAAGGATTCATTTGATGTTGTTGGGGTCAAGGTGCTGTTTGCTTAAAGGGTTATTTTCTATTGAGATAGTTCTGAGAGTGTACTGTTTGGTGCAGACATGGGATTGAGAGGTGAGGGATCTGAAACACGCAATAAAATAAAACAAGTATTTTCTCAAGTACACACCGTATCCTTTGTAAAGAATATAGCCCCACAGAAATCAATAAGCCTAGATTTCACACTAGAACACTAGACAGCTGTAAGACACAAATCCCTTCACTGTTGTAAAGAAAATGAATTCTGTCGGTCTTACAACATCATTTGTGCACAGTCAGTGTATTAGGACCACATTCATCTTTCAGCGCTCTTAAGGTGTGGAAATGGTTTGACTGGCAGATTTTGTTCTCCTGGGTGGGCTTGCAACCCTTTGGCAGACAAGAACATCAGTATTGGACTATTGCGTAGGTGCAGATTTTGCTTTCCACGACATCTGTGTTTGGCAGGTATGGTTAGGGTGAGGTAAAAAACATGGTTCTGGAAAATACATTATGGTTAAGGTATAGTTAGAGTAAAGGCAACTAAATCACTTTGTTCAAGGAAAGATCATGGTTGTGGGGGATAAAAAGGCAAAAATTAGCTGAGGGTCTGGGAGGGGGTGGGAAGTCCACTACCCAGACAGTGGACATACATCATATCATGCAGAATCATCTTATCTAGACGTGGTTTTAAGGATACCAGGCTAGGGATGGGACAGAAGAAGATTCCAGGTTCAATGTGGTCTTAACTTTCTGATTCTGAATTCCTGGCAACTCACTGGGGACAACCATTTAAGCAACCCTGCCCTATTTGGGGAATTTGCTGGAACCAATGGTTTTAGTGGCATGGCTCTACTGATGGTGGGTCTGTCAGTCCACGACTTTGGTCCAGACTGAACTATCCCAACAACTATTTGATGCATTGCAATCAAATTTAGCACTTAAAATGTATGGAACTCAGAGGATGACTCTTACAGACTTGTTGAGCCCCTAAATTTTCCTCTTGTGCCACAAGCAGTTCAACATTTTTGTCTTTTATTTGTTATTTTGAGTAAATGTCTCAACAACTATTGGATGGATTGCCATGACATTTGTTTCAGGTTATCATGTCTTCCTCAGGATGAACTGTACTAAAACTTTGTGGATCCCTTTACTTTTCATCTAGTTCATCAGGTCAAAATTTGAATTTGTTCTATATTTTTGGTTTATGATCAAATACACCTTAGCTGTACTTGTGATTAGCTCTCATTAGCATATATTAGCATGCTGACACCCTAGACAAAAATGATTCCAATGTTAGCATTTAGCTCAAAGCAGCACTGTGAGTAAGTACAGCCCCACACAGCTGCTACCATGGCTGTAGACCCTTAGTCTTCTTCTTGGGAGGCAAGTCTCAAATGTGCAGATTTCCTGTCAAATTATCCCAATATTTTACCAAAAGGGATTTGCCATTGTTTGTTAAACCAGAAGCAGCACAGTCATGAATTTTATCCATCACAAATTCTAGTAGCAGTGGCAACCAGCTGTTTTGAATATGGAGTTGATGGATTCTAACTGAGACATCTCAATTTGCTGCCGTGGCTGTCACTGAGGAATTACTATGAGAGAAAACATAAGTCCGTGGCTTTATGCCTATAGGGCTTTCGGCTGCCTCTGTGACACATCATGGAGTAATTCACTAGTTTGGTGGCAATTTACAGGCAGACTCAACAAGAAACTCGCCCGGGGGCCCGGAGCAACAAGCTCTCTCTCGGGAAACCGTGGCCAGCCATAGGATTGCCCGGGCCCGGCCCTGCAAACCGGCGCATGAAAAATTAACCTGCTCACTCCACAGACAGAGCTTACACATCCTCTCTGCCTGAAAGCCTCCTTACACACTCCCTTCATCTTATGCCCCCTTATTCTCTCACACTCTCTCTTTCCCAGCCTTTCTTCCCTTCTTCATCTCTCTTGTTTTCTCACCCTGTGTGCTATCTGCACAGCTCGTGTTATTTAGATGTATCGCAGAGCCAGCGCTCCGTATCTTGGCTTCAAAGACAACAGCTGTTTGTTTCATGTTGAACACAAACAATTATTTATAGACTGGCAGACTTAGCATGAGCACATCAGATATCGCATGTGTAATGTAAACATGTGCATAGCCGCTGCCATCAAGTTGTAATGAATCATTCCTGAGTAGTTTATCACTGAAAGTCAAATGGAAGTCAGCAACTTAAATAAGTGAGGTAACAACAGGGGATTAGTCAAGAAACTGATAGCAAAGGCAGTGAGGTGTCAATAATTTAACGGAGTAGGCTGTAAATCTAAGTGCCTTTGGATATTTCATACCACTGGGGAGCAAAGTTTAATCAAACAGAAAGACTGGCCCCAGAGCTGTGTGGGTGAGAGAGCTGAATTTATTGGCAGCCCTTGAAGAGGCAGTAGGGTTTTTATTACAGGCATCATTCAGGGCGAAATTAGCAATGTGACCTGCTATTTTAGTGAAATAAATTGAGTTAAGAGATTGATGTGGATAAATGTCACGTTAAATGTCATCATAAAAAAACTATGTTTCTTTGAATTATTGTAAGCCACGAGGGGGATATGTTTCTGTTCCCATTCTTTTTTCTCTATTCTTTTCTCACTCCGAGGATCCTTCAGTCAAGAATTCCCACTTTTCTTGTTTTGGTTCCAGGCATTGCTCAACATTTTGAGAGAAATGCCATAATGGTTTTTATTGATCCTTGATGTCTGGTGCCCTCCCTGATGCTAAAGTAACAATGCTCTCTGCCTCTCCAAATCGCATCAACAGATGTTGTGACAGCAGAGCTTTTCATAAAAGACCCCAAAGGCGGTCGATATTTCCCAAGAACCATGCTTCGATTTCCGTCGGTTGGTGGAAGGATAAAGTGAGGACGTCATTTGAGTTTATAACTCTGATGACTATACCCACTGCACTTACAGTCCACCAGTATTATCCTCTCATATATTTTATTTAAAGGGTAGGAAAAACAAAAATAGGCCGTGAAGGCACTCCTTTTGGAACAAAGCTACTTATCACCCTTTAAGAGGACTGACAGCAGCTTTGCCTGTGTGCTAAAAGAATAGTTTGGGGTAATAGGCTATACTTGTTTACTCGCTAGATAAGAAGATCAATACCACACTCATACCTGTCTGTTGAATATGAAACTGGAGCCAGGAGATGGTTAGCTTAGCTCAATAAGACTGGAAATTGGGGGAAACAGCATGCCAAGAAACCGCCCGGCACATGACCACAGAACCATAAAACACAAATTGTAATTTCTTTGTTTTTAGAAGATTAAACAAGCGTGATATAATGTGTTCATTAGCAAGCTTAAGAGGTGCTGGATTTTTTTTAATGTTTGGACATAGCCAGTTCGGCAGTTTTCCTTCCTCCTGAAACTACTAGTGCAACACTGAACCCACAGATGAGAAACTGCAAGTCTTTTCATCAGTTTAGTTAATTAAAGGCTTATTTGCTAAAAGGTCAATGCATTCCTTTAAGCAAAATGGAGTGGATTATGTAAAATATTAATTTTTAAAGGACTTTGTAATATATTTTGCATGATTTGCACGACAGGGTATGCCAGTGATTAGACTGTGGGATTTGACCTATGGTTCAGTGGAGGAGGGAAGGCAAAAAAAACAGGTTGAATTACTTGCTTGGGGATTAGTATCAAAGTCTCACAAAAAAATAGGCAGTCAAGGTATGACTGTGTAACTTTTCTTTGAACGTCTGACCCCAGTTTAAATGCATATAAGTTGGTAAATAACTTGAGGATAGGAAAAGATTGACGGGGTGTGAGTGGTTTCTTTTACATATGCAACGTCTCTTTTTTCTGGTGCTTTGTGTGAAACAAAAAAGTATTCCCACTGGTCACGCTGCAATTAGCACCCGAGCCACCAAACCCCCAGAAGCTGCAGTGATCACTTGTGCCAAGTCCCCAAACAACCACCTCCCCAAACCCCCCGCGCACACACACACAAAGCCCATTCTCCCTCCTTTCACTTTCGCTCTGGCCTCACTCAGGGTTTTCTCCAACATGCGGCCATGTGGTAATGTACCCTGAAACTGTTCACAAGTGGCACATTTTTCAACCCCGAAGGCCGTGTCACACAATGCCACATTAGCAGAGGTGATGTTTTCTCAGTGAGCACTCAACAGGCTGACACAATGTGACAAACTGTCACAGGGGAGGGCTTTCCCCACCCAGGACCTCGCTTGTTAGAATGCATGAATAAGTGAGCGAGTGACACAGAAACAGAGTAACAGAAAGAGAAAGAAAGAGAGACTTCTCTCAGCTTGTTTTCCACGCATATCTGCAGCTACGCAGTATAATGAGCGCAATGTTAACAGAGAGGGTAAACATAGAAGGCAGCATAAACAGGCTGACGGAAGGCAGCAGTGAGGACTGTCTGTGTCTGTGTAATGAGGGAGCTACACAGACAAGCCAGTATCTTTCCTCATGGTCTGGAGTACGCGTGGATGGACAACTGCGATCACTTAATAGAGGACGTTATGAGAAATCATATCCTCAATTTATTTCCTTTTGTTTATCCAGAGTGGATTTGCTGACCATTCTTTTGTATCACCAGCGCTGCTTCACATTTATATAGGTTTGACCACTAAGTAGTTGTTAGGGGTTAAATAGCCCAACTAAAACAACAGCCCATCATTAGTATCTGCTTTAGGGGAATGCACAATACATGTAGTTTTATTCTTTAACTGCTTTTTATTATAAACCAGAGAAAATAAAGAATTAAACTCAGATTTTTGTCCACATAAGTGCCCTTGAGTACTGCCATCATTGAGGTAAAAAAAAAAAAAAAAAAAAAAAACAATTAGGATTAGGGTTATGTTGTTTTTATGGTTAGGGTTGTGCTGAATTTGGGTACTGGCACCTTTTTGAGTCCAATTCAGTTTCTGAACGTATTCAGAGATATTCAACAGTAGATGTGTGCAGAGGGAAGGTCAACCAAATCTGCAAAATTCAGTGACCGTCACCCTTCCCCCTTTGAGCTTTTTGTATTTTATCCTTTTGCACAGTATAGGAGGTCCAATGCACAATAAAACTCATTTTTAGGGTCATTAATCTGTAAGTATGAGTAGTAAACCAATGGCATGTCAACAGTACTTGTTGAGGGAAGTGAAACGTATTTTTCTCTGCTAAATATTCTCCTTGACGCTGTCAAAAACCTTATTAAGTGGTGGATGAATTTGAAGTTAATACATAAATCATCCACAAGATAGTACATCATTATTACTTGATGCCAGTAACTGATGCTGTGAACAGTGTACGACAAGATGCGATAGTTCTGCGTCATAGCGATATAGTGTTCTGTCCCTTTGAGCAGTGCTGATATGCATTATCTCAAGTGTTAATACAGCGCATACATTCAAACAGCAAATGAGAGTATTGCTGAATAACAAACGAGTGGGAAGAATAGAAAATCAGCGACGGGCAGATTGAAAGTTAAAAGGCTGTAAAATGAGCATGTGTTCAAATAGAGAGAGGCTGTGAGCGGGCGTATTATACTCAGCTTCTTATAACGCTCCCCTGGCTTTCACAAGGCTCTTGATTAGCAAACAGCAGCCCCCGAGATAAAACACACTCATAGACACAGACTGGATTTGCATGTAAAGAGACTTGGAGCTTTTCATGCATGCATCTACTCCAGGCAAATGAGAGAACATGATGCTTTAGATGCTGCTCCTTTTTGCAGCAAGGCTTCTGATTTCCTCTTTTGGTGTGTGTCCTTACAGGTCAACTTTCCCTCTTCCTCTTATTTTAAGCCACCTCTAACAAGTTTTCTTAACAGTGACAATATGCGACTATACAAGGATCTGACATATGTTTTATACTTGTGTTTTTATTCTGTGACCTTGCAGATTCACTTTGTACGAGACTGTGAAGAACTGGTGCCCTTTGCATGCTTGTTATAGACATTGCATTAATAACACTAGTGGCTTATTTGTACTGATAATTCCAGTTATGTTGTTTTTACACATACGTTCTTAAGTAAATGTTTGCATAACTATGAATGTATTTGCAAGCTTGTAAATTAATATTTGTACAAGCTGGACTTGCATTGATACATAATGTTATTCCTAAAGTTTACATGCGAGGCTTGACACATTCACAAGTCTCTGGCAAACTGGAACAACAGGATGTCACGTACTGGGCAAACAGACACTGCAAGACATCCAGTGCTGCAGCTGCACACATCACCCCACTCCACAGCCTTCATCTCCTTGTGTACTCACACAAGATGTTTATAATGAAACAGAAGAGATGATTAAAAGTACCTCAAGAAGATATGCATAAAATTTGAGACATCATGAACAAGTATATTGATAATTTAGTTATAAATGAAGACATGCTGAGGCAATCCAGCGTATTACTTTCATGAGAGAAAAGCTTTTTGAGTTCACCCCTAGTAATGACTTGGCTAAATATAATTTATGACTTGGATCATAAGTTATTCACCGACTTGCTGATTAATTTTGTAGGTTCAAAATGTAATATCTCTGATTATGTGTGACAGTAGATTTTCATCGTTACAGATGGAGGGAGTTTCTAACAGCGGGCTTATGCTAAGCAGCTTTCTTTTGTAAAATGATACGCATTGGAGCAAATGTAAAAAAGTGTTTATCCTCTTGATTGTATAACACTGAGGGATTTTCTTCTGCAATACTATGCATGGATCCATTAAAAATCATTACTTTAAGGTCATCATTTAATCCCTCTAAAATATAGAGCTGAAGCAGAAGCTAAGCTGATTTTGTTCTACTCTCATTTTTTAAGAGTAAATGCCACTTCTTCCCAAATGATTGCATCTAATTTTTGAATAGAACTGAATTATATAGCCCTAGAGCAAAGTAAAGTCAGTCTCTAATGATACCAAATACAGGGAAGGATACGGTCAAAACCTTTCATCCATTTTTCATGCTTGTTTAACTTTTCCTACACACCACCGTAAATCCATTTTCCACACGAATTTTGAGGAGCCTTAGCTCAAGATTGGTGCAGACAGCTTGTTAAATATGTATCGGCTGAGCTGTGGGCAACCTGCTGAAGTGGCAATGTACCTTACCTCCAGTTGAACAGAGTGAGTGAATGAATGATAGATCCTACAGTGAATCAGGACCTCAACTTCTGTAGCCTTTCAGAAAAGGCTGGTGTGACACTTCTCTACACGTACTGGGCTGTGGAGGAAAAAATATTCGAGGTTCACATTGTAATCACACAATATTACACTGATGTTATCCAGGCATCCTGTCAATGTATGTTTATTCTCATTTCAGCAAATTTGTCAAAGCTAACATTTATACATTTGTAAAAGTTGATTACATCTTCCTGAGTCTGAACCTCTCTATGTAGTCTGCAAGAAGAAACCATACTGTACCTCTTTGTTCCTGTGCAGTGTATTTCTTTGTTGATGTGGAGGGCACAGTTCTCTAATGATGAGCAGTATATCAATTGCAGCAGGCAGGATAGTATTACCAAAATCCACCAAGGTGTTGTGTGTGTTCCCTAAATCCAACAATGCTAAATGCGCATTCTTAAATATAACTAGAAACGTACTGTCCCTAAATTCAACAAGGCATCACGTGTATGTTCCCTAAATCCAACAAGGCATCACGTGTATGTTCCCTAAATCCAACAAGGCATCATGTGTGGAACACAGTCTAACGAGGCATCATATGTTTTACCTAAACCCAACAAGGCATCGTGTGATCAATCCAACACAGCATCGTGTGTATTCCTTAAATCCAACAGGGCATCGTGTGTGTTCCCTAAATCCAACAAGACACCATGTGCGTTCCCTAAATCCAACAAGGCATTGTGTGTGTATCCTAAATCCAACAAGATATCATGTGTGTTGCTTAAATCCAACAATGCATCTGTTGCATGTATCCCAAACCCATTTATTCATGTGATACCCAGTATATCAGGCGATACCTAGTCTGTATAACACACAAACACACATAAAGTGCACGTCATCCACAGTATGCCTCTCTCTGTTGCTGTTTAGTGAGTCACTGACTCTGCAGTGCTGTTTCCCAGCTGATCTGTAGTTAATCTCTTAGAGGTCTCTGGTGGGAGAAAATGATGAAGGGAGGAAGAGAAAGACGGAGAAATAGAGTTACTCTTTGCTGCAGCCCGATGAGCTTCCCTGAGCTAAGGCTCCCCAGGGAGTGCTCATATGTCCAAAACCCTAGCAAAACTTCACTGACTCAAGTGATTATGGTTATAGTGTGTGTTTACGTGCCTGGGCTCATGTTCAATGTTTACTTACAGACTCAAATATACTCCAAGCGTTTTGAAATTTCAGCCTCAATATCTAGCAGACTACCCACAGAGCTGCAGGGAATTAATAGGTTACATTAAATCTGACTGATTTAAAGCATCAGCAGTAAAATCTACAAAATTTAAGGAATTTCAGCCTGTTGCTGAATCCCTATTTTTAGTTTCCCCAAGGCTTAAAGTTGAGAGGCTCTTTTCTTTTACGTACATTGTGTCTTGTGATTAAAGTTGACTCAGACAGAAAAATCAATAATGGCTAAGCTTTTAGTGAGTGCATTTCATAGAAAAATGGCGGATGTCTAGCTGTTCAGATAAAGAAAAGATACAGTTTCTGCCGGGGGGGAGTTCGTCAAACAAAGAAATCCTCAAAGAAAGTCAACAAGTAGAGTCCAACAGATTGAGGACACAGCTCTGTTTCTGGTAATGCCTCCATTTGGTTTGCTTCCAGATGGCAACTAGGCTGACAGTGCTAGGCTGTTCCCCTGCAGGCTCTCTTCACTGATCTCCTCTCTCCTGAGATGCAGTTCACCTCCAAGCACAAGAGATATGCCACTGAGAAGACGGAGAAATCGTTTTCTCCACTTTCTTCTGCTTATTCTACCCCCCACCCCCTTAAAATAAGCCCCTGTTTGTCTGTGATACAGCGAGCAAGATGAAGATCAGGCTTTTATCCGAGTGAAAACAGGTAGACACAAATTCATAGACAGAGCAAATGCTTCTCTTTCACGCATGCTGTCCCAGCAATGCATACTTTCTCATCCCGCTGTTCCTGAAGGAGTTCTTACAATTTGTACAAGATGAGAGGCAGAGAAGGAGAGAAAGGGGTAGAGAAACTGACAGAGAGAGAGAGAGAGGCAGAGAGATACTGGATGTATTCTCCACCTTGTTTCATTTCTCCTTGGCACCCAGAGGCTTCTCCAGAGCTTTTAGTAAAAAAACAAGCAGCTGTGTGATGGATCAAACAGCAGCGGCAGCCACTTCCCAGCCTACCCAGCAGACTACTGGCTTTGATATTTCAGTCACTATCAGTCGCCGCGTTGTGTCTGTTTTATACACTGCCGGGTAAATGAATCTTTTCCTTTGGTCCTTTTTCCTCTCCTCATTCCCTCTCATCACTCCTCTCCCTCCCCCCGCCGTCACCCCTCACCCCCTCATCTACCGCCCTCAGTTGTCCCCTGTCTCTGTCTACAATTTGTTCCAGGCTTCCCTCTCCTGAGATTGACATGCGGTAAAGCTTTTGGTCCTGGCTAAAGGTGAATGGTGTATTTGCCATTGTAATTACTGCCAGCCCTGTGGGTAGAAGGCAAGATTGGCTTTCATTCACTTTATGTGAGTCTGTCTGAATTTGAGGAAGTAAAGACATGCAATTGAACCCACTCAGGTCAAGCCTGTTATGACATTGCTTAAAGCTGAGGATACACTACATGACCTTTGATTTTCATTATCAGATTGAGGGCCTTTGTCTCTTGCCAAACAAGATCATGATGTTTTTTCATTGCGTCCTTTTACTATTAAAACTTATATCTGAAGTCTTGACGTGTGTAATTTAATAAAGATCAACAGAGGCTGATTGGCAGGAACCAGCTGGAGTCAAGCATTTGTCCGGCCTTCATGTTTGTTTTGGTTGGGAGCTCATATTTTCATTGGAATAGAGGGCAGCACGGTGCTCAAATTGAGACATTTGGTGTGGAATTCAGTAGGACTACATATTGGCATGAATTTGGCAGTATGTAACATAACACAATACAGAAGTTACGATACAATAGCGATACTTTAAGGAAGGCAATATGTTGAGACTTTTGTAAAATCTACCTTTAGAAAACTGTCACAGTGTTAACACCATAAAAGCAGATCTGAAACAGATCTGCATTTGTATTATCACAGTCCCCGTAAGATTGAACAACATACCCCTCAGTTCGATACAATATCAAAACACAAAATATTGTGATAGGATATTTTCTGGTATTTTCTTACACCCCTAGAATTCAGTGTACAATACTTTTCTTAATCTTGTCATCAAACATGTTGAATGTATTTAGTCTGTGCAGTTAAACCTTGTGCTCTAAGCTTAAATACCCCAATAAATGTAAAGACAGCAATTTAACAAATCCTTATTCCTAACATGTGTTGCGTTTCTGAAAAATTCTAGGGTTATTATTTTGTTTTGTTTATTATTTGTTTTAACATTAAACTCCAGAATATTCAAAGATCCAAGTAATATTGTCGCTCAGTAATACTATCATAATGCTACCATTGTGCCTAATGTCTAATGTAACACCTTACCGTATGCTCGAACTGTAGCTCAGTTTCAAACTGTGCACAAACTTGAAGCCAGGCCACTGAAAACAAACACTTTTCTCATAACACCCTGATTTCAGTTTATCTGGACTGGTTGCCAATTTCGCTTAGAATCCATATTAACCTCTCACTAACAACATGCTAGCTTTACATGGCCAGGTGCTGGATTACATCAGTGAGCTTTTAACTTCCTGCTGTCCCAACAGACCAAACCAGAGCCAGGCCAGAGTCCCGGTTAAAATCAAGCGGTGGCCGAGCGTCTGCTGTACCTTGGCTTTGGAACAAGTCTTCATAGTATTCAGACTGCTGGCAGTATATTTAAATACCAAAAACACATTTTATTGAGTCTTCTTCCTGACTATCTAATAGACATCTTGTTGTTTGCATACCACTCTGAATTGTTACCACCGGTCTTTCTGTTCCTACTTTATCATTATTTTATCTTGCTTTTTGTCAGTTACTGCATATTAGTCTGCTGGACCATTTGTATGTTGTTGTTGTTTTATTGTTTTATTTATTGTTTTTATTTATATGTGTCTGAATATTCTTGTTTTTACTGCTTTTATTGTGTTTCTCTTATCTTACTATAAATCCTGATAGTGCTCTTTTCTAAGTGTTTTGGGGTCTAAGGATGGAGAATATTTGCACGTTCAATAGACCTGTGCATGTTCTGTGGCTATATAGAATTACACGCAAGCATTTCTTTTCTCTCAAAGTATCTTTTAAACCCTTATCCTAAGACAATATTTACCTAGGGGGTTCAGATATGCTGGGCAGACATACAGTATACTGTATATTATATGCATACATCTTTATCAGTGATGCCTTGCCTTATACTCACTGACTTACAAACGGAAAACAACCACAATCACCTCAGATCTCCTTGTGTTGATGGTGAGGGGTGTTTTTGTGCAGTTGTTCAGTTTTTTTTTTTACATTGAGTAAGCCACTACTACTGTACTGCCACGGTTGAGGGTTCCATTCCACTGAGACCTTATAATGTATAGGATATTGTATGACCCCTAGGAGAATGAGTCTGATAAACTGTGCATACTGAGCCAGTTTCTCTGTCTTTTCAATGCATTGATATTTATGCATTTATGGATTTAGAGCAGGCAGCAGATACGCAAGACTCCATGTATTTATCTACTTTACAATCACAAAGACCAAACTCTGAGGCTGGCTCCTTAGACCTGTAATGAAGCAAATTATTCTTTGAATCCCATTTGTTTTCTTTAATCAGCATCTACTTTAAGAGCAGTAAATTGACTTGTTCCTAGAGGACGTAAAGACAACAAATGCATGGTTCCTCAGCTAGCATCTTATGGAGAAAATGATGCGTGAGTAATTGATCGTTTCCATACAAATGGGTCTATGATTAAATATTGAACTGTGCGGTGATATTGAAAGAGAGTAATCATAGCCCTGACGTTCCTGACAGGAGACAAGTGGTATCAATGTCATAGGGACTGACAAATCAGATGTGATTCATGCAGCACAAGTGGTATGCTGAATAGGCAATAACCCAGAGCTTGTATAAACCTAATTACACCAAACGTCACCCTATCAATGATCCCCTATCTCATGTATAGATTAGCTACAAGGTAACAATTGGAGAGTAATGACCCACTGAAATTTTCCTTGTATTGTCAGAACCTCTTGCTCTTTTTATTGCTTGCTCTCTCAAGCTCTCTTTTAGTCAGGAGGCACATTTGCACTCAGGGTCAGCCCTTCCACATCCTGCATTTCCAAAGAGCTAAATGAGACTCTCACTGTGGCCCCTGCCATCCTATTGATCCCCCTCTCTAGCTCTCCAAGTGGAGTTTATGCACTAAATTTAGTTTAGTGCTAAGGGCCCTCATTAATAATAGATCCATCAGTAGGGGGTGGAGGGACCATCACTGATTGATTTCAAAGAGAGAGAGTGTGAAAGAGAAAGAGGAAGAGAGAGGGAGAGACAAGAGAGAAGAACTGGTTTATTTACTCGAGTCAAACCTCCTCAGTATTCTGAGTCAGCTGTCCTAAAAGGCTCATCCTACAGAGTAGGTGTAAATTCCACAAACACACAGACACAGACACAGACACACACACACACACACACACACACACACACACACACACAAACATATATCAGCAATGCCATCATCCATCAGCATTTCATATCCAAACTCTAGCCTTGGGTTTTTTTTTAATGCTGAAAATTTGGAGAATAGGAACAGAGGCATACATAAAAGAGGCAAAACAGAATGAATAGTGAGCCATGAAATGTCGCATGAGCAACAGGGTTATGTAATGCTGCATGCAAACACACCATGTTTGAATCTACAATTTGCTAGCAGATGGGACGCAGCCCCAGTCATTAAACAGGCATATTTCCATCCTACAGCAATCACATGGTTACAACAAACCTGTTGACCATCAGTCACAAATGGAACAATGACAGAACATCATACCAAGGAGAAGGGAAAATGCATGTATGGTATGAAAATGTAGGCCTGAAAAATCACAACATAGGAAAACAATATATGTGTGACAGATGGTTGTGCAAAATAAATAAATAAATACATGCTGATGTGCAGATGTACTGTCATATATATTAAGCTCATATAACATCAAGTCTGTCATAATCCAAATGCTGGCAGTAGCTAACAATTGCAAAGCTACAATATTCCAAAAAGACAGATGTTGGTGTAACTGTTTAATCTTGTAAAATATAAGCAAACACATCAATATTAGCAACAGGAAAGCCTAAATCCTACATAAAGTGTATATCCAGTATGTTGGATGAATGAAAGAATGTGCTGTACAAAAGGCATTTGTGTTTGCACACTGGTTACTTCATAGACAATAAAATAATAGGATTATAAAAACTATAATGCTGTTATCTATTATGTGGAATCCAAAGTAAAGTTTCTCTTCAGGAAAGAGTAATAAAGTGATCAGTTAAATAACTGAATCAGATCTATAATTTTAAATATGGGAAATGCTGTGGGCTGAAGTCAGATTTCTAATAAAAGTTCAAGAGCAGCTTCCTGTGTATATATATAGATGTTGTTGTTTTTTAGAACATGTGATTGCTAGTTTGATGCCCACTCACACATCACAGACATTAACCAAATCCAGTCAGAGATATTAACCACATCCTCCAGCCTGATAAGTGGGTTTAGGTGGGAAAGCTAGTTGTCAGAGGGGATCTTATTTGGATTGGATCTGGCTGCCTTGCCACAGGGTGCAGCTGTAATGACAGGCCTTTCAGCAGCCACACAACCACACTGAGCATGGCTCATCACAGACAGCAGCCCTACAGGGGAATTATGTGGAGCGACCTGGCACCATAGCACTAGATTTTCCAGCAGACTGCCTCTTGGGTTGTGTTGACAGTGAGTAAGCCTTGAATTTACTCTGCCAGTCAATAAATCCCCCTCTCACCAAACCAATGGGAATTGATGGATCATTGGAGGTGCTCTTTTCTTCCTGTATGTTGCACTTGTTTTATGTGACGTGCATCTGTGGTTTGTGTGTTGTGCGGGTGTGTGTGCACGTAAGACAGATGCAAACATGCAATGCCTGGAACCCAGGTATGCATATGCATGCAGCCTTCAGCTTCAGTACACACTTGGATAAAGTGCATGTACTTAGATACATATATACAGTTTTTATATAAAGTTTTGCTCATGGTGCTCACAGAGAATTCCACATCTGTGGTTGGTATTTGTGTTTTAAATCAAGCACCACTTTGATTCCCATGAAACCTCAGAGGCAACCACACTGACTGTGTGTATGTGTGTTTATGTGTCTGTGTTTGAGAAAGCTCTTGGATCAAAGTGTCAAACCAATCCCCAGTGCAGCGCAGCAGGAGGCGAGAGGTGTTTGTGCTTCCTAATCAGCCTCCTGCGCAAAAAGCCACTGGCTTTGTCTCATGTCCCCTCTGCTTCTGGAGATAATATGACACATACAGTTGTGCTGGTTTAATTCATAATAATGGGCTGACTTGTCAGGATTATTAATCAAAGGAACTCCCGGAAAGAAGAAGCTTCTGTGAGCCTTGTGGGGAGTCGCACATTCAAGAGCCGAATATCTGATTAAAGTACTGCCGGCACTACGAGCCGAGGCCCCTGAGATCAGATACAGTAGTTAAGCAATTATGCCTGCGTGAAAACTCCGAAGTAATGCAGACACTGGTGCATGTTCCAGCTGTTCTGTCTTTGAGTGTGACAGGCATCAGCACAGCCAGCCCTTGACCTCGCAGATCTGAAACAGCTTGCTTACTCACCATATGGTAACATATCATGCCGCCTACTAAAATTCCCCTTTGGAAAGAGATAAATTGGCTAAAAGAGGAGAGAATAGTACGGTGCCAAATTAATCTGATATGTATAGAATACGAACCTCAAAATTTATTTTCTTGTATGTGGTTGATAGCATAGCATGATGGCAGTAAAATGCATCCAATTACTATTTTGTGTATTTGTCTCAGGATATGACTTTGAGTGCAAAGATAAGCTTCAACCAAACTGGCAGAGGAGAAAGCATTACTTCTTTACTATTCAGTAGATCTAATATCATATTGATGTCCCATTAACTACTCAACGATAGTCTTCAGTTGTCTGTCGGCATAAATCACAAAGGACACTCTCTCGATAGAGATGAGCAGTTACACAAAACACCCCACAACTCTTTGGCTATGGCTAATGCCTGTTGTTCACTGCATACAATGTTTGGCACACACATTAGCCTATAGAGTGCCAAGTTATGAATAACACTGTTAAACTGACCAGTTTAGAAATATAATAACTATCCGGCTTCATTCCAGACTCTCTGCGAAGTAGGTCCAGCTTGAATGAGACAACAGTACGTGATCTACACCCAGTGCCAACGTTCAGTGCCAATTCAGGAAATAATGTGATGTTCATATAGCAAAGTGGAAACTAAGGATTTCAAGATGACATTTGTCCTTTTTGTCAACATCCTGTTTAGTGAGTGGGTGTTTATCGAATTGATGACGCTGTAGTTTTGAAACACCTCTTTTCTACACACATTTGGTTTCTCTCTGCAGTTTGCAGTGTATATGGTGAGTTGCATTGGTTATAGCCATGTCAACAAATTTAACTGGTAGCATCATTTCTTGTCCTCCTTTGTCTTCTGTTGGGCCATTCTGTCACACAATTTATGACAATTTATTCAAATCCCTGACAAATGTATTCTTAACTTCACTGTGTTGGTAGACAAAACTAAACTAAACAAAATACATCACAGACGAGTTTTATGTAGGTGGCACCCCAACATCCTGTTTCAGCAGGAAACACATCAACCACATTAAGATGTTGTCTTTGCGATTTTATCTTTGTGAGACGCAGAAGCCGTTATTTATTTCTAACATGAACTCATCCTTTTCCTTTATGTTACACTTAATTAATTTCATACACACGATATATTGTATAATTACATGCTAATATAAATAATTGCAAAGTCAAGATTGTTACCTGATTCTTTCTATTTAAAGATACTTTAAAATTACAAAACTGGTATAGGTGCAAATCTCTGGGTGAGAAGATAGAAGAACATTTTGGATTCCACTGGCCAATTAGAGGCAGTCCCAGCCCGTGCTGTGATCTTTCTTATGGTACATGCTGTTGAAATGAAAAATGTCCCTACTGAGATCTTAGAACAATGCACCAAAATTTACATCTTCCTAATTTGGACTCTGAATCATAACCTTTAACTGATAAATCGTACAGGGGCAGTTAATCCCGTTTCATTGCGTCATCTGTCTTTACAGTGACAACTAATGAACCAATGCAAACCCCACTGGTCCCTAGAGGGTGGGGCGGAGGGCAGTGAGGGGAGAAGCCTCTGCAGAACTGCAGCAGGGCTGGCTGGTCTTGTCAGCTGGCTGTGTTCAAGTGTCAGCTCGGCTCCCTGGATCAGCTTGCTTTTCAATGGCACCACCTCCCCTCTAATCCCTGCCTGTCATTCCACTGCATTCACAGCTTGGCCCTCCCCTGCACAAGCCCTCAGCATAACAGACTTCTCAGTGTACTCACACATCTCTCTCCTTCTCTCTCTCCGCCACTCAGTTCATATCAGTTCATTTAATTTAAATTATTACTATTTAAATGTGTGCCAATTGCTGCATATTTGAACAGTAACCTATACCACCAAAGCAATGTGAGATGAAGAGGTAAAAAAAACAGGCTATTAAACAAGAAAATCATCAATAATAAAATTAACAAATTCATTCAAATATCAATTTTAGTGGTTTTCACAATGTCATATTTCTCGCATCTCTCTGCCTTTCACATTGAACTTAAAAGTCTGAATTTACTCCTTAATGTGATTTAATGTCATGCCAATAAAAGCTCAAAACAGCTCTGGTTGCAGCAAAATGATATCATTTGACTGCATTTCTCTCCCTCTCTGTCTCTCTCTCTCTCTTTCCCTCTAGTATGGTAATGTGCATTCCTGCCTCAGTTCAGCTGCCATGACAACTCCTGGGTTTTCTCCTCGTGCAGGACTGTGGGACTGGAGGGACTTTACAGAGTACGTCCTGTACTGTAAAAGACAGCACGGACTCTTCAACCTAGGGAAAAGGCTATTCACGCATCAGGCGCGGAGGCCATTATGGAATAAGTGCAGTGATATTTTTCCATGCAGAATGGAGTGAAATGTACAGTGTGTCATGTGCTGATTTTTATGTTATGCTCGCAGAGTGGAAGGTTCAGTACAATGACAGGGTGGATATATATTTCACATGGAGGGATGTCCACTCTGGTCTGCAGTATTGTCCTATATTTGAGGTCTTCTTGTGTATGTGTCTTATTTATTATTAGTTGTAGTAGTCATAATAGCTCATTGGAAAAGCTGTTAAAAAGTGTTTTTGGATGTTCTGAAGATTGCCAGTACTGCGTGTGTACAGATGGAGCACACACACAGGAGGTCGTTATCTTTACTTGCTTCATCCAGAATTACTGTACCTCATATGTTAGTCTTTGCTAAATTTGACTATTCCTCTTTCTTATCTACTTTTTCCCCCTCTGCAGTTTGAAGGAATGTTGAGCCGAACCTGTAAGATTACTGTGTAATGGATCAAATAAAAGCTCCCCTCAAAAGGTTAATACATCTCCAATAACGCTGTATCACATTTCTTGGTCAAAAGTGAAATTAGGGACTGCATAAACACACAATTGTGTCGTTAATTTATTGAGATCAGCCAATATGCCCCAACGTTGCTCAGTGGAGATGTTACTTGATATCACAGACATCTGCTGCTAGGATGTTGTTACCATTCAGCATACCTTCAAAGTGCACGCCGCCTAAAACAAGACTCTACAGCCAAGCTGGTGGCTTAATGAGGCTATAGACTGAACTAAAGGCAAAAATCAGCACACTAAAATTCAGATTTTAACAGGTATAACACTATTACATAATATTACCATATTTACACTGCTAGCGTGGCTTAAAGGTCACCATGAGTTTGTCAGACTCACACTAATTAGAAGAAGCTTCATAATTCCTCCAAATTATGTTTTTTTTTATAAATGGGTTGTTACTTGTGCCTTTGGAAGGTTACAATAGATTCCAAGCCTTACTTTCCACCAACAGAACATATGTAAATACATTTAAAATTGTAGATAGTTAAACGAAAACCACAGTGCATGTGTAAAGTGTGTATTGCTGGCAGTGCTATATGCTGATTGTTCAATAAATCCATTGGTTTGTATTCCCAGCTGGTCTAGCGGCTCCATTAGCCATTTAAGAGCTTCTGCAGTGTTGGCTGATGGCTGATTCAGTCAATGTTGCTTTAGATAGCTCTGTCAGTATGGCAAGGTGACTGTGGCTGAAAGCAGAATGGGATTGACCTTTGAACCTCCAGCTACTCAGCTGCGATAAAATGCTGACACAATGGACTTCCACAGCCCCTGAGTATCAGTATCTCTCTCTCTCTCTCTCTCTCTCTCTCTCTCTCTCTCCAAAGTCCAACCCCATGTATTATCTACTTGCTTTAAGAGCCAGCTAATTAAATCACACATCATAAACACACCACTCCTGACATTTGTGCTTCTGTGTGTGTTTGTGTATATGTATATCTCTAAAATACACCCCACAGAGTTGGAGTAATGCCTACTGTTGCTTGCCAAAGACATTAAGCAGTGAATCTAAACTTTGTGTGTGTGTCCATATGCGCTTGCAACCTGTGAATATTTGCAGCTTGTGCGCTGCAATTTGAATAAGGCAAGTGGAGATTCTTGGCGGGGCGATTCCTCTGTGATTAACAGCAGTGCAGATGGTTTACAGCTGCCTTTTACCGAGGGAATTAACTCTTAATATTTACAATGAGGCCAACGCAAAGCCCTTGGCAGCTGTTCTGCGGTTCCCGCTGCCAGAGACAAGTTTGAAACCCCCGAGCCATTCTCAGGGCATAGATCACACCCCGGTCTACTGCCCAGCCTTTTACACAAATACTGTACTGGGTGTTTTGGTGGACTGCTGGGATCTGGTGTGCTTTTAGCTGCTAAGCTGCGGGCAACAGCAGTAACAAGGAAAGCAAAAGATTACAGGTGTGTGCGTGTGTGTGTAACTACCTAATTAGAATGAAATCTAAGAGGAGAGAGAAGACAAATGTCAAAGTGAAAGTAAGAAATCTTGTTTTTCGCTGTTAAAAAGAAGCTGAAGAGATGTAGGAAGAGTAAACATTGCCTCGCTCTGCTCATCATTCATTTTTTATCACCATCCTCTCTCCACGTATTGACATAATGTGCCGCCTAATGATGAGATATGCTCAGTGTAGAGACATCTGGGCAGCTCTACAGCGCACTAAATGTGAAGTGGATTGCTGTAGAGATTTGTCAGTAAACGCTTTTGGAATCAACACATTGATATTATACTGCAGCTTCTCATAAAAGAGTTACTAGATTTTTCAGAGTCTGTAAAGTCATTAAATCAAGCATCCAACTCTTCAAGCTGGCAAAAGTGGTCACAGCTGCGTTCAAAAAGCAGTCTTGTTTCATCACTGCCTAATGCTGAGTTCACACTGTGGAGCTTTGTTTTTAGTGGCAGAACACATTCAAGCAGTTGTGACAAAAAGTGCTCCCCATTGCACTTTTATTACACTGTGCTGCTGAAGACATAAATAAATTAACACGACTCTGTGAGGCTGTGCTTAGGCATAGTGGTGCTAACATCAGCATGCTTATAATGACAATGCTAACATGTTGATGTTTAGCCGGGATAATGTTGACCATATTCTCCATCTTAGTTTTAGCATGCTACAGTTATACACTGTTTAAAATATTTTTTGAACACCATATTCTACTTGCATATAGTGTTTTTTTTTATTATAATTTTTATATTTTATATTATATTATTCTTTTATTGTATTTTCACTCTTGTCTATTTGCACTACATTTCCCTGTGCTGCTGTATCAAACTTGAGTTTCTCCAACAGGGGATCAATAAAGGAACATCTAATCTTATCTTAACATTTGCCAATCAGCACTAAACACAAAGTATAGCTGAAGCATGGGATGTAAATAGTTTTCTGTTACATGTCATAAACTAAATGATTAGACATAATCAAGCACACTTTGGAAAGTGATGAGAGTCCATCTTGAGGGGAACAATGATATCTTTACCAAATCCATCCAATAGTTTTTGAGATTTGTTGATATTTTACTCCAAAACACAAATGCCAGCCACTAGAGTCAGGGGATCACCAAAGTCATTATGATTCATCCTTTCGGGACCATGAATGTCTGTACAACCTTTAATGGCAGCCCATACAATAGTTGTCAATACAGTGTGTAGCCACAGTATATCAACCTCAAAAGAAAAGTCAGGGGATCATTCAAGGCAGTTACGGCTACATTGACACTGCAGGCACAAGTGGCCCAAATCCGATTTTTGTGCTCATGTGTGACCCAGATCTGTCTTTTCCATGACAGTACAAACAGCACAAATCACATAGAATCACATTTTTTCGATACTCATTTGAGGCCTCAGCTTCTGGGGACCATGAATGTCCCCTGATTGTCACTGCAATCCATCCAATAGTTTTAGATATTTCAGTCTAGGCCAAAGTGGTGGCTGACTGACCAGCATTGACATCCCTAGCAAGACAGTGCTGGCTTGTTTATCTGCCTCCACCTCATGTTAATGTTCTTCAGTGAACAAAACAGTGAATAAGCAAAAGCTCCTGTTCTCCAGGGAGACAGGGTGTACCATTACTCTGAGGTATTCCTTCTCCCTGCTTGACCTAAACCTCATTTGCAGTGTGAAATACATTTAATAGTGACTCCGGCATCTAAAGCATTTTAACGTTAAATAAAATACACAGTGAAATGATCCTGCAGGAGTTTTTATTGTACATAGTCCCAACTACTTCACATCCTGTAGTTTGCTGCTGTGGTTGAGTAACATCCCAGTGTGGGCTTTTTTTATGCCACAATGGGAACGTAGCGTAATATATACAAATGCAGAAGGAATGACCGCAGACCAAAATACCCTTATTTTAATCTTGCAATACACAGTGTCCCAATGTACACAGTGCTGAGTACCGCTGGTGCTGAAAAATAGCACACTGTGGGCGTATTATAGCCACACTGGACCCATTGTGTATGAGCTGTATAAAACGTCAGCTCGAGATCCATTAAAATGCAGCTCGGCCTGCTGACCAGCCTGCTTTTAATTCACTGCAAAAAGGGAACATGTGCTTAAACGTGCAGTGCGTGTCTCATCGCTTTTCTCACTCACTCTCAATCAATGGAGTTTCAGTCAGGAAAACACAGGAAAACGACTCCTACTGACAACTCACCATCACTTCATCATTCATGCTTTTGGACGGTATAATTGGTGTTATGAGAAGTGCCTGTAGTGTCATGGTCACCTGATCTCCATTAAAAACCACAATGACACCCGGTCCTGTCACCCCTGCTCTCTCTCAGAGCATGTAACCGCTGAAACGAGAAGCGAGAGAAATTATTAAGTGCAAATCATGGTGAGGTGCTCCTGCTGGGAGCTGTGCTAATCAGAGTAAATGATGACTTTAGCAAAACACACAGGGTTTATCCGGCTGGGGGAGGGTGGGGGGAGGGGGTGCAGTTGCTCTGGTAATGATGTTCAGTTGTGGAAGGGTGGAGGGGTTAAGCAGGGGGATGCAGTATATCTGTTTAATATCCCAATGAATTATTTGTTGTCTGGTTGCATATTTAATGCATCTCCATTGCAATCAAATGGCTTCATTTCAAAAGGCTGAGTGCACACATGATTTGTGATGCATCGTGTGTGTTTTCTGTGAAACATGTAGGAATGTAGACCATAAAATCAGCATTTGCCTGCTTTTTCTATTTGAAGGGCAGTATTTATCATAATGGAAAAGCTGAGTGTGTATTTCTCTGCATGCAAGTGCTGTAAGAATGTCCTTGTATGCATGTGCTACATCCATTTTTGCTCGTACATAAATGCCCACTAAATATGGAAGTGCGCCAACACATGCATCCTGTGTGTGTGCGTGTGTCTGAGTGGGAGTGTGTGCTCTCTCACAAATGGCTCACAGTATGGAGTATATAGGTGTTTATACTCCTAATCTATTGTACACCTATTTTATTATCAGGGAAATCCTCATGTTTTTCAACATCCTCCCACAGCCACACACACAAAACACAAGAATATCTGACAACATTCTGCAGATTGTCTTTTATCCAACTTATCCTTTCCTTAACTTGTTTGTTTAAATTGCAACAAACACATTTAAATTTGACAAAGTCCTTCCAAGGAGGGCACAGATAAAAAGTTTCACATTAAACTGTGACATATAAATCATCCTTGAATAGTATATTAGGTTTTATAGACAATAAAGCCGTCATTCCAGCCCACAATTTATGAACTGTCAAAGAATATTAGTCCTAAAGCGAGTGGAGTGTTTTAATGGCAGAAAAATTGAGTGAGAGTGGGCTAGAGTTTTGTAGTTTCACAATAAGCCCTCAGAGTGTCTGAGAAAGACCTCTCTCTTATCTCCCACTCTTTTATTCATACACTGCTGTATTTCCGCAGCTCTTCACAGAGACAAGCTGAGACTGCAGAGAGAAATGGGTGACTTTGAAACGCCACTTGTGAGACAGAGACAGGAGAAACTGAGGAGGTCAGTAGTTCTTTCTCTTGTAACTATTTCTGCTGGACTCTTTTTTTTCTGCCTCCAAATGAATGATTTACTGAATGATTTGAATTATTGGCATTAATCAGAAAGCGTTACCCAAGCTTGTGTGTAAAATGTTGCCTTTTCAGAGTCAACAAACAAGAGGTGAACACACTCAATCACTACTGATAAGATGAAATATTTAATAATGAAATGATGAACCTTGCATTCATTTTGACATGCAGTTATTTCTAACTCACATAACCTCAGGTCATTTGAGGTTATTAGCACCCCCACTGCATGGGGGTGCAGAACAGAACGACCAAGAGCTATTAGAGTTTAAGTCAATGGCAGATGTGGCAAACCTCTGTAGCGCCACGCCGACCGCCATCTCAGTGAGACACGCAGTCTTCTGCCTGGTAATCAGCTGGAGAGCTTCAGCCTTCAGAGTCCTGGCACTTTGAGGCCATGAATGAGAACAGAGAGACATGAGGAACCTTCCTCGGCTCAGTCAGAGCAGAGTGGTGATGATAGCGATAATGATGATGATTGAGATGATGAATCAGAGGGCTTCGAGAGCACAAGCGACAGCAAAGGAGTTTAGCACATCTATTATTCCTGGCGATCAGAACACCAGCTCGCCCCTGTTTCTTCTCATTCTTACTCCATGGTGGATTTCTTCCTCCCTCTGTCTCAAATCTAGTCCCTCTGTGCCTTTTTAAAACTGGCAACCTGGACTGCTGGAGGGGGGCAGGCAAGGTGAACCTGATTTACCTGTATGTTTACAGGAACTTTTGTCATAACCATGGTTATTATTTTAAAGATTTTTTATATTATAAGCACCAGACTTACTCTCTTTTTTGAAACATAGCATTCATAATAAACAAGAGGTGACCATGAGTTCAATCTTAAATTGCAATTGCTACAGTGTGCCTTTAGTCCAGCAACTAATCAGCTGAGATTGAATAGGACTCTGGTATTTATAATCTATTATAATAAAGAAGATCCCAGCAAACTGTGATATGACTTTCTCTCTATTTGTTTCTCTGAGCTGAATGTAAGTATTTGGTGGAAATGAGTCTTACAGTGAGTCAATAGTCAGGAGTCAAAACACAATCCCAGCAACTGCAGGGGAATATTTCTAAGCCACAAAACCAGTTCAGCCCATAAAACCAAACACGAATACTCTCATTTCTCTATTATCGGAGCTAGTAGCATGAAAGCAGCAAACAAAAGAAAAATGAGCTCAGTCTAATGCATGTAATTAATTCACAATCAATAATGCAAATAAGTGCACAGGGTGAAACTAAAACAGGAAAACCATGACAACCATAAAAGCGGATATGCAGAAACATTATAAACATAGGAAAATAAGGTCCTGGTGTCTCAGAGATAACCAACAGTATAATTAGGATACATTGGTGTTGGCTGACAGCAGGTATGAGAACATTCTCACAATATTTCCTCCATATAGGGCTGCAACTAACAATTATGTTCATCTTTGATTAGTCTGTCAATCAGTTGTTTGGTCCATGAAATATCAGGAAATGGAGAAAAATGTTGATCATTGCCCAAGGATACATCCTCAAATGTCTTGTTTTGTAACCAAATCAACTATATTCATTTTACTATCATAGACGACTAAAGAAACCAGAAAACATTTAGATATGGGGAGAATTTGGAATGCCTTTCTTAAAAAATGACTAAAAACAATTAATCGATTATCAAACTAGCTGGCAATTAATTGAATAGTTGACAACTATCCATTAATCGACTAATCATTACAGCTCTAGTTCATAGGAGGTAACGCAGTGAACAACAGCAGTTCAAGCATGATATAATATAACAGAAAACCTCATGAGATGAGCGCTGAAACAGAAGTCAGAGTTCAGGAGTTGATGAATTTTTAAATCAAATTTAAAATTTGAAATAAATTACATTAATATTGATCTGTTACTTCTTCCTTGCTGAAGTTGTCTGCAGCTACATGCTGTGAAACATGCTCAGTAAGAATATAACTGGATCAAACAGATATGAAAATATGAGAACAGTTTTAGCTCCCCTTTCCGGGCTTTACAGCTACCTTTAAAACTGATTTTGACTTTTTTTTCAAGCTTAACATGCCTCTTCATGGTCTGAAGCATACTGTGGCTACACTGTATTTGTTTTTATCACCTTAATGCACTGTGTTGCTTTTGAAATACTTTCATGTACTATTTTTCCTTTTTATTACATTTTCTCTGTAGCCTCTGCCTTTATTTTCATTCTCCTTTATCTGTACTTTGTGTGTTATTGAATGTCTCTTGTAATGTTATGTGTGAAGCACTTTATTATAGAGCACTTTGAAAGGTAGAAAAGGATCTCATCGTTAAATAAAAAGTGGTGATAGAGCATATTGTCCAAAAATCGCTAGCAGTCAGATAAGGTCACACAGCAAGCTCATCAAAGCAGATAAAAACAATTCACTTTTAATGAGAAACAGCTAACAACTGTAATTGAAGTAAAATCCAACAGAGGTGGGACTAAGGCATTGCTTTGCAAGTAAACCTCATGTCTTTGTACTCAAGTCCCTAAACTTCAAGTCCCAAATAAGTCATAGTGTGCTCTGTGCAAAATATGGTGCACAGTATTATAACATTAGTTCCTCATGGTTCTCTACTTCAACTTGTTTGGATGCTGTTGGTTCAAACCAAGCGTATCTGGGGAATTTAGTGTTGACTTGCTGTGATTGAATGAACATTAATGTTAGTTGTTTTAGGAAATGAACAGAAGTCATGGTGTTGGTGTCCAAGTTGAGTCTTTTTTGATTTTGTCAAGTCAAGTCTATAGTCATCAAATCTGGGACTTGAGTCTGACTCGAGTCCAAGTCATGTGAGTTGAGTCCACACCTCTGCTTTCCAATAACCAGACATTAAATGTGCTCTAAACTAGCTTGAACCTTGAGGACTTTGGAACTGTAAGGATTTATTGAACTGTGTTGTAAATGTGTGCAGGTACTTGTCTGTGGTCTGCTGTGTTCGTATTGTGCTCCTGATGTAGGGCTGTTACTGGTTCATGGTTGAGTGGACCACATATAGTTTCTCAGTGAAAGGCTGAGCAGCCCTTGATCCAGACGTGTAACTCCTCCCCAACATGGTTCTATTCAAAGCTCCAAGGCACCAATGTGTGTATAGCTGTTTGAACATGTTTTTCTTAGATAAATAGATACACAACAGCCCTCCTTATGCTTTAGAAAGCATAACACAAATTATTCCGGCCTATTCCTCCTCAGAGACAACAAGCTACAGAAGAATACTTAACCTGAGTGCTGCAGGCATTATTCATAGAAACTCCTGCAGTTGTGTTTTGGCTTCTAAACAGCCATTTGTAAATTCTTTCAGAGAGTATTATGAATAAATGGTAACTCACACATACACACGATACAAGTTACACATAAAGTATGGTTCAACTGTCTCCTTTTAACTTTAAGATCCTACATTAATTCTACTTTGATCCATTGTACTCTTTTCTGAACACCATAATTACGAGAAACCTTTCAAAACTGTAGAAGCCAAGAGCTGTAACAACTGCACAGATTCTCTAAACCATGTTATCTCACAATCACAACTTAATTATTTTGTAATCTCAAGATAACAAGCTCTTTCCGTGTGATCACATATTAATTATCTTGTCATCCCGAGATAACAAACTTTGCTTTCTTGTAAAAAAAAAAAAAAAAAAACGGGCGGTGGTATTGCTTCACAAAAACGCACCTAAATTTGGCGTAAATCAAGCTGGCTGCACGCTGGTTTCTAACTCCCTTACACACATTTCACTAGTGTTTGGCAAGTCATGCTGTCAATTACTCATTACTGATGAACAATTAATAACATTATTGATGATTACTCACCATAAAAGTAATTAGTTACATTACTCATTACAACTCTAAAGCCTCCACACCTCACATCTTCACTATTTATAGAAAATGAGACATGTTGTGCTTCGACAAGAGCCCAGCCTATTACTGAATGCAGCAACCTAACAGGGAAGCTGCAGTGATCACAAATTCTGAATGGATCACCAATGGTTAATATTAGCAAGTCAACATAAATCAACTTTGGAGTTATAGGAGCCTCCCTGCACGGACTTGTGCAGGAGCGGGAGTCACTCCACGGAGTCATGGACAGGTCAAGTTTCTCCAGAGAACACAGTGAAATTGATCAACCCTCCTGTCCAGGTTAAGACAGCCATCAAGCCCATCTTTTGTCAAAGTGATTGGTAACCCTGTGTTGAAATGACTGAAATTCAAATTGTTATCCCTTTCACTAAGTCTACTCGTTATTGAAAATATGTCACCACATTAATGTAATGCATTACAATGCGTGAGTAAGGAGTTTAAAATGCTTGACAGCTGCTTGGTTTTGTTAATCAAATCCACATTGTAAATCATTTTGAGCTCGTTGCTGCCTTAAAAAAGTGAGTTAACTGAACTTAGGTCAATTGATTAGTTTAACGTCTTATTTGAATTGTAAAACCAATGAATTAACTGTACTTGAGAAAACATTCAATAAGCTTCAGATATTATGTTGAATCAACAACTGTTCAGTCACAATGATTGACTTTGATTTCTTTTGACATTTTCTCAGTTTGACGAGTCAGTTCAGAGCTCCTGTTGGAGCTACTTTGTTCCAGCATTGGCAGTCATGACTCCAGGTAACTAGCTGGTTCTGGCTGTCTTGCAGTGACTCACAAGGTTGCATCTACAAAAGGAACAGATGGAAAAAAGACACCGTACACTAATAAGAGCTCTCCTTGACAAGGCATTATGATTAAAGTGAAGCCATTGTGGTCGACCAAACAGTGTGCAGATTCAACTTTGATCTGTCTGTACTTGCTAACCGCCGATATCTGGGCTGGTCTGTTCTAACTTGCTTTCTCTTTTGTTTGTTAGAGTGGATGTCCATGCTTGACTTAGATAAAGCATAGTATTAACAGTCCATGGCTGTATGGGATAAACTGTACTTCTGTATGCATAAAGGTGATAGCCTTGCAAGTGGTGCAGGTCTGTTATTATTCTTGCAATATGATGTTAGTCTTGTTACATTTTGCAGGAAAAACATTAACTGAAATCGTCAATCATCAGCTGAGACGGCTTTCCACTCATGATCGTGTGTTGACAGAGCTGTTTGCATAATTGACTGATTGATCGACAAGTTGATACCTTATTAACATTCACTGCAAAGCATTTCTTTCTTTCAGTGACATAGACAACACAGGCTTCCAGATATCCATAAGAGGACACAGTTTCAGCACGAACAGAGTTGTTCTTGTCTCCCTGCTATGCAAACAGCTCACTACAAATGACTCGTGTTTGAGCACAAAGTGGAGACATGGCTGCTCTGGCTGTGAGGGCAACCGGCGCTCTGCCTGCCGCCCCTGCCTTTCTGAAAGAGACGGGCTGTTCCTCCGAGGGGCCCTCGTGCATGAGCTGCTGAGGCTGCAACAATGAAGCAGCAGGCCCCGACAGCAGCAGCCGGCGGCCATTATCTCAATGCATTGTGTGATCACATCCGGGAGGAGAGAGAGTCTATGTGTATGTTTTGGTGTGTATTTTACCATGGCGAGCACTTATAAAAATGAGTTTGCATGTGTGCAACTGTCCGTGTGTTTGTGTTCATTTGCAGACTACAGTTGACCGTCTTCTCCTAACAAAAGAGCAGCTTCCAGCCCTTTGGCTCCTATAGAAAAGGCCTAAGTGGGCACTTATAGCTGCCTTGCTAGTGCATAGGAACTTGATTAATGGTGTTTAGATAGACTGCCTTGGTGGGTTTGCGCCACTAAATCATATGGCAAAGGAGGGTTTATTAAGCAAGCCAGAGGAAAATACAAGTCTAATAGCCCCAGTTGCAGGTCAATGTACATAACTATATGTTCTTTAATGTTAAGCTACACCAGGGCAAAAACAGAAAATGCAGGTTTAATGGGCATCATTAAAGGTAGGAATGCATGGTTTCAAGTGAGCTCAAATAAGGAAAATTCTATTTTAGTTTTTTGAAGTGTTCTCTGTTGCCTTTAGTAACCTTGACTCATCACAGAGAAGCTCAGTTGATGCTATTAAAAAAGGAAATGAAAGAAAGGATGTCTTTGCACTGATGTTCTCAAAATTCAAGTGTTATTTTTGCTGTCTTTTGGAGCATCTAATGAACTGATCAAAGTATGGATGCACAATATGGATTTTTTTCAGCCGATGCCAATAATTACTTGCTTTTCATGGCCTATACTGATAAGATAACCGATAATTTTACATTTTTGTATTTTAAAAAGAAGTTCATAACCTGTAGTTAACGCACACCAGAGGGTAACAAAGGCTAAGCTGTAGTGAGCAAAGATTGATGATATAATAGCTCTGACCTAACAAAATCTAACTGACATCACTATTGTCTGACTCTTATACTATACTATACTATACTATACTTATAATACTTTTATAGAATCCTATCAAATATTTAGCAGATTTCAATTTTAACCAATTATTATCGACCAATAATTTAATGGCCCCTATATATTTTGTGCATCCTTAAATCAGTGTAAGACCACAAAAGACATAAGCCTGTTACCTCTTTTCTTCTGTTGAGTTAGGTGCATCTGGAGTTGTAAGCAATACATATTTTAAATTACAAGCCAATGATTCAACTTTCACACAGACATATTTCATTTTAAGTCTTGTAACACATCAAATATCAACTTAACTGTTCATTATTTTTGTAGCAATAGTGTCTGTTCTTGACTCAGGCAATAGGTACTTTTCATTAAACTAACTTAAATGCAGTTGGAGGAGACGAGGAGCAAGGAGCAAGGAGAGAGGATGCTTCTGGAGGAGCCGAGAGTGAGGAAACAACAGTGTATCCTACACGGAAGTCATTTATCAGGAGGCGTAGGTGTGATCTAAAAATACCGCACCTCCACATGTGGAACATGAGTGCTATTTGTTTGCCATCATTGAAAACCTAATTAATGATATTAAAAACAAAATTCAATAATTCACAGTTTATTCTCACAGCTTTTACTCTGCAGTGTCTGTATGGGGATCTACACATAATAGAATACAGTTAAATGGTGAGATATAATACAATGTGCAGCACATTGTGTGTGATAAATAACAATTTACTGGATCATTTAATCTCAAGTGTTGGAGCACCACACAATGAAGCAGTTTGTTTTTTATTTTATGTTTTTATTTTACACTACAGTCAAGATACACACACTCTTAGGCAGCTCTGTGGTGCATTATTGTGCAGCTAATAATGCAAGTCAATAGGCCACACAACTGAAGTAATCATAACAAATAACACTGATCTGTACATATATTAGAATACACCTATTTAAAATGAATATTAAATGATCAACCACAGTAATAATACTGCTAAAATTGGCAATGTTAAACAATTTACATATCTAAATGAATACTGTAAGGTTTTGTTCTTGTTCTTAAGAAAGAGGTTATGTGGACATTTGTACCCGTTTGACAGGTGATGCAGCTGTGCAGTACGCAATAAGTAACTGACGTTGCTTACTGATGCTGTGGAAGAAAGGATTTGTCATTTGGCAGATTCAGCTCCTCTGCCCTTGCGTCTCTTCCTCGCATCTTTCTCTCTCATCTCCTCGCTGGGAGGAGCTAAGGAAAGGAAGCGAGTGAGGGGAAACGAGGAGACACGTTAGCGTAATGAAAAGCACCTAATAACTCATGACTGGCAGCCAGTTCGCTGATAAGAAGCTTTGGGATCTAGTGTTCTTTTGATCCGCAGGAACAACACAGTTCAGAGAGTCGAGTTCATAGGGAGACATATCTGTAGTGTTGTGCAGCGGTACTGTACGCAGTAAGTGAGGTTTAATTGTCTCTAGGACCGAGATACTATCAATAGGCCCTGAAATGTTTGTATACATCTGCACACAAAAACATTAGGACTGATTAAGGCTACAACCTAATGCCTGGTTCATCAAACACACACCTGTTTTTTACATTTGCATATTGTGTTTCTGAATCCAAACCACCCCTAAATGTTAAGTGTTCTCCATGGACTTTAATTGTCATGAATCAATATAATGGCAACAGGAACCACAACTGCACCACCTCAGAAATGTCATTGCCTGTTGATGTACGACTAGTATAAAATAAGGCACTAATAAGCATATGTATAGACCACAGAGGAGGTGAATGCAGTTGCTTCCTAAGAGAAAGCAGTGCAGGAAGTTAAAGATAGCAGTTGGATCTACACCTGCAGCCAACCAAAGGGACATGTAAACCACAGAGCATATCTCTGGGATCATTGGGGATGTGTTGGTGGCATTGTTTCAAAAGCAGATAGAGAAATCTTGCGCAGTGCTGAGGCCACTAGCTGAGCTGAAGGGCCAGGGTCTCAGACTGTGGGTTTAAAAGTTCTGTCAATGCTGAGTCAGGTATAAATTGTGTTTGCAGAGAGCAGACCAGAGCTCCTTATAGTTTGATGAACACCCACAAAGTGAGTAAATTTCCCTCTGCTAAGGAATTACACGAGAATGTGTTTGGATCAAGAATGAGGAGTTGGAACACTCAGGGGGTGTTGGATTAAATCATCACCAAAATGGTACAAAAATGTGTCTGTAAAAAAGACAACTAGGGCCTGCTTAATGAGATCCAGTGGACTCTTACCATACTGGCTTAAAAACACAATTAAAATACTTAATTTTATTAATTATATTTTGTTGTTAAACTTGTCAAACTAAAATTTCCTTCATAGACAATCTGGCCAAACGTTGCATTTCCTCCTGATGTACTGTATATCGTTTCATATGTATATTTAATTCAATTTTGTCATTAAGATAAATTCCAGGACATATACCTTTATTCAAAACTAAAGTGAGAGTGATTCTTATACCGTAATTTAGACAATGCCTACTGCAGTGTAAAGGGTATAATTACCCCTTTCCGACACCCTCCTTGGAGTTGTGAAACATTTTTTCTTATGGCAGATTCTTGGCTCTTAATACCTGTTCTGCAAGTGGTGCACAATACCAACAGTGACAAAGATGGAGATACAGAGTTATTCCAGGACACTGAGAATATGTCAGGCCTATTATACTGTGGAGCAATAGGCCGACTGCTCCACTCATCTCCTTTCGCTTCCATTATTCTCCACTGATAAATGACTCTCGCAGCTGCCCCTGATAAGAGCCTTCCCTGCCTATTCATCAGCTCTCAATTCAAGGCTTTACACTTGCAGCATAGAAAGATCTACAGTAGTGGTGTTAGTGGTTCACGGCTTGCTATCAAGGAAAAGGCTACCACCACATGTACTGTTTTCTCAAACAGGGTGTCGATAAATATCAGCGCACACACTCACAGACACACCTACACGCTCATTCTTAACTGTATTGTTTTTTTTGTGCCTCAGCTGATCGTGTTATTACTTTTTCTTTCTTTTCAAAGTTGATGTGCTAGAGAAAAGCATTGCATGGCCTGAATGTATGAAGCAGTTTCAGCCATGCTAGCAGCAGGGCTCCGGGGATGATTGCCATCCCCAGAGCCCTGCTGCTCGCCAGTTGGTCAGTTAACCACTTCAGGTCCAGACTGAAATATTTAAACTATTGGGTGGATTGCCATGAAATTTTGTTTAGACATTCATGTTCCCCAGAGTATGAATCCTCCTGCCTCTGGAGATCCCCCGACTTTTCTTCTAGCACCACCAGTGATTGAAATGTTTTGCTCAGAGTGAAATATCTTAACAACTATGCCCCGAAAGGATACATTTTATTGATTTTGGTCATCCTCTGACTTTTACTCTAGTGCCACCATCAGGCCTAAATTTTCACCTATTCAGTGGACAGAATTGGCTCGGACATTCACAGTTACTGCAGGATGAATTTCTAAAGACTTGGGTGACTTTTCCTCTAGCGCCACTAAGAGGTTGACATTTTTGGTTTTGAGTAAAATATCTTCACAACTATTGGGCAGATAGACACGAAATTTGGTACTGATATCCAAAGTCTTTAAAGCAGAAGTTTTCACGACTTGGCTTTTTATATAGATCCACCATGGAGTCAAACATTTTATTTGTGTTTTACTTTAGGATCAAATACCTGCAAGACCTTTCAATCAACTACAGTGGTATTTGAAAATGCACTGAAGACACGCTGAAGTGAACCTATTAAATATCACCTTCTTAACATTTGCATATTAGCATTCAAAGGAGGATGAGGATGTCCTGGTCACATGACATGCACTTTATCCCACTCGGTCACTAGGTCAGCCATTAAACTTTAAGTGTTTTTCTTTCTAGAAGGTAAGGGCTTTCATGCACATCACAGCAAAGGTCTTTTTTTTCTCTAAAAGTTGCACATCCATGCTTTCCAAGAAAACCTTTTTATGTACAAAAACCTGAACTGTGAGGGAAAAGAAGCCGTCTCCCAGTCATGACTCCCAATGCAAATAAACAGTTAAGTATGTTGTAGGGGTGGGAGTGTGCGGGGTGGGACAAGTTATTTTAGTTTGGCTTGCTTCCAGAGGCGCAGCGAAGAAGCAAACTCCTCGCAGCCTGACTCACTGGTAATCCAGGATGGAAGGCATGTCAGCGACAGTCTGTATCTGCGCTGTCACATCCCATCGCTCAGACAATGTATCACTCCATTCACAGCACAACCAGGCTTTGATGTGCCTGAATACACCCAGTAACACTGTCCTCTTTTAAGCCGGTAAGTGGGTGGATGTTGCTGACTCTTAATCTGTATATCTACATGGTTCCCTTCTCTGTGATCAAGCTCGCAAACTTCAAATATGAGCCGCAGGGCCCGTAAGTGTGTTTGGCAAGGGAAGGGCATGGGTTTATGAAGCATAATTACTGTTAATAACCTCAGGGCTTGTAAGGTTTCTTTTCAACACTGCTTATGTAAATATTATCTTAAGGCCCTTGGTAAATTAAACAGTTCCACTCGCTGGCATTGCCTTGTGCAGATGTATGAAGAGCCAGAAAAGAAAGCCTCAAGGAGCCAGATTATTGTACAAAGATACACTCACTGTGGACCGAAAGAAAAGACACTCTATTGTTATAGTTGGGTAAGATAGTGCTAATGCCTTTACAGACTGGAAGCCCTATATTTTAAGGCTAAAAAATAACGAACTTCAAGTAATGATTTTCTCCTGAAGCGAATATGTATCATTTTCAAAGTCTTCATGTGCACAGAGAGGGGTATTTGTGCCTTCCTTGTTTGGCTCTGTGCTTGAGAAGTCATCTGCATGCTATTTTGAGAGCACAAACAAAATCTAAATTATGGCCTTTCCAAATTTCTAAACCCATTGTACAGTAATGTGAATGCTTCTTTTCCCCTGAGTTATGCAAATCATTTCAGTGAATGAGGTGGAGTTTCTAGTTTGTAGCCAGCATTAGAGCCAACCAGGCCTGCAGATAATAAAACTGCATTATGCTGTTTAGATGGAACATTTAGAGAGGGTCATTATGTGTTTTTGTGTTTTTTTAATACTGAAAATGCAGACTTGCTGTGTTGTCTGGACAAATGCCAGAGAACGATCAATAGCCTTCCTGTTCCTCTTATTCTGATTCAAGCATCTGGGATGTATGAAGACTGAATTAATGAGCACTACATGCAACTCTCTCCCCCTGCCCACCATTGATTTGAGCTCATCAAAACCTCATTGTGAGAAAGTGTGGTTAGCCTCAAATGATCTCTGCTGGCTTCAGTCAATTAGGCTGTGAATAAGCCTTCCTGTGGCTGACACCTCTTCTTGTTAAGATGACAGTGATGACAGGGGACATCGAATAAGGGATATTGATGAAAAACATGTTGATTAATATGTCAACAGCAGGCTGGTAAATGGTAAGTGTCTCAGTGTTGTTGATGTGTGGCAATTTCTATTGTAAGAAATGCAATGAAGCACCACAATTTGATTTTATATCAGCACAGCAGAAGCTGCAACATGTGATAATAACCCAGATTTATTTACTTTCAAGACCTGATTTTGCACCATCATTGTAACCACCTGTCCAAGTAGAGTTATTTTTTTAAGAGTTGTTGCATCCAATACTACCTACATTTTTGGATCGGGTATTGTGAGGATGTCAGGATGTTGGTCCAAAGTCAAACTTCTGAAAACATGGCTGTATTTCTATTCCCAGCAGTGTCTCCTTTGCCATTATTTTTTTTATATATAAGTCATGACTCACTCTACTCTGACCCCTGATATTCTCACTTAACCCTAAACAATCTAACCAACCCAACCCAAACTAACTAACTAAGTCAGAGCGGAGAGTTTTAGAGCAGCGAGTTGATTTTTGGTAGTTTATCTATAGCCAGAGCCAGCTAAATGTCAGCAATTTGACTGACTATATCATAAAAGAAAGTTCCATAGCGTTCATTCTCTGTATACTTTCATCTTTCATCAAAGAGGACCCGCTCCGTCCGTAGATTAAAAACTTAATTTAATTTAAAGCACACGAAAACACTGCCAATAGATCCACCTACATGTTAGACGCTTGACCGAAAGAGAGACAGAAAAAGACAGAAAGACTAGTCCCTAGTATGGGGTCAAACTCCAAAACTGCTAAGTTCTATATCTCCTGAGATAACTCTAGCTGAAATAACTTTAAATGCCATTAAAGTTACTCACTTCACCATAATGAGAATAAAGCTGACCTTTAAGTGTAAAACCAAGGGAGTTCCTCTTTAATAGCTACACACACTGAGAGAACAAAAACAGTCTGTTGTTCTGTAAAAAGAAAAAAAATGTAAGAATGTAAAAGATAAAATTGTGTTGGGGCAACTGTGATTACAGATAGAGCAGGTCGTCCAATAACCGGAAGGTTGAAGGTCTCCCACTGCATGTCGAAGTATCCTTGAGCAAGATACTGAGCCCCAACTTGCTCCTGTGTGTGCATCGGCGTGTGAATGTAAATGAGTTAGTTTCTGTTCGATGGGCTTTGTCCTCGCTGTGTGAATGTGTATGGAAGCGCTTTGAGTGGTCGGAGAACTAAAAAGGCGCTATACAAGTACAGTCCATTTACCATGTTGAACAGCAGAAACCAAAGTATCCCATTCAGATTGTTTATGACTTGACAATTTTGAACAGGCACAATTGATTCTACCAGCCAAAGCTGTTCAGGGAAGCATAAGCAAGGTGTGCTGAAACAATAGTCAGCCAATGTGGCATGAAAACTGTATGAGAAAGGGTGTGTCAAGAGGACAAAAACAAATGGAAGGAATGCAATAATTTCACAAATATGGGGACACCTCTATATTACATCATAGTTGCAAGCCACAAAAACCTACAACATTAATTCAAGCATACAGTGATGAGTGTTGTTTGGCAAACACAAGAACATCAGTGTGGATGAGTAATGATGGGTTAAAATGCTCCTAAAACTTATTTTCTTCCTCCACCTCACTCCCTATAGCACTTGAATTACATCCAGATTCTGTGTGTGGTCAAATAAATTCCAAATGATACCTCTTTAAGGTTTGAGGAAGAAGGTCTGCCCTCTTGTTTTCACTAAAAGCAACTTCAGCAATTAGAGGAAGAGAAAAAAGCTGAACAAGGGAAGCAACATATACATAAAAACACAAAGCAATTCAGCGAGTGCCCAGGGACAGCACTCCCTCCCTTCTCCAGCAAGGATATAGCCACATTTGTCTCCAAACAAAACAATAAAACCAGCCAGCCAGTAGTTGTTAATTTCCTCTTTGCTTCAATTGACTCAATAAGCTCTTTTCCCCCCTTGGAGACAGCAGCCGCTACTCTACAGGTGAAAGCAGGGGAAAAAAAGAGAGGAGGAAATAGAGAGAGGAAGAATAGAAGGAGATAGAGTGCCAGCGGCAGAAAAGCAATTGAGGACTTGACTTCAACAAAACCCTGGAAGAAGTTAATCTAGACTGCCGTGGGAGTTTTTCATTAGCTTGGCAATCTGTTCCTGCGGTGAAGATGTAAGCTAAGTTATATTTTATAACTGTGAGCTCTGAGACTCTGAGTCACACAAAGAATAAATATGGGAACATTTCACTGGACCAACTGCTCGCCTAAACCTTAACATCCTCCTGACATTATAGAAATATACTGCAGCATCCCAGGAGAAGGGCCCGGTGTATATGTAGCCTGTGTTTGTTCTTATTTGTTTTGAGCATTTATTTATGCCATCACTCACTCTGTATTTTAAGTAATGCATAAAAGATCATACTTGATCATTCGTGACGCGACAGATCTTATAAAAGTCACCCTGGTTTAACACTCCTCCCTTTTAGTTGGCATCAACGTCATCCAGGAAGTTATGCTAATTCCACCGCTGGGTTCACTGCAGCAGCATAAGAGCATTTACTAAATGCCTCATGTAAAAGGCAAGCTGGTGTGTTGTTAAATGCCACAATCCCAGCATTCTGCCAAATGAGGTGATCCAACATATGAGCTCCAAACTGGAGCTCCCACCACACTGCAATTATGAGTCAAAACCTGTGCTACAGTGGCATTATGACCCGCTTACATGTAATATGTCTTCTAAGCCTGACTCATAACACAGACTCTGTTTTCTATGCAGGGAAGTGTGAACTCTCATGATAGCACAGCCAGTGGAGGCCCAGTGTGGAATTATAATCAGCTCTTTCTAACAGAAAAGTCATCCTGCACCATGGCATACTCCTGATCCTTGGCAACTTTTAATTAGTGTTTGTCCTTCAAGCCTGTGCTCCTCACAGCTATTAAGGCCCTTAAGCCCTTTGCAAATTAATTATAAAAGACTAGGCAATCATAGTAATTCAATTTGGCCCCAGGCACCAGGCCTGGTCTTTGACCTAACTCCAGTGTGCCTTTCTATGGGGACAAAGGGTGTCGCGGGTTGAGCCAGGGTCTAACAAGTGTTTGAAAATGAAAAATCTGTCTCCATATATTCTAATGAACCACATCTACTTCCACTAACTGCCATTTTAGCAGTGAACCTGATGAGCTCATCAACTTGTGTTTTTAGTTGTATTTACTTGTGAGAGGGTAGGGAAGTCTGAAAATACAGTGTGATGGAAAAATGCATGGTTGGCTCTGGTCTGTTAATGAGATTTATTGACAATGAGAAAAAAACTACCAGCCTTATCCTTTAAGGACTCTGAACACCAGACTCCACACTATGTATTAGGACACATAGTGGGGATAGATAGGGTAGGGATGTTATGCAGAATACTTTTTTTTTTAATGACTTTTTGAATACCTCGGAATTACTTGTCAGTTTTAAATAAATGCAGCTCTGATGATTCTCTCACATCTGAGGACAGAGATGTTTTAAGAGCAGTAAGATTTTCCCAAGCAGAGCTTCAAGATCTACTTTATGATGTCAGGAGACAAGCTTGATATATGACTAAAAATACTACAAGCACAAATCAAAAAAGACCAGACCAATTACTGCGATCTTGCCGATCTTGAGCAGCAGCTGGCAGCGGGGCACGCACACACACAGCTACACTGCACGTCGCCTCAGGGAAGCATCATCTTTTTCTGTGTCTGTCCTACAGCTAAAGTTCATTCATAAATACAGAGTTAAGCTCTTATGAGATTTTTGGTGGATGCAAAAGCCTGCAGAAAACCTGAGAATGTTTGGAAAATATTTATGATAGAAACAAGCTAGAGTGAGCGAAGACAGGGCAGACAAAGCAGACAAATATTCCTATGCACCCAGTACATTCATAAATAATAGAGAAGAGCTATAGGGTTATGTCTGGTCTAGAAGCCTCATTTTGGGATCAACCACCATTGAGCAATGTCCCAAAGGGGCTGAACTGCACACACAGCAACACAGTGGCTACCACAGGAAGGTAAGTGTTAAAGTAGGCCAATTAGACTGTGGGGATTGGCTGGTCTGAGCTCGAGCTGTAGAAAGGAGGCCAGGACGAGAGATGATGAGCAGCTATTCTCCTCCACTCTGCTGGCAAAGCCCGCCTGGCACATCTGTAACGTCAGAACCACGGACCTGGAAGTTTCACCACCCCACAGAGTCCTGTTCTAGATATGTCATTTAATAATGTGCAGTGCCTGAGAGGTCCCCTGTAGCGGAATGGTTGTTTCCCCTTTGTCTCACACAAAGTGATTGTAAAATATCTGCAGAGGGAGGGGGGAACTGATCAACACCAATGATTTTACTACAGTGTTTATTTGGTGCTGACATTTCTTGCTTTCATACCTGCACCTTTTGTGGAGTTTCAGCTTATTTTCAATCTCTGCTCAGTGATGAGAGACAGGGCAGTGAGTGATACCAGCATCACTATATATCTCAGCAAGGGGAGAAAAAGAGCCTAATCTCAAATGACATACCAATGTACCAGTGTTCAGCCCTGTAAAACCTTACATATTCACTTCATCTTTCTACTGGATCTCTCTTCCAATTACCTGCAGCCTATTTGTTGTGTCAAGAGAAAGTTATCATATTTAAAAGGAAATTTTAGTATTTTTCAACCTGGCTCTTATTCTCATAACTATGGCTGTTCTGACAGTGGGTCATTTATAAATTTCTCCATTGTAGAGACTCGTGAAATGCGACTCTGGCAAAACAACACGTAGGCCTAGCAGGGCAAGCGGCCCAGGCCTCGTTAAGTTCTGTCATAGATTAGCATCCATAACTCGACACAGCAGGCCTTTCAGGCATTGGATTCATCCACATGTTGAAGCACTGTGCATGAGGCTGTAGTAAGAACGATACTCAGCGTTAAAAGAGTTGCGAGTTGGCTATTTCAGCTACCAAACGGCTCTTCAATTAGTACCAATTCTGGCTTATATAATTCAGCCAAATTTAGCAATGTTTTCATTTCTATGATTGGTATGTATAAATACCTTCAGTAATGTAAAAAACATTCAACTGACTGGCACAACATATAAAATGCTCACTTAGCCAGGGTCTTAATGTTGTATCAAAACTCAGATGTTTCTGTATTTAATACATTGTAGGGATCATCCTGTTATTCTGTCTTGTGTCAGCCTAATTTACAATGAATGTTTACGAACAACACATCAGTAGTTAGCAGCTCTATCCGATTTTTTGTTGGACTTTGGTCGATATAGTGCTACTAAAGTTAGCTAACCACATCAGTTAGCCCTCACCCTAAAAACTTTTCTCTAGTAACATTGAAAGAGAAAACATATTGAAAATGTGGTTATGAATGAAATAACAGTCTGTTATTGCAGTTGCAGTAGAGTCTAGACACACTGATCAACAGGTGAGGCTGCTGACTTTGTATCTGTATCTGTAACTTTAACCTCAGTCTTTTAGAATGATATATATGTTGGCTTCAAATGCATATTTAAGACACATTTTACAAGATTCTTGTTTTAAAAAAAATCTGATGGAAACCAATTCAACTGCTAACTTCAGCTTATTTAGCTTGTTAGCTACAGCTGATAAAATCTGCATTTCAGACGGAAAAATTCATGGTTGCTGGTTAGAAAGGAGAATATTGAGAAAAAAATAGACTTTTCCTTTTAAGATTTCGAAGGGTTTGGGACTGGGCAGCGCATGACATTAATGCCGTCAGTGTCGCTGCAATTCCTTCTCCTGGCCTACAGCCTCTTTAACGTGGTATAATATAGAGTTGCAGGAGAACCCAGAACTGCTTTTACTTACCAGGAGTACTGTGTCGGTCCCCAAACAATCTCCATTGTGAACAACACAAAAATGTATCAGTAGTGCCAGAGCTTGAAATTACAACCTTCCAACCTGCCAAAAGTGTGGGGGGGAAATTGGCTGACTCAAGTGAGCTGTCAGTGATCCCTATGAGCATAATGAGAAATCACAACTAGCTTGTATTTCACAAAAAAGAAAACAGCATGTTGTGTCAGGGTGGATTTATGTAGAGACATCGAAAAACAAATACTTTTATTGTTGGGACAAGGTACATTAGAGGCTTGGACAAAATAAAATGGTTGGAATAATGCATTGTTATAGTCAGTATAGTATAGTATAGTATATCAGTATTCACATGATGGCTGATGGAATGCATGCAGGTCTGAAGAGTCTGAAATCTGTTCACCTGGACGACATCCAGAGAGACAAAAAGTACGTTTTATACTGCAGCAGGCATCATCAGAGTATTTTATATCGTCTCTTCTTTCCTACATTTGTGCACAACAGGCAGATGATGGCTACGGAATTTACTTTGTATCACGTTGCTCTCACTGATGTAAAAGGTCAAATGGGGACAGCGCTCTTGTTCAGGTATTTGTGTACATCTGCTGGTGTTATATAAAGGACAAAGCTGTTTCCAGTGGTTATCTCACCCCTCAAGTGTCAACCATGAATAATTTGTGGAGAAAATTACATTGATAAAAGACGCAGAACAAAGTAGATCCCCACCTAATCCATAATCATTACACAATAGATACATTGTGTCCTCAGATGATCATGTATGCGGAAATAAAAGCCCAAGGCAAAAACAATAAAAATCCTTTCTTTTTAATCACCAAGAAAGCAGCGTAGTGTGTGTGTTGTGTGTGTCTGTTTCAGCCCCGTGAGAAGAGGCGGTTGTTTGATTGCAAAGCACAGATATGTGTATATAGCAGGGCCTGGAGGTCAGCGCGGTAAACAATACTCCCCGTGATAAATCCTCCTGTCTGCTCTCTGTGTGTGCCTCGCTCTTTTGATTTATTCCTTCAGAGAGCATGAGGAGAAGGCAAAGAGAACACACAGATAAATAATTCACAGGGACATTAACATCAAAGAGGGCCGCGGGGAAACAAAAACACGGCCATTTGGGTCGATGTGCCGTTTTGGATTAAACCAGACATAGTATGTGTGTCTGCACGCCCCCTTAGTATGGCCTTGCCGAGAGAGGGGCTTGTTGCAAGGCAGGTGGACGTTTAGGCATGCGTGCAAACACACACGCATGCACAGAAACACGCAAACTGGATCACCTGCTCCATTTCACTTGTGGAGATGCGGCTACAGAGCAGAGAGGAGAGCGGGGCTAATTGATGCTGATGTTTTTGTATTACTTCAGTTGCAACCACTAATCCCCCGAGGAAGACCGCGCACTCTCAGACCCGCAACTGTTGTGCTGATGATAAATAAGGAAAATTAGCCCCCAGTTGATTGTCTTGGTGGTGTACATGCCCACAGGGACGTGTCTCACTGGTGAATAGCTCTGTGTGGTGGCAATGTCTCATCAAGTGCTGTCATAACATTCCCATCCAGAGAAGCAGAAGGGTCCTTGCTAATTGCTGGAGGCTGTGGCGCTTCTCTCCTTGATACATTCCTTCCACAAGTGTCGTTCGGTGCGAGATCAGCCCCTAGCCCGTATGGAAATGAGGGCTAATTATGAAAAAAAAAAAAAAAAAAGCCTACGAGGCTAATTTGATTGGAGTGTACAATAAAGGTTAACTGAGCCAAAATTATACAGTGTTTTTGGTTTTTCAGGCGTTGGAAATCAGTGTATGAGGTCTATGGTAAAAAAAAAAAAAAAAAAAGAAGCAGAAGTGACAGATAAACATCAGGGATGTCTCAATCAAACTATTGTCAGTCAGTCAGAAGAAGTTAACAAATAAATTAAACAGATTTTAATGGTGGTTGAAAGAAACAGGCAGCGGTAAGCTGTGAGGAGGGCAGACTATCTTTCACTTACACACATCCATCTACAGTAAATACAGGGCAGTGCTGACTCAATATTTTCAAGCATTCAAACATGACTTGCAAAATGCTGGTTCAGTGTTTATTAATAATTTGTAAGTATGCCCTCAACTGCTTTCTGTGCTTCTATTTTTTTTAAACTAGGCACATACAGTATGTGCTATAAAAATTACCAAGGAGCCACTGAGATAATAGCTGCTGACCAACGGAGACCAATAGGACTGGAGCTAATGAGTCTGGGAACTGACTCTACAGATTTGTTTATTTAGCTGTGGAAAAAGAAAAAAGACACACACACACACACACACACACACACACACACACACACACACAGACAAAAAAAGACACAGTGCCTGGTTGGCAGCTTGTATGGTAGGCAGTGTTTGGTCCAGATATGGCCCAAGCAGCAGCAGCTGGTCTCGGTTTAAAGCTGTGACACAGACTGAGTTCTCTGGGTGACCTTGGAAAGTCTCTGTGGACTTTCATTTATTTATCCACAGTGAGACTGCTCTTCTCTGGCAGGATGGCTGGCACGTGTACCTGTTCATCACACTCTATGACTGCCAGATGTCCTATGTGTATTTATGTGTGAGAATACTGCCTACCTGCCCATCTACAGCCTTCACGTTTCAAGAAAAAGTTATCTACCACAAAGGTATTCTTGCACATATTCATTAAAAACGCTGACCGTTTCTGCTTTTTTGCAGAACTATCTGCATTGACACACTCACTGTGTCAACGCAGGGGGCTAAGAAGTACTGTTGTCCTTCTGAACATGGCCAAAGGACACCAGTGATTTACGGTCAGTCCATCGGTTGCTCTTGTTCATCCAATAATTGTATCCAAAGCAAGATATCTAGCCAAATACTGGCAAGATTGCCATAATATTGTGTATGAACATTCATGGTTTCCACAACATGATTATGACATTGATGACCACCTGACCTCTGGTCTAGCACCACCATCAGTTTTCACTATATATGATTCCCATGTAATGTCCCAGAGGATGAATCTCCGTGTGCTTGGTGACCTTTTTTTGCCACCACTAGCAGACCCAAATTGCACTTTCATACAACAAATATATAAAGTTCTAAAAGTCTAAAGGCCCAAAAAATTAAAAATAAATAAAACAGAATTACAGCCCCACACAGTTGCAGTTTACATCCATGTCTGTCCAGACACATAATATATAATATATATATATAAGACCATGAAGAAATTATTTAAAAAGCTATAAAGTGTATTTCTTTTTTCAGTATATTTAATTGATTAACAATGTATTGTAATAGATGTATTGGCTAAACAGATACACATGTACTTTTACTATGAAATGAGGGATTCTTCTTTCTCCTGGCATTTTTAGATGTGAAGCTTCTCGATAAGCTCACTCACAGGATCATGATTAGCTTGGCACACTCTAATACATTGTTTGCAGTCATGTGATTCTGATCATGCTTCAGATTCAGAATGAGGCACAATAAATGAGAGTCACGCAGTGAAATCTTGTCATAATTACAGAACCAGTTATTGTGTTATGACCAAAAATGTACTGGTCAGGGTCACTTTGAGGTCACTATGACCTTTGACCTTTGAGTCAAAAGTGTCACCAATTCATTGTCCGACCAAATGCGGTCATTAATAAATGGTAATCAAAGTTATGGCCCAAAGCATGTTTTGTGATGTTTGTGCCAAGTTTGAAGAAATTCTCTTGAGGGGAAAATTCCCTTGGATAGACAGACAACCCAAAAACACCGTGCATCCTGACAGTTTGGAGCGTATTAGTGCTTCCAAGATGATAAACCATTCAATTGTCTTTAGAGCTACAATTAGAACAAACAATAATTTATTGTCTAAACACTATAAAAGCTCAAAATTGTCATTGTTGTTTTGAAAAGAAAAACCCTCAAAAGAACTAGCTGACTCATTCTTTTCAGGGCAGAGAAACCACTGAAGAAGCAATCAGATGATGATAGGACAACAAAACACCATCGCCAAAACTGGATGATTACATTGCCAATAGATAGTAATGCACTCTTGTGTGGAGCATGATCAAAATGCTATCATCAATTTAGGTTAAGGATGACCATATACAAACAGAACAGTCTGTGTTGATCAGTTATGGAACCAAACACAACACAGCATATCTATTATGAAGAAGGTGGATGACTCTCCTCAGCCCATATCAGATTTTTAGCATGTTAGTCTGCGTGTTCATTTTTCTATTTGCCTGCCCCTCTGCTGTCTGTTCTGTTTCTCTTTCAGTCTGAGTGTATGTAGAGAACTGGAGGCAGGTGTGATTGACTCCCCTACTGTTGCAGAATGCCGGTTTGTCTGTGAAGTGTATACAGTCAATGTCCCTACATCAGTCTGCTTGACTGGCAGCTCTGTAACCCCTGAGGGGGAAGCAAGGTGTCAGTGTTCAGCTCACAGCATCTTGCCAGGCCATGCTGTCTTTCCTAAAGACGGAAAAGGTCACAGTGTTGAAACCAGTGTTTTATTTAGACCTAAACAAACAGGAACATTAACTACAAGCACATGCCAATGCCATTCAATGCCACGTAGCTTTCTAACTAAAGTTTCTCTATTTTTCTTTCTTGCACAGACTAAAGCTGGCAATGCTGACCATTCAAAAAAAGAGCAACAAGTGTACGATGATATGGAAGACCTATAACTTCAGCAGAAAATATCTAGAGCTCCATGGTCTTTGGCAAGTCTAGCGACTATATAGTGTAAAGGAAACTTGGATCCCTCATGTCCACAGAGCCCTTAAAGTGTTGCTGCAGCATGGACAAGACAAGGACCTTGTCACTGATGAAGGCCAGTACTCTGTTGTTCTGCAGCATATGGAGTACCTGTAGCATCAACAACAGTTTTACGCAGTAAATTTAATTTTAGTTTTAGAAAAGAGGGTGATGACCCAAATGAACATTCAGAATTCAATCAAGTAAGGCCAGGTTTGGTGGTTTTCTGAAGGTTGAGGGTTCCAGAGAGTCTTTCAGACTGCTAAACCCTGACACATGGCCAGAAGATCAGGCCAGCCTTCTCACCTTTGGTTATGATGGTGTGGCAGACCTGATGAACTGCAGAACCAACAGATCTGTTCTCAGAGTAGTGTCAATATTTAAAATATTTCAAAGTATCAGAAAGTTCTTTCAGTGCTACAAATGCTTTTTTAAAAAAAAGCTCCTGCAGTGTTTTATTTAAAAAGCTATATTTTAACATTGTAGTGTTTTAAAAAGCCATGTGAAATTAAAAAAAAAAATCTGTGTTTGAAAAAGCTTTGTCAATAATTTAAAGCTCATGCCTAGTGTCTACATACTAGGGTCCTCCACTGGTTTTCACATCATAATTGCACACAAGGAGAGGGAGCAGACACATGCACACCACTAGTATATAATTAGTGGACAGAGCTTCTGGGTCCGTGAAGTGAACCACAGTACTGAGAAAAAAACATGCCTGTGTTGTCGTGTCCACTTTATCCACCAAACTAACTGAGATAATTAGTCTTTGTGGATGGATGTTTAATGTAATTATATTGTGATAATATGGTCACATATAGTTTTTTTTAAATTCTGTTGTCCAACTGAAGGATCCCATTATCCCAACAAAATTATTTTTTATTTTTTTATTAGTTATAATGTTTTAGTTTGATTATTTGATGCACAATAGGCATTTTTACGTGACACAATAGGAAAAGCAGATGTAATATATAATTAAATGAATGATGGCAAAAATGTCATGCTTCATATTCTGCTTCAGTTTCAGAGTCCTCGTATTGTGCACGCTGGTACAATGTCACAGCTTACTGGGACATTGGAATAATAATAACACCTGTTTCACCTTTTCCTACTATGACAGTCAAAATGTCTACATTTCTGCTACTATGTGATTTAGCCATATTTCTCAAGTCTCCAGTTATAGTAGTTTGGCCATGCAAGGCTACATTTTTATAGTTATGGCAGGCTTTGGTGGTAATAAAGTAAAAATTATACCCCAGTATAATGTTAAGATATACACACACACACACACACACACACACACACACACACACATACACACACACACTAGCTGCAGCTGTTACAGTGTTAGCCCCTGTGTCTGCCCTGCAGGGGTTTCCTCCCCTCTGTGGCCATGCTGACCTCTGTGATATTGTGAACATCTTCCTATTTCCTAGTTCCACATCATTTACAGTGGCCCTTCTGCGGGTTACTATTTGCCTCCACCTCACTGTTTCATGATCACTCTTTACAGTTGTTTTTCCTGCAAGTCTGTGGGATAAAACCAATGTGGTGAGTTTGAAAGGAAAATGTAATATTACAAAACCGTGACAAAATTGTTCTACTTCAATGAGTTTGGACAGTTAATACATACAAAGATGGAAAGCTTTCTTTCTAAACGGGACAGTTGGAATGATGATGTTATCAGATGACACTTTCTGGAGTTTCTCCACCAGCGCTGAATTAGTGACTGACTCAGTGTGCTTGTGAAATTTTTTTGTTTGAGGTATTACAGTCAAATGGGTTTTATTTGAATGTCAGGCGTTCAGCTGTGAATCAGAAACTGTCCCCACATGCCACTAAAATCACCACGGCTGCTGAAAGTTTTTCCATCATAACTGTCTCTCTAGCAGCTCCCAGATTAGTCTCTAAATGACATCATCACTAGAATATCTGCTGTTCAGCTCAGCAGAGACTTGTTCCATTTGACAAATTAATACTGAGATGAACAATTTCAAAGAAAGAACAAATATAATCTCAATGTTAGACTGGGTTTTCCTTAGAGAACAAGCTTTAAGGTCAGTTTCTCAGTCTTTTACTGTATACTGTATGTTTTCCAATGTCTGCTTTATTACATCCTTTCTAAGTACAGCACATGCTTTATGTAGATTAATTTCATACTCCTATATTCTGCTTTGCTGTGTCCTTTTAGTTGATGCTGTTAATGACATTACATTATCGTACCTTATGTGCAGTAAAAGACAGTGAGAGTGGTTCCTATGGACAAGAATGGTACGCACTTCAGATCTTCAATTTCTGCATGCTGTAATTTCTCAGCAAATATTGTGATTATAGGGATTAACAGACTCTTCCTTTCTGTTTTAGGATTACTTGTGTTTGCTATTATGATGTGGTTTGAGAACAAGCCGAGAATACTGATGGCATTATGGGTGACAGATTTACAAGGATAATCTCCTCTAAGGGTTTAACAGCAATTTGTAGAATGATTTATCTCTTTATCCCGCTGCATTAAAGTCTATTGAAGGAATTACAGAGTTCCAACATGATTAATGCTTTATGATCAATGATCGTGAACTTTAGAGTGGTTACTAAAAGCTTGATAATGATTGTTAAGACAAGCATACTGAAAATCAAAAACTGCTCATACTATGGTAGAACTGTTATAGCTCTGATTTCAGATTCTATTGGGATGTCCTCCTCTGTTGGTGGTCACTTTCTGACACTGGGATCTGTATTTCCATTATCAGTGATGCATAGCAAGAGCAAACAGTGCTCGGTGCTGTGGTTTTGAGCTATTTAGAGATCAGAAGTGCAGTTGAAAACAAGGAAGAACACATTATCCCTGTGGGAGGCCTGGCTTCAATCATGACCTATCAAATCACTCTTTCTTACTTTTTTAAAGGAGAGGTTAGTCTTTTAGTCACAGTGTGGCTCTGGTCTAAGGAGTACAGGTTCAGTAATATCTGACTTGGAGCTAAATAGAATTTGGCAGCAAATCACTGGGAGAATGAGAGAGAGTCAGTTCCTGACACCTCAAGAGGATACGGCCATCTCCACAAGTTTCAGGTTGTGCTGACAATCATTGACAGCACAACCAATTGTGTGTTATATTGGAGATGGAATTAAGTCGAAGTCGAGTTGATCAACATTTTGCTATAAAGGGAGGCCTGTAACAATTTGAATAGGATCTGCTCATGTAATAAAAAGTAGTACAGGACACATCAGCACTTGATGAGAAGGTTTTGACATGGTTTATGCAGCAGGTTATACAGCACAAATAATCCAATCTTTGACACTAAAACTGCTCTTGAAACACTTGAACTCCGGGGACTTTTTAGAGCACTTTTTCATCCGACTCTAGGGACGTGAAATCAAGAAATTCTCTGAAGTAAATGTCATAATGTCTCCCTTCAGTAAATGTCATATAAAAACTGTCATACCTTACGGTCATAGAGTTAAACAACCTTGGATATTTTCATTTAACACTTAACAGATATTGTATGTTCCATTAATGGCTGGGGAATCTATAAAATCCGACTGTTTTGTGCCCAAGAGTCTACACGAGCCTCACTAGTGACTGTTGTTAGGCACAGTGTTGCTTTGAGCTAAATGCTCACATCAGCGTAATGTGGTTCACCCTGTTTACCATCTTAGTGTAGTAGCTAACTGTAGCAAAGGTTTGCATGTTGATAATTAGCAGCAAACACACTACTGAGAATTATAAGGATGGCATTCATTTTGGAAGTATTCAGTCATATACCAAATTTTCACCTGATGGTGGCACTAGATGAAATATTAAGGGATCAGCAAAGTGACTCAGGGGGACAAGAATGTTTGTACCAAAATTCATGGCAATCCATCCAGTAGTTGTTGAGAAATGTAGGGATTGTCATCTCTAGAACTACACCACTGGCATGGCTAAAAATGTGAAAAATGCTTTGTAGAATTGAGTGGTTCACATTAATTAATTGCCTATATTGCCTATTACCAAAATATGAGTGCTCTACTGTATTTTAACTACTCCCAACATTTGAGGAGATGGGTGTAGGGTGTAGGGTGTATATCTACAGAAAATGTGTTGTAATGTTATCTCTATTTAAAATAAGTTTTAATTGAGATTTGAAGAAAAATGTGTCAAAAACATTCTGTCAAAGCCAAAATGAAGGACATATGTGCATATCGAACTAAAGTTTGGCCCTGAATCATATGTTACATCTTATTCATTTAGAAGCAAAAGATCTTTAGTTGCATAGAGGAGAACCAATTAGTGAACTGTGTGATTTGGGTGAAATAGAAAGTGAGTCCCATTTTCTTTTGTACTGTACAAATTATGATAACTTGAGAGATAATCTTCCATGAAATTAATCTACAAAATACAAAAAATACAAAATACAAAAACTGGAACGGCTGTTTAATTGTCATGTGTTTAAGTTTGCCAACTTTGTTTCAAAAGCCTGGGGAGAAAAAGCAAGATAGTTTGTTTAATTAGTATTTACTAAAATTTTTCCAGTACATCATTGTAAGTGTTTCTGTCAGTAATGGATGAATTTAGTTCTCAACAATGGAAGATGTTTTAGCTGTTTTTCTATTTCTCGACTTTTGCCATTGTTTGAAATTGTGTACGCTGTACTTCTTTTATTCATTTATTCATTCATTCACCCAATACATTTTTCTAAAACTTCTTAGAGGAAGAGTTTGCTTGTTTTTTTTATTATTCTGTCTGCAACTAAACTTGCTGTGTTGGCCAAGTAAAAATAAACAAAATATGTATTCCAGGCAGAATCATCCCTTGATACTAAGATAAATGGTCCAGAAGAAATATAAAATTATAAATGTAAAAACTTAAACGTGTAGAATGAGATATATGAGATGGAAAAAGGGTTTCTACATGCATCTGGCGCTTTTTAGTTCATAATTGGAAACTTCGTCTGAGGAATAAGGTGAGCACCAGAATTTTCTCTTACTGTATCAGTTAGCCCAGAATTTCCATCTGGCATAATCCAGGTCTGGGGAACTCTGAATACTTGGCTGGCTATGTATTCTCAAAATAAGCTGAAAGTTAATTGAATAAATAAATAATAATAATTCCAAAGAACAGAAGAACCTTTTTGGTCAAAATTGGTAAAGGTTGAGGTTTCCATTACTGCTAATTTAGCGTAACAGCATTGAGTATCAATTTTAATCTTGAATTTAATGATCTGTTCTCTTGTTATTATTATTTCCTTGACTGGCTCTCTCTCCGTGGCTCTCTTACACACATAGACAAATACACAAACAGGGCAACACATGCTTTGATTGCCCTCTCTTAAAACTCACAGTGTGTGCCGAAAATGATAATGATGGCAGAAAATGGCCATTCACAGGTAGTTTAGCCTCACTCCACCCTGTGGCCCTCCGCATCCTTCTGTGTGTCTCGATATTCCCATTCTGGGCTCTTGCATTACACTGAGCCCTCGAGATGCTTTCCTGGCCAGACACGGCGTCCTAAAATGCCCTGCTGCTGCTGTTACCATGACAACCCGGGAGAGGGGGAACAAAAAAAACAGAAGCCCAACCTGGTCCAAAATGCCTCCCTCGTTTTATTTAACCTGCCCAGCGAACCTCATCATCAGCTCAATGAAAGCTGCACCTGCAACAAGCCAGCACGGGCGGCTATTTTTGCTGTTTACTGCAGAATGTGTTGTCCGAATGTATTGGTGCATTTCCCACTGGACAACAAATAATTGTCTAGTAATTTGTCAGACGGGAGGATTGTTCCTCCATAAATCTGTTAGGATAATTTCCAAGAACTTAGTAAGAATTGAATCTGAAGAGGCATCTGACAGAATACCACAACTGGCATCACTGGATGTGGTTTATATTGTTACAATGCATGTCGATACCTTCTACAAACAGCCGGATGTAGTTGTCATTTCTATGTGATATGGACTGAAGCACAACTCTGGTTGTAACATCAACTCCTCAGCAGGAACATCATGAATTGCCCAACACCAACATAAAAGCCAGCTAAAGAAAAGACTGCTGTTGTGTACAGTGCAGTATTAAGGTGTGAAGGTATAAGGTATATACCCACCTCTGGGAAAGTGGATTTACTGTATAACTACCTAAAGATAGCAAGATTTATGTATCAGCGCACCTATAGCAGAGGGAGGCTGCAGGCATTTATGTTACATTCACTACAAAACTCCTTTCTCTTGCTGTTGTTCCACAATCTGCAAGTTCCATGGAGTGGGGTGAAATGGATGAGTAAGGTTAAAAACACTAGTGAGGGGAACACACTAAAGAGTTAGAGTGTGTGCCTGTATAACATATACATTTAGTTATAGTAACAGCGTGTAGAGGTGTGGGCAAAATACAAAAACACCCACCAATCTAATCTCCATCTTTCAAAAAAGAACCACTTATAGAAAACCAAATTAAAAGCAGTACAATTTAAAGATTTGGTGCACTTCTACATCATTTACAAGGCAAAAAATAGGTTATTAGTAGTATTCAAAAGCTGTTCCAAATAAAACAAGCCACATGATTTGAAAGGAATTTGTTCAAAAGGCAATTAGTAAAGACTAATGCTAAAAGTCACTTTATTACAATGAAAGGAGTTACTTTGCGGAACAAAAAAATAAAAAAACATGTAAGAGATTAAACAAGCTTAAAGGAATTTTTGAAAAATAATATACTGAATGGATCTGGTAAGGATGATCGGGAGGGGAACTGGCACAGTAAGACGGGGGACAGGATGTGTGGGCTGATTTTGTTTTGTTATGTTTGTTTAATTCTGATTATCTGCTCCTGCTGTGCTGTGAATGTTTTACTTTTGTTTGATTTAACTGAGTTGTTGATGGTGAACACTGGGGGCGGAAAGCTAGAATATTCATGCCTGAAATTAATGAATTAATGAATTATAAAAAAGGGGGTTGGACTTCATAAGTATTCACTTCTTCCTACTCCTTTACAGACATTGTTTATGTAGGTTTATTGTGAGTCTGTTTAATCTGAATCTGTAAAGTAACTAAACATGCATGCCAAATAAATGTTGTGGAGTAAATAGCAGGATATTTTCATTTCAAGTGTAGTGGAGCAGAAGTTGAAAGTATGAAATGGAAATATTCAATTAAAGCAAAATTTGAGGCAGCATGACAACAGATATTGGGGAGGAGGGGTAGAGGCATTAGGATAAAATCCACACCGTACCCACCAACCAACACACCCCTGATCACAGTAATGCTTTTAAAAGGCAACAGGCTGAGAAGAAATGACTCGTGTCAAGACCAAATCTTCACTCCAAAGTCTTAATAGATACAGAAGAAGCAGTTCACCCAAGCAGGAGGCACAGCACATGATGTTGATGTTAATGTACAATGCTAATCAGACGCGTGCACCTGACTAGATGGTTGCTTCTCATTATGCGTTTGGGTTCTTGTGTCTCGCTCGATGTGTTTATGTAAACCAAATTATTAGTTAACAAAAAATCTCATCCACATGGTACAAGGAAGAAATTAAAGCATCCACTGTGGTTCAACCTTCACAATGGCCCCTGGCCACAAAGCATTACTCTGTGGCCACCAAATATTCCATGTAGTTGGCCCCCTGTGGCCACCAAGTTTTATTGCCATACTGCGAGATGAAGTTGCAGTATAATAGTTACCAGTATAAATGATTCTCAAAGAAGAGACTGCAAGTACAATATAGACTAACAAAATCTACAAAATCGTTAGTACATACAATAAGCTGTTTGGAATGAATGCATCAATAGAGAATTTTAGGTACATTTGTTGTACTTGATGCTTAAATGATGCTTCTTTTTCTCACTTACTGCTTTAGCCAATAGTCCATGACATCTTTACTCAGGTTGTCCCTCTTGGCCCCATAGCCACATAAAATCCTTTAGTCTGCTCTGAATATGTTATGACCTTTCCTGGAGGTCCTTGTAGAATACCACAGACAAGGCAGGCTGCTGCAAGGCTTTGGCAGCGATCAATACTAATCAATTTGTCAGTCTGTTAGCTAATGACAAGCTAAGAACCCGCTGCTCGGAAAAATGTGGCTTCCAGACCTCTTTAATTTGTCATAATAGGAGAGCAGAGGAAGCAAACCTGATTATCTTGGCTCTTGGTCTCTGATTCCTCATGTGTGGCAGATACAATTTGAAGCCAAGCAGGGTTATTTAAGGAGGCCCTCTGCCTTTTTCCGTTTTATGCTGTCAGGTGAATTCGATTTGAAAATTGGACCATGGCTAATCACATTTTTTGCGCCAGTCAAACTCTGATGTCTGGGTGTCCCTGAACATCCTGAGAAAAAAAAAAAAACACCACCACCATAAACAACAGCATTCTAAATGCCTATCAAGCCTACAATACATAATGTAAAAATAATCTGTCCATCAAAACGCTTGGGCTGCCACTATGGTCTTCTATTCAATTTGTCACTCAAAAAAACTGAATTGTGCAAGGAAATAATCATTCTGAAATGTGTTGTCACAGATTACAAGCTGAGATAGGTGTATAAAAATACTACCAAAGCCTTGTTGGCCAGTTTGATGAATTCCAAAGGCAGAGGCAATCCTTCAGAACGAGTCGGTAGCCCTTGACTAGGTCCGGCCCTTTCAGTTCAAGATGAATAACTGGATGGAGGATGTATGGGTTTGTGCCGGGTTTCTTCTCCTGTCACTTTACCCCTTCAACACCCAGCAGCTCCCTGGACCACTGCTATAGAGCTGCAGAACAGAGGGCCCATTAATCAAACCCCAAAGGTCAGGAGCTAAACCCAATTTACCCGCATGCTCTCCTTGTCACTCACAAGAGTAATGAATATGTTGGTGGCGGACCAAAAGGAGCCCAGCTGAGAAACTGTGCAGAGGGATTTAGTCTTTCTGAAAAATGTAACATGGGTCATCTGCAGCCGACTCTTTCCCAGGAGGGAGAGAAGCAGCGTTATTCTGTAGTTAGCTTTCCGTAGTCTTTGCCTTTGTATTCCTCATTCAGCAGAGGAGATGAAAGTGAATATAGAGTAAATATAACCCTCCTCTGATTTGGTTTGAAGTTACAGAAACATAAAACTGCTCTGTGAAGTCTGGAGGCTTAAATATTCATCAAAAGCAGACAGAATGCAACAAGCTACACGCTTTGTTGTTACATGATATCAGGAAAAGGAGCTGGCATGCGTAATAAGAATGTCTATTACTGTATATCTGATATTGTGACATACATAATGACACCTGGTAGCTAGTCATGGTGCACAAGGAAAATGCCCTTTAGTCTCGCAGTACACTTTTATCTACAGATACAACCAGACTGCAGCCGTGTCTGCAGATCACTGTAGGCTGTAAAGATATACAGTATATAGTGTGAGGGTTTGAGCCAGAGTGTACCACTGACCCCGGCAGAAATCAAAACGTCCTGTCACCACAACCTCCATGTGCGCAATTGTCCTGCAATCATTTTTGGTATACTATAGATAGATAGCTTTCGGGAACTGACCAACAGCCAACTCTGGTAATATATAATAAGAATCCTTCATTTAAAGTTCATAATCTTAAAATTAACATTTAGATCTGAGTAGCAGCTTGTGAAATAATATGAAATAATAACATTAGCTAACAGTAGCTCAGCATACAAAGGGACGATTGATAGCACTTGTTACATCTGATGTCTTGCATTTCAATTTTCAGATTTGACCTAGCAGCATTTGACATAGTCATCTGTAAATATAATGCAGCTTTTTAACATTATGATTTGAACAATTTATGATGGCTAAATGTGAACTACACTCAGTTGGTCGGATTTTCTAGGTTACAAATGAACGTTAAAGTTGACTATAAATGAAATGTTGATCAAATATTAGCTAGTGGCACAAATCAGCTCTGAGCACTTTCCCACCCTATTTTTCATGTATGATTTTATGAAAAAAATTCTCAATTCTTCAGTGTAAACATATAAAATTGTAACATGTGTAATATAATATGTCTAATATATATCTATCTATCTACACACATATACATATATCTATATATATATATATATATATATATATATATATATATATATATATATATATATGTATTAGACATATGAAAAGTAGTAATGGGCCCATTTGACCCGCTCATAGACAATCCTGGCTATTGTCCATTTCATTTCTTACACTGTCTCTCTTGCCGTCCTTGTATCATCTGTGCATAGTAGCATTGTCCTAATTTTAAAAACCAACTGCCTAAAGCTGCAGTAGATAACTTATACAAATGTCTGAGAAAGAGAGTTGATTGTTGAATCTCATTCCCCAGGTCAGTGTCTGTATTTGACAACTTGAGAATGAGACTCAACAATGAACTATCTTTCTTGTCTGGATTCTTGCAAATGCCATTAAGAGCACTAGGAGGAGACAGAGGAATCTGATTTGTTCACATATTATCTGTCTCAAGTACTACTGTCAGGATATAGGGAAAGTTTCAGCGAATATGACAAAATTTATTTTTCTAAAAGTTACCTTCTGCACCTTTAATTGGGACAGTTTACCTTTTATTTAGTTAATAATTATCTAAACATAATTCAGGCTGCGCCACAGATCTCCTCTTATCCTCTTGCCCGTCCTTCAGCTGTCCGCCAGTTTGTCATGCGTCTGCAGAGAGCATCCTGTCACCACCATCAGCTTCCTCTCATCGCAGAGAATCCAATGACTTTCCCCTCATCCATAATTGAGAGGCCCTGCTAGGTGCCTGGAGAGCTGAAATGAATTAGCTGGAGGTATTTATAGCCATCTAAAAATAAAGCTGCAGGTCTATTTCCAGGGGCCCTCAGAGGCAAGGTGTTCCTGCTATTAGCGCTGTTTGAGTGCAGTGCAGCCCTTTTTGAAGACATTGTGTGAAGAGACAAATATGAGCAATTACGTGAAGGCTTGAATGCCATGTGCCCTGTGCCATGTGTATCAAGGGATGAGCGGTGAAAAACATTCATTAGAGATAAATGCATTTTTTCAGGCTGTGGCAGAAAAGTGAAATTATAGTAATATAGGGAATAAAAAAAGGATACTCCTAGGATCATTGTGACACCTAAATTTATTTCAATTCTCTTCTTTTCAATTCTGTTCCACTCTAGACTCACTTTAATTAAATCAACTAACCTTTCTCCACTCATAATTCTACAGTGTACTGCACCATCAAATGCCACCCACTCAGTCTAATAGAAACAAAGGAAGATCATCAGGATAATGCGGGTGACTTGCAGTCTAACGAGGCAGACACTTTTCAGCTCTAATGATCTAAATGAACTCGTCACTGTCTCTCTCCTCTGTGTCTGAATGCCTCAACTGACCTGCTGTAATTACACCTTTCATTAGCCATTAGCAGGGATAGCCTCCTAGCCCTGGTGGATTGATCGGGCGTTCACAGGGGTGCTGTTAACGATACTGCAGAGGAGGACAGGACTGTTTCCAGCTGTCTGATAAGGGCAGGTACTTCAGGGAAGGGGAATGATGGGGAAGATAATGGCACTGAACATCACCGCAGTGAACATGATAACTATCTCGGGTAACACCTCATATGAAGATTATATCTATAATATTAATCTATGGCCTCACTTACAGGTTTTAATAAAGACTCAGTTTATCATTTTACCCTTATCTATCCAGGAAAAAGTTCTGCACAATTACTGCTTTTTTTCCCTTTTATACCACTGCTTTGAATTGCTACACGCGCTTGAGAGCTTTGCAATTGTTAACATTGAAATAGCTGTAATATTGGTAATGTTTAGCAGGACACTGCATACTCTTAACACTTAAAGCTGAAATAAAACAAGTGATAATACTACAGAGGTTTTGCCCTAGAGCTGTGTTTGAAAAGGCTCAATCTCGGTCATGTTCTTTAGTCTTTGTGGTTGTATTAGTCAAATCTCAAAGTCATATTATCCTGGCTTTCTGCAGGTATTACTTATAGTTGTCCTTCAGAAGTAAATTAACCTTGCAAGATCACAAGATCACAAAATCATGCGAGAATTCATCTTGCCAGGCTTCAAGCTAAATGCTTGTGTCCAAACCACCGAGAAGCGCAAAGAATGGCACAAATTTAACAGCACTTTCAAAGGATATACAGGGCTTTGAGTGGTGCAGTCAGTATTGCACCACAGAGGTTGACTGCGTGTAATGACACTGGCTCTCAACTGTCAGTCAACCACTGCCATGGGAAACGCCCGCCCAGGCTTAAAAACACAATTTCCACAAGTATGTCCCATAATGGTTCTCTCTTCTTTTGGAATATCAAACAATACACAATAGCTTTAGTTTCATTAAACTGTAGCTTATATTTCCTTACACAAAAGGAAAGCATTCAAATTGCAGAAAGATTTCAAAAATCTTGATTTAAGCAATACATCAACATCAACAGACTTAACTAGAGCCTTTTAAAAATGTAAACCCTCTGAAAGCCCAAACTAAACAAGATAAATGTAATTATATCTGACTGAAATTGTGAAATGGATAACTGCTTCCAGCTGCTTTTGGACTGCACAAACTACAGCACTACAGTGCCTGCCTACATGAGAAGTCTTCAGCTAAAAGAAGGACCATGGTTTCTGCTCTTCATGATCCTGTAAACTGCCGTAAACTTTCAAACACAGTATAAACAGTTTCAAGGGGAATTTTCTGACCTCAATAAGGGGTTCCCTTCCAGAAAAGAGTTTGAGAACCAGGAAACTGATATTGTGGGGTCAGAACTCTGACAGACTTGGGAGAAAGCCTCCCACAACTATCACAAGCAATATTTCAATACAGTTTCCATTCTCAACTGGAGTTTGAGAGATTTTATGAGGGTCAGATGTGATTTCACAAAGCTGCGCACACAGCTTCCAATTAATTCCCTGGCCACTGCAAAACTTTCTACAGTGCAGCTAGTATGACACTAAAAAGGCACTGTGAGACGTGGTCCAAGGAAAGCAAAAATATCTGTAGCACTAAGAGCTGTCATATCACATCACCTTGGAAGTCATAATAGCCACAGTGTGTCATGAGTCATGAGTGTCTTCTGAGTGTTGTAATGCAACATGAGACAGTCGTGAGTGTCGTCAACCATGCTCATGTGCATTGCAACCAGCAGGGAATAAAAAGATGGGAAGGACATTATAAGACAAACATCCACCATTATGACAAATGAAATGATAGTGGTCTGAAAGCAGAATTCATTTTGGCACCTGATTGTGGTTTATTTTAAGGCTTTTAACGAAATTGTGCATTAAATTTGGTCACATTTTAGCTATGTGATTATTGTTAGTTGAGACATTTTGGTTCAGTTTTCAGAAGCTGCATTCACTTAAATACTATTCTTTGTCTGAGTTTAGCTTGAGGCGAGCAGATAAAATGATGGATATTAGATTCCTTCAGTGACATTTGGAGGAAGATTTACTGTGGATTAATGATCCTGCACACTTTGTCAATTCATCTGTCTTTCATATATTCACATAGTATCTTTTTTTCTTCACATATAAAGGCACTTTAATAGTCTCCTTGGTATTAACTGTAGGTATGAATCTGTTCATTTTACAGAATACAGTAAATTGAGATCAATACTCCTGCATCACAGACAGTGTAAGAGGAAACCAAGTAAGTGTTAGGGTGGGGATTATGGATGTGACTCTGAATCATGACCTCGGCCACTCTCCTCTCTCTGTGTCTCTTCCTCTTATCATTGCTGTCACTAATAAGTTATAAACCAGACAGGCCTTGAGGTTAGGTTAACAAAGAATTAACCTATCCTGTTGTGTTTTATAAAGACCTGATCATAATATGCTCAGTACCCCTTCAGTTATCCGTCTAGAACACTACCAACATGTAAACACTCTGAAAATCTGAAATAGCTGTAGGGGGATCAGCTTCTCTCTCTGCGCTGAGCAATTCTTTATCCTGCCAAAATTCATCCGCCATGCCTTCCTTCTCCCTTAACTAAATCCGTCAGCTCCCTTACAATGTACTGACAGGCCCCCTCATTCAGCATCATTCGATTATCAATTCTCATTTCGTGAGCCGCGGCTAAGCTCGTTTCAGATTTAGATCCCAGCCTTCAAGCAGCCATAGATCACCTGTCACTTGTCAGAGCTCTGTGGCACAAAAGGACAGAAAACCGTCAGTGGCTTTGGGCAGTCTGCCAACGATGTCAGAGAAATTACTTAATTTTATACACTGGAATGAGGACTTATAATGGAGGCAACAGAGACCAAATAACTTCCGCGTGTTCACACTTTGTTTGATTCTGAATGTTGCCGTGTGGGTGGGTGTCAGGTAGACCCCCTGGCAAAAATAGATCTTATATTACTTGTGAAAAATGTCAGCACATCGAAATGTTTAAAAATCTCATCAATTGCTATCTGTGTGCTCCAACTCTTTCTACAGTATCATTTGACAGGGGCTGGTGAAAACTTGGGTGCTAATACTGAGGAAACTGTAGAGTTCCTTTGTTGGCAATCAGATCTGAGTGCAAGTGTGTGAATTCAGTGATTGCCAGAATTTCTCTGCCAAAAGGGATATCTCACTTATAGGATTAGCATAGTCATAGAACTAAGCAGACATGCAGCAATATCACCATTATGAAGCACTTAAGGAAAAGTAAAACACAGCAAGCCCCACTTCTGGTTTCCCTTGACTGCATGAAAAGCACAGAAAGCCTTCTCTTTGCTCTCTAGCCAGTAATGGTGCAATTGAAGAGATGTGAATTCATTTCTGTGGCAGCCTGGGAGTGGATTGAAGAGCTTCTCTCATCCCCTGTCAGTCATCCACCCTGATGGGCACGTTACTCTCCTCTGGCCTCTCTTTCTCCCTCTCTCTCCCACCTGACAGACAGCTCCTCTGTTCTATTACCCCCAGCTGTAATTTCATGTCAGTTGACAGGAAAAAGACCTATTTACAAATTTAACACCTGATCTTGACACCTAAGCTGCAGCTGTCAACCGCAGCAAACCTGCAGACACAAAGAACGGCGAGGAAATGTTACGGCATCGATTTTCACAAGGCTTAATTGAAACATTCATACAAATCTGAGCCAGCTTGCACTTCACTGGATAAATACTGCTTGTTTTCGGCCCTGTGAACAAATCTGTTAGCTGGACACATACATTTTCAGCAAGTGTCCCGCTGAGAGACAGAGAGACTATTATAGTCCTTCTAAATGTAGTATCTGCTCGGCTTTGTGTACAATCCCGCCCCTAATGTAAAAAAGTGTGCCCCCCTTTATTTATTCATCTCTTTACGCCACCGTGTTTTCATTATTGGCACTGGAGGCAGACAGCAGGATATTGATTGTCCGCTTTCCTCCAGGGGTTTGTGTGAAAAGGGGATCCATCACCTCTCCACAGCCCACCCACGTGAAGGCCTCCCTTGGAAAAGTCCTGTTCTCCAGGTTGGGCCCTTATAGAAGCACAAAAACCCTCTCCACGTCTCTCACTGGACCTTTCTAGAGACCGAGAGTTATGCACACACACACACACACACACACACACACACACACACACACACACACACACACACAAAAAAAAAAACAATCCTTAATCCAGCAGTGTAATCTCAACCCCAATAGGGCTAAAAGCAACATCCACTGTGAAACATGCTTCAATAGGGAATTAGAAAAATTGCCATTTCCTTGAAAGGCACTGAAATATGATTCGCGTGGAGTGTTTGTCAGGTTCGAAGGAAGAGGCAAGTGGGGGGCAAAGCCAGAGGAAAAACATGTCAACCCCTAATCCATTTCTTCCATTGATATATGTATGGCGGGCTTAACAGAGATTTAAATAATTCAAAGTGCTTGGACTGCCAAAGCTCCATAATCAGCTTCCAAGCTCTAGGAAGCAAGCACGATAGAGTGTACAGTACCGTACAGGGAGACTGATTGCTCAGCCCACATGCATAATTAAGCAGGGGTAGGGGTTCGGCTTTAGGGGGAGAGCCCCATTTAATGACAGATCTGAAGTCAGATCGTTGGTGCCCTGTGCGGTACTTCTATATGGACAAGCCTGTTTACATGAACGGCTGCACAATGATCTGAGAAGTGTGGATGTGGAGGGGCTCTGCTGCGGAGTGTATTGTCATTGCTGTGGTATGTTGTCAGCAAATATGCAGTCCAAAATAAGGCTGAGTATCTCAGCCAGGATTTATGGCTCCATATGGTTCGCATTAGTGCAAACTTAGTAGATTATCACAGATGGAGTTGTTTAAAGCCCTATTAGTCAATGGGACATGGCTTGCTGTATTGGTCCCTCCTGCTCTAATTCTGCAGTTTAATGTTTTAACTTTCTACACCACACAGTAGACTGCATGCAATCCAGACCAAACCTTAACATTCATGATCCAGGGAGCTTTATTTCTTACTGAGGTTAGGGTTAGTTTGATGAAGAGGATGTGGGAAATCTTTTTGTTTTTGTTGTTTTTTATTTGTCAGGCTTGTCTTAAGAAAAAACATACCCACCAGGCTAAAAAGAAAAAGACAGGAAGAAGAAGACAAAGGGATGACAGATAATTCTCTGTTTGTGTGTTTATTCTTAGGAACAGCAGTTTGTGTCTGTCAGTCAGTTGACAACTATTGGATGTACTGGCATGAAATTTAGTATGCGCATTCATGTTCCCCACTTCTCCATCATCAGGTCAAAATTTGACTTTGCCCAGTTGTACTTTAGTTTACGACCAAACACTTGACTAAAACTAATGACATTCCCGCCAGCCTCAGCTGTACTAATTAGCAAATATCAGCATGCTAGCACATAAAACAATGGTGTACATGTTAAACATCAGCACGTCAGCACTGTCACTGAGAGCATGTACTCCTGTTATGGACTCTCGTTCCAGCCAAGTACTTGCTCAATCCTAGCATTTAGCTCAAAGCGCCACGGCACTTAAGTACAGCCTCACAGAGCTGCTGACAGAGCTGCTGGCATGGCTGTTGACCTTTAGTCTTCTTGATCTATCTATGTGTCATGAGCAACACCACAGACACCACATATCTGATTTCATATTCACTGATGCATTTTGGCATTTTTTAAAAATCACTCAGACCTGCCTAAACCTGTCTAATCCAGCCTTGAGACACAAAACCTAGTCTGTCAGTAAGTCAGTCAGTCAAACAGTGAGCCAGTCAGTAGGCCACTGTGTGTATGACCTTATCCTGTGTCCTCCCATTGGCATGTCCCTGTCCTCCCCTCTCAGTGCAGGGACCCAGATGGCATGAGGCGGCAGTGACCAGGGCGAAGGCCTGTCTGTCTGCCAGACTGACAGCAGCTCAGTGCCAGAGGCTCATTATCAAGCAGCAGCCACAGCAACAGCAGCGACAACAACAGTCATGCAGCCTCCAGACGGCAGCATGCAGCTGACCACACGCAACACAAACCCATCTGTAACCACTCCATGCCTTTAATAAGTGGCAAAAGAGCCCCTTTTTTGTAGTCTGTTGCTGTGAGGGCTATGACTGAAAAAAAACAACAACTGAAAATGAACACTCATTGAGAAGAATTGGGTATGTAATCCAAATCTGCAATGAGAAGCTGATTTTCTGCAATGGTAATTTGTCTGACTGAATAATAACCTGTACAGGAACTTGCTGAGACAAATGTGACAACATCAACAGTATTTACACATACATCTGGCACAGGGACACCAGGACCTCTAAAGACAGAACTGATATTGTGATACATACCGGGAACAATGAGCACAAACAACAATAAATAAGATGAAAATGAAACTATCGTTCTGAAGTACCAAACAGCTAAATCTGCTCTCTGCAGCACTCACTGTGGTTTTACTGCTGTTACTTAACCAGCCTTTGCAGCTCTTGATTTCTAACTGTGGAATGCGAACAAATCATTACAGCCGCTCAATCATCTCTCTTGGCACTGAAGCACAGTAGCAGATTACTTATGTAGCAAATTAGAAGAAGCTATGAGGCTTGACATTCAGTTAAAACACTTGCAACCCATCTGTACAAATTATTTTTGAGCATCTGAGGGTTTTTATGTCATCTTGGTTCGTTCTGTTTACATCTTATATTGCCAAAACATCATCAAAACCCCTTTCTGCATGGAAATGATTTAGCCTTGTATATGTAAGTCACAAATTACCTCTAATTTCTGTTTTGTGGGGGAGGAAGATATACATACGTAGACAATCTGTCACTTCCCTATTAAGAGATTTTTATGACAGGATGAAGATAGAAATCATTTGTAGAGTAAAAAGAAGATGAAAATTAACACCATGCAATTATTTTGAAAGATTTGCCACTTTCATCGCTACAAAAAGCAAATGTGTAGGAATCTGTCTTGGTACTGAGACATACAACCTACTTCCCAAGATTCCAAGAGATGACAGGATGTCTGATATAATGCAAACAGATGGTTCAGTACATACAGTGGGGAGTACACACAGAAACACATATTCTGAGCTACACTGAACAGCATGAAAAGCTAAAAATAATTTCATATCACAAAATGGGTTTCGGAGCCGAGTTCTAATTCTACAAAGATTTCTCGGAGACAAAGCAATTTCTGAGGCAGAAATAAAGTCATCGCTTGAGTAATTGCAAGACAAAAAGAATAACATAGTGTAAGAATCGTTTCATGGAAATGAATACATGTTTTAGAAAAGCCATGTTTGTCGATAATCTTCAGTACAGTGAAAACTATCCACTTTGTGTACTACAAACAGAAACATTTTAATGGGTCCTTTTTTGCAATATTATAATATATTTATTTCTCTTTCTTCTACATATTTAATTTACAGTGTTGTTTATTTGACTAGGTAGCCCTTTAGTGACTTTCAAACTACATAATTATTAAAAATTAACATGGAACAAAATGCTGACACATAATTGTATCATTATTTTTTTACCCTTTAAAGGACTAGTGTGTAGGATTTAGTGGTATCTAGCACTGCATTGCAACTCTCTTCGAAATGAGAAAGGCTCTATCTAGAACCAGTGTTTGGTTTGTCTATTCTGGGCTACTGTAGAAACACGACAGCTTCCATGAAAGAAAACCCAAGGTGTCTGTAGATAAAAATGTCTCATTCTAAAGTAACAAAAACAACAATTCTTATTTTCAGGTGATTATACACTAATGGAAACATACCCATGAATATTATTTTCCATTTCTGCCAATAGATCCTCCTAAATGTTGGCACACTGGACCTTAAAAGAATAACACTGACAATGAATTGATTTTACTAATAAGTACGATCAAAACCTGATATTTTATTTCTTTGTGTCATAGACCTCTATGAATGTAAAAAATGATTTGGTCGCATTTTTAGCTGCTGTTTTGCAGCCCATCCCTTTCACCGGGTAAAAAGACAAACGGTGGCGGAAGATCACTAATTAACGTTAATTACGTTAAATTACCTTTATGGTACTCTGCAGAAGATTGCTTAACAAGCAGTTGCATGGAGTTGCATGTTTCTTCCCAACATCTCCAACAAAGTGATAGGTCACGTTTCAGGAGTCTCACTTTTAAAGTTAATATTCGTCTATATCATCAAGGTGCTTGCAGAAAATAAGGTGGAGGTCTCAGTGTGTCAGATACATTATTTAATCACCAGTTAGGTAAATATAAGTTTTGGATCAGCAGATACCCAATATTAAAGGATATGGAGCGGGGCCAAAAAAAACCCTGATTGGGACATCCCTAATAATGCCAGACTTATTCTTTAATCCCCTTCCCTCTAAACAATCTTTTTTGTCTCCTCCCACTGAAGCTACACTCAACCAATGAAATGATTTTCGATGTGCAGATGGCCACATAGGCCCTTTGTAGCCTCATCCATGTGTTCCTTCATTGTGCCATATAATATAAGCCCAGTGTTTGTTGACTGTGTGCTGTAAACTGGCACCTTACAGATTGTAGACTGAGCGTGAGTCACAGACAAATCCTGGCGAGCTTGTTGCTGCTCAGAGCCTGCGATGATGTCAGCACAGAAGCGGCCAATCGGCTGGGTCCTCTCTCTGAAATAACTCCAACCCAAATTAGAGTGCAGACACATTCCTACAACACAGTATTCACATGCACAAGCAGAGCGTATGTAATCGACCAACGCCTGTAGCCATGCACAAACTAACACAGACACTCTTTCACATGAGTGCAATTCAGAAAATACTGAAGACAAGCATGATAAAGATAAACTGTTGACACACTCACACATACTAAGAATACACACACCGGAAAACATGCACACACATCCTGCCAACAGACAAGACACAGCTGTGGGCCCAGAGCAGCGCTCCAGCCAGCACAGCATCAAGCCTGCTACTGACTGACAGGACCTAAGGGCTTTCCTGCCCTACAATAACATATTTTCATAATCATTCTTCTTGCGGCTAATAATAACCTTTTTGGGGGAATTGTGGCTAAATAATGAGGGTAGCAAATGCACCTCAACTCCTCCGCTTGGAGAGTCTGGTTGGCAGAGGCCTTGAAGCTGTAAGTGGAAACACTGGATTGGGAAACAGGTTGCAAGCTGCAGGCAGACCAAACCCCTCGTCCTCGCTCACTTTAATAAAGGTTCAAGATATCAACCGTAACATGTTATTTGTTCTGAATAGTACTTGTGGGTATTCCCTATTTTTTTCTGAAAGGCATACTAGGAATGATTTTTATATACAATTTTGTACATCAAATACATTTTCGAAAACCAAAATCATAATGCTCGCAACAGAGAACAGCATCCAACAGCACCTATATTGCAACACTGACTAACAATCAGTTGTGTTGTTGTAATAGATAGATAGCTAGATAGATATACTTTATTGATCCCAAGCTGGGAAATTGCATTTGTAATTGTGTAAATTGAAATTATTATATTGCTGGCCTAAATCAATGGGAGAAATGCACAGTCTATATAACTACAATAAGCTATAATTAGTCAAACAGTCAAACTCTTCATCAAGAGATTCATAAAGCCAGCCCCTGTACTCTAACTGGGTCACGTATAATTGAGGAGCAAACTCTCTGGTCCAACTTTAGTCCAACTTTAAAATGGACCATATGATCAAACTTAAACAACTTTCGAACACATTTTCTTCACACACCCACTGCTGCTTATTCACTGATTGAGCTATTTGCCCCAATTTGAAATAAACTCAAAGTCCTTTCAGAGATGCTCCCCTTTCGGTTAATCTGATAGCAATTTAGTATTGCCATCAGTTGCGTCTGAACTGAATGCTGTCAGATTAACATAAAGGCTACAGCAGTTTAAGGTTAAACATGCGGAGAGAGAGAAAGAGAGATTAAAGAAGATTAAAGAAGAGAGAGAAATGCATGTCTTTTAACTTTGTCACCTTCTAAAGATCACTGTTATAAAAGCATTATCTCAATCATTATCTCTTATGCACAAAGAAAATAAAACTGCTTTAATGACTGCAATGAAAGTCCTAGTTAAGGAAATTCTTCTCACATCAGAAGTGTAGATCCTTATACAGCTTGTCTTGTGATTACATGTGTTGTCTGAAGTAGCACCTTTGCTCTTTTTTCCATTAAAAGATACATTCATTTTATTCATCAAACTGTATAATCTTTTTTTACTGTTACTATGCAGAGGCAGTCTTCGTGAGGCGGCCTGCCTCTAGGGTACACTGCAGGGCAGTGATGACGCTAAAAAACAGGCCTTTTTCACAGAAGACATTTTGACATGTCACAGCAGGAAAAGCACAGCTGTAAATAATAAAATTAATGATGGCTGAACTCGGTTTCAGGGTCCTGGTATTGTGCATGTTGCTCACTCGATCAAGTGTCACACTGGGAACCGGACCATTGTTACTGTTATTAGTGACACCTGTGTCTGCTGTGGAAAAAGGCTTATTGCAATGTTTGACTTGTTTGAGGTTAGAGAGTCAATCTAGACTTCTTCAATCTAGGTCTTTTCCATTATTCCAATAAGTTCTAAGTCTTAAATCTCAAAGAATAATTATTTCATCAAATAATTTGCTTGCTTTGTAATGAGACAAGGTAACTAATCGTACTAAGGTAAGAAGGTTTGTATATTTCAGGGAAAATTGTAAGTAGTGTGATCATACGTAAGGTGACAGGTCACACAGCAAATTAAAAGTATTAATATAGAGCCAATACTGGTCCACCTGCATTGGAAAGCAGCACACTGCACGACTACAGCAACGCAATCACCACCATTTCCCCGAGACTCAATCACTATTGTGAAGCATTAGAGTAAAACAGGGTTGAAATTTGTTTGAGTTATGCTTGCAGAACCTTTCTTGCTTTGGTGGATCACCTCCTCGCTGCATTCATTATGGATGAGGTCCTCTTGGTGCTTTCATGACACCCTCTTTCATCCCTTCAGAGACTGGAGAACTTTGAACTCTCCTCTCCCCGTAGCCTTAACAGTGCTAACAGTAACAAAAGCATACAGTTTCTTTGGACTACACATGAATGCTAGTAGAGGTCTCCTGGCGGTTTACAGAATGTGCTACCATGTGTGTGTAAATGTGTGTTCAGCAGGTCTTAATTAATGGAAGCCCTGAGGATCTGTATTGTGTTATGCATGAGAGTAAAATAGACCAATGAATATATTATCCTGTATGTTAAAGGCATGCATTGCCTAGTAGCTGCAAAGCACACACACAACCACACAGCAGCTCCTTTATGGGGAAATTTATAGATGACAGAATTCAGTCTGCTCTTGAAAAATGGGCAAGTGGAGCTAAGTGCGGCTTTCCAGGGAGCGATTCCTTGAGTCTGTGGTCCTTATGTCGATGGTTGTTAACGGCTCCCTCTATTGCAAAGTCAACATCCCGCTTCAGCCTGTGAGTGAAATACCTCCACCGTTGACATCGTAAGTCTGTCGGAGGAGACTTGAAATATGGCTCTCCCAGGACCACCTAGGAGTTGAACCCAGAGTAAGTGCTGGTGTTTGTGTTACAGCTGGGGAGTGTTGCAGCTTTTAGTTCAATCATAGCGCCTCCCTCTTGTTCTTCTCCTTCCTCCTGCTCCTCTTCTTTATCAGCTTCTCTTTGTCTTTGTTCCACTATGGTCACAGTGCGGACACCAGACCAACAGGAGATCTAGCTTTGCGGCAACAGCTGATGAATCCATAAAGAGATTACTACCCTACAAAAACCCACCAACATATAAAAGCTCCGGTATTGATTGCACCCTGGTTGGATTCCTCCATGTTTTCCACCCACTGGAGCATGCCTGGAATATGAAGTCATGAAAAGCTCTTTGTGCTCATGTTGAAGTGATCACTAATACATGTGTAAGGCTTGATTTTCTTTTTTTCTGCAAGAGTTTCACTCAATTTTAAGGTTTTTTCCACCCGACCATTTGCAGGTTGTCATCTCCGCTCCCCCTTTGATGCTGTACCTGCATGAACTGTTGCACAGACGGGAGGATCATGAAAGATGGAGGAGTAGCAAGAGTTTAACAGGAGGGGTTGTCTTCTTCTTGTAAAGGAACTTTGTGCTGTGGCCTGCACCATCAAGTGTTTGATCTGTGATAACTTTCATTTTCATAAAACTACTCTCCATGGAAAATGTTCTGCGCTTTAGGCAATGTGAGGTCCTGTTATCCCGGTGCCATGTATGTCTTTAAGTTCATATGCGCAACCTGTATTGCTTTTGAGGTGAGATACAGTATATATTGAGTACTATCACAGTTAAACCACATATATAATTGTAATTACTCAGTAAATGTAAAATTGTCCATATTAGATACCCAATAATAAGGCCAACATTGGTCCTGTACATAAGTTTGATACTGTATTGTGATACCACTATGTGTAAGTCTTATGTCACCAAGGCAAAGCTTCTTCTTTGCTGTCTTTGTTTGTTTTTAAATCTTGTCATTTATCTGCATTTTTAAAAACTAGTGAAAAATGTGACAACAACTATTAAACAAATACAAGTGTAAAATCTGATTATAAAAATTCAACTTGCAGTGTAAACTCTCTGTGCTTTAGACTTTTGCTCGTCTGGAATTGCTTTTTTAATAACTCAAAGGGACTTAAAGTGCACAAATCCTGCAGCGTTTGGAGACAAGCATTAATTAATTATCTATTTAAGCCAATCTGCTGCTCCTTAAAAATTCATATTTTCAGATGAAATTAGAGGAAAATGAAAATGAGCCTGACATTTTCTGTACTTTATGATTATGTTGTTTGTGTCTCTGAGAGCCTGGTAAACAAGTGTGTTTTGGCCTGCGGAAACCCCACAGCGAAGATGTTCTACACCACAGTTAACATACCAGTGGAAAGTGCTTGACACATGCCATTGCTGTTTTCTGTTGTTATTGTTGTGTCAAGCGAGGCCCCCTTGGCTGCCATCACAGGTTATCTCTGTGACTAGTAAACGCTACGACCTTGTGACCCCTGGTGGACGGCCACCCGCCGGGTTCGACATTCTTCACCTGCTGCACTGCTATTTCACCTACTTGGAAGGTCACTGCCTGTCACGGTGTGTGCATATGTTTGCGAGTGGTTATTGTTTCCCCTTGAATTTTGTTCTGCTCAGGGTGAAAAGTCCTGTACAAAGTCTATTTATTGATGTTGTTTGGATCAGTTCTCTAACACCGATGCTCTGACATACAGATACTCAACAAATATATATATATATATATATATATATATATATATATATATATATATATGTAGGCCTATATATATATTAATCCATTATGGTATACTAAGCCTAAAGACTAAAACTCAATAGTGAATCATGTCTTCTGAACAGCCAAACTGTTGTATCTGTGAGCTAAAGTCTCTTTTCCAAGCATTTAAAATACCACTTTGAACCCTTCAGTCTGAATCACACTATCAAAGAATTCAAATTAGAGCTGCAATGATCCTATTAATTAACTTCATCCTGTCAAAGTATCAGGCTGAGAGAATATCTCATTTGTAGCTCAGCATGACATTGAAAAGAATACTTCTAATGAGCAAGGCCTTTTTTGTCAACAGAATATGTGCTGGATACTTCTAAAAAACTTGTCTTCAAACATATTTATCTCTGTGTAATTGCAGGACAAAAAAGGTCATAGCTGCTGCACGTATCGGTCATTCATAGGGAAGGGTTTGTGTGTATTCCTTATTGCTGCGTCACAGGGGTCACTGGGCTAATTGCTGTTTTGGGGACCTTATTTAGCCAGAGAGAATAAACTGATGATGCATGTTGTTTCAGCTAATCCTTGGCTCTGATCCATACAGCACAGTATACTTGTGTCTCCAACAGTTCTGCGGCAGTTACCGGCTGTGCATGTAGATGCAGTGGCCATAGCTCCTTTAAAACTTGGTCCATGTTTGTTTTAATCTAGCGTTATTGCTAAAGCATCTGAATGATGTCTGATGTTCTTTGATTTTTAAGGGCTCAGCCAAAGTTGTTAACTGGACTGGATTCAACAGATTTGGACTGTGGCAACAGCTGCACGTTCAGATGTTGAGGCTGAAATGATAGCTCCTTAAAACTTTTGTTTTTGTTTCATTCTGTTTTCAGCTTTATTGCTGAAACATGCATTACCTGTCCGATCTACCCAGCCAGATCGACCGGACGGGACCAGCCCATCAACAGCGGGTTCTGCCGCTCCAGCAGGAGAGGAAAGAGAGCCAGACAGGAGCCATGCTGGCCCAGCTTGGACTTTGGACTCATGCATAATGTCTGGTCTAGACAAAATGGAAATCAGAGACTGTTGTGCCTACATCTTCACAGAGACCTGCTCCACCTACATCTCGGATCAAGCACTCGATGAACGGACCATGTTCCGAGCCTGCAGAGCACAGGATGAGAGGAAGCGGGCTCTGTGTTTCCATCGATGATGCAGGGTGCTCAAACGCAGTCAGAGTGAATGGACACGGTTTCTTGTATGTGAAGATGAAACCATATTAACATCACTACCTTTTTGCTGCTGTTTACATTCCCCCAGACTCAAATTCAAAAGATGTACTGCAGAATAATGTCCTGGGTGTATACATATATATGTATATAAATAACTGTATATATTGAGTCATTTTATTTTTTTATGTTATTCTATGGATTTGATTATGTTTTTCTGGGTGTAGCATGATAAATGATAAATACATTTCCTTGATTCCTCAAGGGAACCTCGGTAATTGTTGTTGAGGAAAAGAAGAATGTTACTAAATCCCTTCTTTTTCTTTATTGGTTTAGATCCAGCATGCAGTGCTGTTGTTGCAGAAATAAATAATATAATAAATATGCCTTGGGGTCTATGGAAGAAATAGTATTGATGATTTTAACAATCTATAATTTAAATAGTAATTTAGGCTGATATGGTGAACAGTTGCTTATTTCCACGCCCAGCAGGTAGCAAAATTAGCATTCATTTAGAGTTATGCACTTGGCCACCTGATGTCTTGCTACAGCCACACACATACACATCATACAGTCGTAAAGTAAGTCACTGTAAATCTGTGAATCTGTTTAACATCCTGTTTAACAATTGTTTTCAGCTGTAGCAAACACTAGAGAGCGTATCTGTTCAATTTTGCCAGTTGCTATGTAGAAAACTTAAATATAAATGTAAAAAAATAAATAAATCCATGAACCAAGCCAGCAGCATTATAAACAAAGTGAACAGAAGATTCTACAATTATAAAGAGGAGTTATAAAGTACACTGTGCAACAACACAGAGGCAAAAAGATTACTGACAAGCTTGTACTGACTGAGTTAACTATTCTTTTGTTTGATTTGCTCAGTAATCCTTGATTATCAGACCAGGCCTATACTATAGTAGAACAATAATTAGATCCCAAGTCTCTTTGGTTTACACCACTGTAAGTGGTTTAAAGTGTTTTTACAGAGTGTGTTTAAAATAGGTTACAGACTGCTAATTACTTGAAATCTGTTAACAGGATATATGTCACGACTTGAATCAAGTTCCACATTCATACTGTCACATGGTTCAGTGTTTCTATATGTTATGTGGTTTCTATATGTCAATAAACAGTCCAAACAAACACACAACAGGCAGAATGGACAGTCTATATTTCCAGTAGTTGTGAAGATACTATTCTGCCTCTGTGCAAGTCTCTCCATTTCAGGACCGAGAAGTTAGAAATGACAAGGCCTGATTCATGAACACATGACAGTCCACCTCAGCTAATGCATGCCAACTGATTTACACAGTCTGTCCTTTCTTGCTCACCAACGCTTCCAGTCGATGCCCTCTAGGAGGCGCTATAGGACCCTGCCCAATCATCCTGCAGTAAAAACTCATAACACTTCTCACTGACCCTGACAGATGTAACTGCACTTAATATTTTCTGTGAGTATTGTCAGTGTGTTTTATGTGATGTTGATATCTATGTCTCATGTTACTGACACTGTTGCATTGAGCTTACCTACCATGATGTACCGAAAGAAAATTCCGCCGACCTTGGTTCTGTGGTCATTAACAAATGGCTGATTGATTGTGCTTTGACCATATCAAAATCATGTAAAATCAAAGAAATGTCATTTGTATGAAAAGTTTAATCTAAATAGTTTTGCAAGTAAACGACAAAGTCTCTACTTCTACTTCCTCCACTTCCTGCATCCACTACTGCTCCAGTGACAGGGGTGCCAGAAGAGTCAGAGGAGAAATTTAGTCTGGCATACAGCTCTTCTGAGTCACTTTCCGTGTTTATGATGGTCCAACCTGTCTACTTATGAATGATTCCTCCTCAAATTATTTCTTGTTTTAGGCATCACATCACAAAGATATGACAGAAAACAGCAAATTATGGCAGGTCACTTCCATCAACAGAGTGACATCTTCCCAGTTGCGAGCAGTGGCAGCAACAATCCACCCTTACGCTTATTCCTATTCCCTCCTCAGCCGTCCTCCCTCTCCTCTCCCCTCTCCAGTCTCTGTGGTCTGTTTAATGAGCTCACTCTGAGCTGTGTTTAAGCTCATTAACCTTTGTGGGTGGTGAGTCCCACTGAGAGGGAAAGCCATTGATACACAGACACAGATATATATAGAGAGAGGTTTTTCACACTTCAAACGCTTTGATTTAAACTTATTAACATTTTGCAAATTATACTTAAAAATACTTGACGGCTTAAAAATGTAAGGATTTGAATTCTCCGTAGCTCTAAAATGCCAGGAATTTGAAATGCTTTATAATTTGTTGAATAAATAAGCGTTTTCAAACAACCTGATTTTAGAAATGGAAATAACTGACATTATGTAACTATGCAACGTGTTTACTGGATGCTTGATACAAACTTCAGATTTAAATTCCCTTTTTGTTTACTTTTAAGGTTTAACTCTCTTGCCCAAAGAAAGATGTGATTACTGAATGTACATCGTCTAAAGAAAGCAACACTAGCCTTGGACAAAGAGTTTGGCTGGGGTTACAAGTGTAGGTGGTAAACTAGTTTGCTCAAAATGCTAATGATTGTGCATCACGTTAGACCAGATAAACACACCGTTGTTTACACTTGTGCTCTTGTGATTTTTTGGTTTTTGGAAAGGCTACAGAAAAGACACCAGCCTCCAAACTCTTTAAATCCCTCTTACCACAGCCGCAGGCATCACTTTCAGTTTGTGTAGAAATCTAAATGTTGACAGGCTTGCCTTGCCTAATTATGGCTGCTAAACTATAATTGGGCAATTGCTGTTCTGGGGAGGGGATTAGGGAACAGTCAACTGCCCAGCAGACTGTTTAGAACTCAGGTTCATCCCCGACCCTGATTAAATATTTAACAGGCCACTCTGCTGTTAAATAAGCATGTATGTTTGTTTCATATTTGGCATTTACTGCAGGCAGGACAGTTAAGCAAAAATAATAATGGAAGAATTATAAGAAACGTTGCCCCACACACACACACACACACACACACACACACACACACACACACACACACACACACACACACACACACACACACACACACAGACGAATCCAGTGAGCTAGCTATGGCATTAGACTTTTTCTGGTCAAATCTTGAACAAGCAGGAAGTTATAGTAGTAGAGAAGTGAGAATGATATCAATCTCATGGTATAACATCCTCATATTTGGTCAAATAAAATGTGGAAATGGGTGTCAGTCCGTCTTCACACAGCCTTTATCTGTCATTCTACAGTATGAACGAAGGAGAGAGAATTTCCTTAGCTTTCAGAAAGAAGTGTAAACCACGAGACACGTACTAAAAAATAACACAAGGTACAAGCTGAGCATGCACTGTTCTACAACCTCAGATCAGTCTCTGCAGTATTCCGTCTGCTCAATTGAGTCATTATGTTACACAAACAATCTTGTACATCTCGCTTTTCAACAAATTTCCCCCCATATTTCGCTCTCTCTGAGTGACTCCGAACAAACACGCATTCATACAGACACTTCCACTCACAGATTCTCTGTGCAAACACAATGGTAGTAAAAAGCGTGTGAAGTGCATTAGCTGCTGCTCTGACATCACATGCTCCATTACCCGCTGGCATTATGCCCTGTTTTTAGAGCCTACCACCACACTAGGCCAAGTGGAAACAGGAACCTCTTTTCACTTCTGACCTTTGACCTCTAATAAAGAAGCTGAACATAGCTTATTGCTCACCCCTTCTCACCTAAAAATGTCCACTGCAGTTTTTCAAAGCAAAGGACATTAAAAAGGTAAAAAAGGGTTCTCCTTCAGCAGTATTCCAACGTGTTTATACTCCTGAAGGAACTTTGCTTTGTTTTCCCTTTTTCCTGTTGTCTTGTCCCATTGTATCAAATTAGCTCTGTTGGTATTGTGAGCTAAATAAGTTGCATAAATATCAAATGAGCACACAGGCTGACAATCCTGGGATGGAAAAAAATATCCCTCCCGTCACTCCCCTACACTCTCCCATGGGACTTGTGGTTATGATGCTTACATGTTTCCTCAAGAAAGCCTGTTTGTTTCCATCCCTCTGTCTCTTTCTGATTGTCTTTTACAGCCACTGCTCCCCGGGGAGGAAGCCGTCATATTGTTTCTCCCTCCAGCAGATGCTCTCCCCCTGCTGTAATCTGTCTGCCACTGAGCCAATATTATTAGGCGCTGATTTTTACAGGGGGTGGGGGGAGTGGGGGTAGTGGGGGGGAGGTTGAGGGTGAGGGTTGCATATTCACATCTTCACAGCCCAGTTCACTTATTCGGTGGCAGAAAAGGTTAAGAGCTAGTGAGACCTGAGGAGAGGATTAGTGCTGTGAGAATTGCTTTTTATTACTGTTAAGGTCACAGCCATATTTAAAATCCATGAGAGAGCAGCGTCGGTAGATATGTGGCCAGATGGGAGAGCTCGTCTCAGTGCCGCGCTGCAGAATCAGCTCTGACTTTGATTTCATTAAAGAGACACTGTGAGGCTTCTTATGAATACAAGATAACCACTTGGAGCAGGAGATAACCGCAACAATGGTATCAGCGATCACTGGAAATCAAAGAGTATCCACATGGAGAGGAGCAAAGAGCCTGTTTGTGCCATGTGATATAATGGTCTGAAAAGGATTACATCATCGTTTGGGATGTAGGTGGGGGGGCTGAAGAGAGAAGACTTGGACTGCCACCTGGTGTCTATCTTGCCAACTACACCCTCCTCTGATCTGGAACCACCAGAGTTGAAACAAAGCTCCCAGTGGGTGCTGCTGAATGAGAACATTTGTTCTCCCAGACGTGCTGCATGAATTACCAGCAGCCGCTCCTCTATGCTAGATGAAACAGGAAAGTGTCCATACATGTGGGGGGGGAGTGGCAGTCATAGTTTTCCATATGAGAGCAAGGTAAATGGTGCCTACTGTCCTCACTCTGGCTGAAGTGTTGCCATTGCAAAGATGCCATTTGACAGCTGCATGGTATTTGCAGAGCTGCAGCATATTGACGCAGAGGCCTGCGTTTAGTGCTCGTCATTACTTGGGGATTAGGACTCCCCTTTCAAGTCAACACATCTCTGAGGAGCCTGCGGTGTGCAGCCGTGAGGGAGCCATCGGGCCTCATTTGGCGATGAGACGGCAACATGTTCTCACATATTCCCAGCAAAGCAAGCGTCTTTGTGTTTGTTTGCAGCCAAATCTCAGAGGAGCCTCTTAATGGCACTTACAAACTAATAGCAAAATGGCTTAAAAGCCTCGACTGCTACCTCAGTGTGAGTCTGCAAGAGGCACTCTGCCATAGCAACATGAGGCCTGTTTCTCTCCTACCTACTAATCATTTGGTTCCTGTGGCAATTCAGAGTGGTATGAGTGGTATATTGGATCAATTACAAATCATTATTCAGATGCTTATGGTATGTTAGTGAGGTGAAAACCACAGCTGACTGAGAATAAGCTGATGTCGAGTTGGGTGGCAACCAACACTGAGAAACACTTGTTGAGCCTCCAGAGGCTTAATGTCATTCCAAATAGACTTCCTACGTCTTTCAGGGCAAATTAAGACACTTAGACACATTTACATCTTGCAGCTATCAAGTCTTCTGGGTGCTGAGAAACTGAAGCCAACGGACTTACTTAATGGCCTGCATTTCTGTCTGGGGTCTTCCAGCTGGTCCAATGACTTTTCAGTGATATTCACATTATTTTGTAATTTGTTTTTATAGGCTCAAATCCCCTGTTGTTTTTTTTAACTATTTATAATAGAGAAATACTAATTAGAGGGATGACATTAAAAAAAGATATACACTAGTCCACTAGTGCTACTCAGGCAGCCATGATGTGTATACTATTTACAATGCAAGTATTTTTTAAAAGGATATTTCAAATCCTGAGCAAATAAAACCAAAAATTATCAGCAGGGCCACTAAAGTTATGTTATATGTGTATTTCTATAATTTGGTTGTACCAACCATTAGCGTAATTGTCAACTTTGAGTGCATGGTGGGTAAAAGATTATTATGTGCCAGTGCTGTGCCACTTGAAATAATGATATGCATTTGGGGTGCAGACATATTGGGGGCACTGAACCTGCAGCGATACTTAGGCCAATAACATTTTATATTCATTGGGTCCACAGCCCTCCACTGAGCCCTGTCTGAAATGTAAAAGCAAAATTGTCTCTTGAATACACAAGAGTGGTTTTGAAGTGATTTTCATCACTTTTATATTTTTTGAAGCACTCACTGGTTGAGAGATCCCAGCAGCAGCATAAACTATGTCATCCTGGACCTGCCACACTGCTCATTCTCAAAGAAAATGTAGCAGAACTAATAACTCCAAATATTAGTTCAATCATTCACAGCGGCTAACTGCCAGCTCTGCCAGCTCTGAACACTCCACAGGCAGAGATATTTCATCCTTGCTTTGTGATTTCACAGCCACCTCGCAAATGCTTCTTATGATCTCATTTCGGGTTGCTAATGTATTCCCGTTTTTCCGACTCGCTTTGTTCTCGAGGTGGAAAGTGTTTAGTGTGCCAAAGTAATGATTTCGGAAAAGTGGTGTTTACAGGCTTGAATGGGAGCACCGAAAGCAGAGTGAGGGAGGCCTTGAAGCTGTATGTAAATTTAATTAGGTTTTCAATCTCAGCTGGTGATTTCCGCCCCTGTTTCAGCGTGGACTTCCTAATAAAGACGACTGCCATGCAATTTATGTTTTACAGCAGTCAGAGCCACAAATTAAGCAAATCATTACTATACTATATACCTATGTTCATCTGAATTTGCTTTAGAGTGTGACTAGTGCTCTTCATTCCTTTACAGCCTCTCATATGGGATCTGTATAAGCAAAAATGTATGGATTTATTGTAATAAAGCTCAGGGAATAAATATTTTTCACATGAAAGACAGAACCTAATTTTTAATAGAGAATAAATTGAGATATTTTCAGACAGTGGTCATTTGCATAGATAAACTGTATTTAAATAACTGATGCAACATCACAGTATGAGATGGTTTTGTTTTCCTTGAACACTGCTTAAAAAACCAAACAAAGAGACAAGTTCAGAAGAGTACACTCAGTCATAGCATGAAGTGAGCCAACGCTAAAATTGTTATTCAGGTCAAGCACTGTACTATGCTACTGAATGAGCACATTTTAATAGCGCAAGGATCCCCGAGGCAACAAACTCCATTCACATTCCAAACACGGTGGTTTCATTTACTGACCTTGAAGAGTCTTGTTTATACAAATTGAAATTAAACGGCAAAGAGGAAGAAAATCATTCCCTGGCTTAATTTACCGTCATGAAGTAAACAGATCACACAGGGAGGATATTACTTTGCCCGCAACTGAGATAATGAGCATTATTCCACTGACAGGACTACTTCCACATTCAGTGCGCGATCACGCCAAAGGGCCCTGACCCCTTGAACAAAGAAGAAAAACAACATCTCCCTTCTGAAAACTAGAGGAAAATGTGCACTGGGGTGTTATGATTTGTAGTCTTTGGGTTTTAATGTCTATAAAAGTTGCTGTAATAGAACTGGTTGGGTGGCGGGCACAGACGGTGGGGGGTGGGGGGTCAGCCTCTCTAGAGCTGGCTGTAAAAGCCTGAGTCCCAAGGGTCCTCTATATGTCACCCAGCTCAGCATCTCTTAGCCCCCCTGCCACACACACAGGCCAACCTTTTGAAATGTCAGCGCGATAAAACCCGATGGATTCAATGTGCTGGACCTGGTGGTGTCAAACGCCATTAGTTTTAATCCTATTTGTGGTGAAATTGCTCTTGAAAGGTAAAGGGATCTATAACTGTCTGGGGCCCTAGGCTGGACCATTGTAAATCTCTCTGTGTGCTGATGACTCCTCTCCGCAGGTTTATAGGGTTGGAATGAGAGTGTCTACATGCTGTGTGGAGACGTCGTGTCCCAGCAAACTCTTGGCTAAGTAATGGAGCTGTAGTGGATTGTGGGAGGCCATGCATCTCACTGCACAGTGGTGTATTCCAGTCGCTGAGAAAAGAGCTGTCCTTTCCACTCTGCCGCTTCCCGTTTGTGAGGGCCAGCAGAGCACAGAGATTCATTGGCCCTTTGATGACTCTATATACTCTGCTTTGCTGTGGCCCCTTTAAACTCAAATTGCTGCTGTTCACTTCTCTTTGCTCACTGACAGAGACGTGGAGAGGAATAAAGAGCAACATTGTATAACGGCAAATGTTCACTATGGGAGAACAGAATTAAATGAATGTAATACAAGGGGGATATATATGGTGGGATAAAAAAGTAAAATACAAACGTGCAATAGAATAGAAAGGTTGTATGTTAAATCTTGTTATGGAATGAAAAGGCAGAACTGCCTAAATAATCTCATGAACTCAATTAAACCAATTTTAACAAGCTGTATTTTCAATTGGGGAAGTAAAACAATTCATAGCACATGCAGACTAGGTGATGCATTTATTTAACACACTGGCCTGTGCAGTGCAAACCCCCACAGAAAGCTAAATGTAAGCAGGGCTTGGACATATTTTTTGACTCACAACAACAGGTACTTACAAACTGACTTGGCACAGTAGGCAGCATCATTCTCTGCCTGGAACTAGTATTTGTCATTTAATTTGGCTCAACTAAGGAGGTAGGAAGACAAAAACAGATTAGAAAACATGTAATAAAACATCAATTGTTCCAGTTCCGTTCACCTATCATCATGGAGCTTAAAAAAAACTTTAAAATAACCCATAAACAAGACTTAAGAATGGTCTTAAGTTTTCCTTTTCTTAGTGCAGCAAATTGTTTTGGCTCTCATTCTAGAAAACTTAATTCTTTGTATAAAAATAGTCTTACTACAGTAGCATATTTGAGAAAATAAGATTATTAGGAGCCGATAGACAAATGACCTAATGACTTGTTAATAGGGCTTTAACGTGAAAGCCTTCAGGTGTATCTTCTACTCTAATTAACCAAAACAAAAACACAGTTTCTTATCACGACCAGGCCTGTGACAGTCAGTCTTACCACCCTGAGGCGTTACATTAATGCACTTTCCTTAGATTTTATCTTTGCACAATGCAGATATCCTTTACGTCACACTGCTAACCTGCAGATTTCCCAGACATATTTTTCCTGTACAGCTCTTCACTCATTTATTCAAACATCTGGCCATATTGTACATATTCTCTCTATTTTATATTTGAATATATTGACTCATTTTAATGACTATTTTTTTCTTTATTTATATTTTTCAATGTTACGCACAATCTTACCAAGGCCAAACTCCTTGTATGTGAAAACCTACTTGGCAATAAACCCGATTCTGATTCAAACCAGAGAATATTTTTTATCCAAAGCAGTCCGACATTTTAAAATCGAAACATTTAGATTTCCAGCTTACTTTGAAACAGTTTCTGCAGTGTTTGCTATGCAGCAACCACAAACAGTCTCTGGTCATATTGTAATGTATGTCTCACCCACTTCCTGTCTGAGACAGAGAAGGATGCTGGGAGCTGCTTTCCACTTCCTGATTCTATGATGAATGTGGTTTCCGGTGTGAGACTGACACTGTGGCTATATGACTGTTAGGTGATTCAAAAGACAGCGACAGTTGCGTTAGACACAACTAAATGCACACTGGAGGACACAGCAGTCCACAATAACAATTTAGTATGTATATATCACATAAAATGCCTGCCAAACACATGATTAAATTAAGGAACATGGGGAACTATTATGGAGTGTGTTTATTGTCTGGGTGGCCCTGACCTTTGCTGCCCCTACCACTGTTTGCGTGTGAGGTTGTTAAGTACGTTACTCACGGAAATTCAAAGTACCGGTAAGTTTCTGTGGGTAAAACCCTTGATCTCAACACTTTAAATGCAAATGTAAAATGTGTTTGCTGGAAACATGGGGCAGTTTTGAGTTTCATGCTTCACCTCACCTTTCAGCATACCCAGCACTGATTTTGCTGCGTCCACTGTCATCCCTGCTGCTAAACACTATCCAAACAGCACGCTGCGCAGCTCAAGGAGGGCCGCAGCTGCTGACTGCATTGTGCGGCCGACCTCATCGTGCCAGCAAATCATGAGTGGCCGCTTGTTTGTGTTTCTGTGCCATCTCTCCGTGGTCATGATTGCATTTGAACCGCGGCAAAAGTAGCGCCAGGAAGAACAAGTCGAGCATGTCTCTCTCTCTCTCTCCTCGCTCCCTGATGTCCTATAAAGTCCTGTTACGCTGCACAGATGCTACACAGCCGCTTAGGCTTCCAGGAAATCATCACTGACTGGGAAGAACAACATCCTGTGGCTGTGGGTGAACCTCTCCCTGTGTTTGTGTGGTTGCTAATGCTATGTACAGTATGTGTCCCCGTGTTTTAGCAGGGGCTAATATGAGCCAAACATGAAGTGTGGATGTGAGGACACACCACAGTCACAGGCCGCAAGAGTACACTGCGGTGTCATGGTAATGTAACTAAACCCCTCTAATTCAAAATATCAAGGGAAAGCCTCAGAACACCAGATGGTCCCTCAGCAGCATCGTATCGCTGGAGAGTGTTTCTAGTTTTTGGACACTGATGTGATTCAATGCAAGTTGGCTTTTCTGGCAGGAGAGCATGTACGGCCAGGCCAGAAAATGCACAAGAGGGAATTTCCACCATCCCAAAATGTTACTCTAGGCCCGTGTTGGCACATGCACGACACAGCCAAAGCCTGACAAAAAGCACATGAAGTCAGCAGCTCCAGTCCAGGATGAGCCCAGCCATATTTGCATTGCGAGCGAGCCATAACTAGCCCTATCCCAAGGCAGAATGAAACATGCTCGCACCTCACTGACATGTAAATCAATTGTAAAATACCGCTTTTTCCCCAGTGAGTTAAACAAACAGCTATTAAATGTAACACAGAGAGGAACGTGCAGCGTCACAATACTAATCTCATTTAAACCTAAGTCATTCAGATTGCAGTGTCAAATGTATTCAAATTCAACATCAGACATGCAGGCAGATCTCGCCACCGTTGTAGATGACACTGAATAAAACATTTCTGCTGCTGCATGCTTGGTTATGGATGGAAGGAAGGGGTGGGCCTGTGTGCTGGAAGGTGGAGGTGTATTATAGGGGCGCAGCAGATACTTCCGAGACAATTTAATGAGGCTGAGAATGAAAATGTTTCATGCACAACCTTGCTGTCTGTCATCTGCAGCACTCTCATGCAGACAAACAAATAGAACAGGAGATATCATTTATACTCGTCGCCTACGTATTGTTTGTTTGGTTTGTTCTAAACACTCATGACATTTAGGGATTCTGTTCAACTCGGCTCCATCTGTTAGAATTTCAGTTTAAGTGGAATTTATGTGGCTCTGTGAAGCTCAATGAGCACAGAAGAGTTGCGGTTGTTTTTCTTTGTCTAGGGCCACCGATATAATAGAGACATGTGTGCTTACTGAATGTCATATGAGTGGAATCGGAATTGTTTATTGTGTATTCACTTCATATTGGCAATTCTTATCTTTAGACCTTTTTATATCAAATTAAAGAACACGTCAAGTGTGCAGAAGCTACTTTTGTCCAAGGAAAGAACCCATTTCTCATTTTTAAAAGTCACATTATGCTTAATGTTAGTAAAAATACAAAATACAACACTGCAACTAAAGATCATTTCCATAATCAATTAATATAAGAATGAGAACAAACCCTTCAAAATGATTCCTTAATGATAATAATAATAATAATAATAATAATAATAATAATAATAATAATAATAATAAATAATATTCCATTCACAATAATATAAAAACAGAGACAATCAGAAAATCTTTGCATTGGAGAAGCTCGAAACTGAAAGTGGAGTTTTTGATTGAGGAATGACTCATATCCTCCCTTATATCCAAATAGTTGCCAAATTGTGTTTCTGTCTATAACTAATCATTTTAGCTGCAATAAACTGCATCAGCTTTTAGAGCAAGTGTGCGTCTCTGAAGTCAATAGAGGTTTAGTGCTTTGCTAAAGAGAACTCTGACAGGTGTGACGGAACCACACAGACACTGAAAAATCACCTCAGCTGGTTGTTTCCCTTAAATCCAAATAATATCCACTGAATATAACTGATTGAGATTGGGACATGAAATTGCCCTTCTTGTCAACCTCTGACAAATCGGACAGTTTATAAGGAAACACTGACCTCAAGTGGTAGTTTGGTTACACAACACTTTAACTGCTCTGCTGTACTGTCTCTCATGTCTGTGGTAGCAGCTCTGTTTAACCAAACCAACTGATATCTGCCATTACTATTACTAGCAGTATAGTATATTATTTGGCCCAGTGAAACTATGTCTAACTAATAGGATGTTGTTAAACCTCCAACCAAACTTAATTCTTCTTGCAACAAAGAAAAAAGAGACAAAGTAAGTCATTCCTTTGGTTCTGTACTGCAGGATTTGAAATTGCTCAATAACCCATTTATAGGACTACAACTCTACACCTAACATGGACCCAAATTCCATCAAATTAAAGCTAAAATTTGGGGTTAAATACATTTCCATTTTTTCCCCCCTTGATCTTAGCTCTCTATTACAAGGGAGACAAACTGCTGTCGAAGATCAAGCTTTGACTCACTCAGCTCATCAGTAAACTCAGGGAAAGCAATGCAGTGGGAATTGAAAGAAAAAGGGTAAACATGGATAGAAGCTTAAATAATATCTTATACTATTTGTGATATTTGTCTTTTCCCCTCAACCCCCAGAAACGTCAGCAATATAAGCAGCTTTAAGGCAATTGATGTTAACATTTTTACATGCAAAAACAAAATAACAGAAAAATCACCCAGGGGCAGCAGGGGGCAGCATCTATCCATCCTGTGTATCAGTCATTCTAACATCAGCCAATTCACTGTTCTCTGCTGCTGTATGAGCATCATGTAACAACTGGCAGGCTGTCTGAAATATTGCATTAAACTTCCAATCCACATCACTGACCAAACGCAGTATGAAAATCTGGATTTCCTATGATAGCTGACTTGCAGAGACATTATACTTAGTAGTAGTAAGCATGGTATCCAGCACCAGAAGACTCATATGTTATGGGATCTATTAAGTTCTCATTTCCCAATAAAACACTATATATACATTTCTGACTTTTGAACCTGCCACTCTGAACTGAAGAGAGGCCCTTGAACGCACCTTATGACAACTAACAAGCTTCTAACACATGTCTGTTGCATGTGGTCGTTCTCTTTCTCCTCCCTCCCGCCTCTCACTATAAAATCCCTGATCTAATTATGTGCACAACTGATCAGTGGAACCATTTCCGCTCTGTCTTCATTAGCGGCTAATTAAAAGACACCTATAAAACCAGTGAGACTATCTGCGGCCCCAAAGAAGGGAGAAGTTTTCTGAGCTGACTGCACCAGATGGATTGTTACACAGAACCATCTGGTGGGAAGTTGTCATTGGAAAGGGCAGGCACTCAGCAGGTGATTGGATGAACCGTCTGTCTATCACTGGCTAGCATGGGCGAACTTCAACCAATCAGAGCAACGAACGGGAGAAAAGCATCTTTTCCACTGAGTTTTGATATAACTGATGCTAGTGGGATCTATGCAAACATCTATGGGAGCTGCCATTGTTATTTAACAAACAATGTGTTCTCGCTGAATCACACCTTGCACACCCCCAAAGCTGCCAATACTTCCACAAAGGAGTCTGATTGGTTCCATACCACTGTAGTTGAAATGAAATGCATAGATTGAAGCCTGGCTAGATGGATTATCGTGTGATTTGTGATCTTGCAAGTACAGCTGCCATGCAAGGTTAGGGTGTTACCAAAATATACCAAAATATTCAGGACTAAAACTACCGGCTTTAAACTGGTGCATGTAAAAAAAAAACTGTATGTTTAAAATATATTACAAGATATGTCTTAATTTGATTGTTACAAGATTGATAGGAATCAAAGGCAAGAGGAAAGATAAAAACTACTGTCATTGCTCATCAGCCACAGCCTTAACACAATGAAACATTCTGTCCTTTGTTCTAAAGTTTAGCATGAGTTAAAACACAGAGTTTCAATCTGAGAGTAACTGCCTGAATGTTAAGTGAAGGTTTAAAAAAAGAAAGTCTCCATTTAAATGACTATGTTGCATGCTTCAGGAGTGGCATGTGTACCGGCCACAGGGCTATGTTCTCCTGTGTGGAAGGCTGCAGCGCTCTGGGCTGTGGAGATGCACTAGTTCTTGCTGAGCCTGGGGTCAGATCAAACTCAGAGGAGGAGAGGTGAATTCATCAGCCCCCACAGCCTGTGAGGCACTCCGGCCTTATCCATCACCATGCAGCCCTGCTGCTTTAGTGGAGGATGAGAGGAGAGGAGGACATGGAGGACAGACATGCCCTCACTCCTACTATATAAAGCCCAGTTTCATATTCAGAAAAAGTATTCAGAATTGCTCGGAATTGTATTCTCGTTGGCACACACAGGCTTCACATGTAGACCATCATGAGATGCTGAGACTTTCAGGTGTGTTAGAAGCCCCTCTGGCATGTTGAGTCAGGTTATGAGTCAGGTTATATTTCAGGTTTTACAGACTGAACCTGATCCTAAAGCTGATGAGAATCCTACAGTACTGCGGTCTGATATTCAATATACTGGAAAATAAAAGCAGATTTTGTAGCTGCAGTGAAGATGAAACCGCAGTCACTTCAGGGCTGCACAAGGCTGACTAGTTGATATGATTTCTAAAGTGATAAAGTTCATACCTATTTCTATTTTGGTGCCATCTTTGGTGCTAAGTGATTAATGCTGTGGTGTTTAAAGACCTTCTACAGTACTGACAAGTCTTTCATTTTTTATTTTATTAATAAGGTTTAGAATTCTATTGGATGTTAAATTAATAGTCATGAGCCCTTGAGGATGATTTACTAATGATTTTCGAGACCTTTTATCTACTTGACTGCATTCATGTAGCACTTTCTTATCCTAAGGACTTTACAAATGTCTTCTCATTCACACATTTACACACACACACACACACACACACACACACACACACACACACACACACACACACACACACACACACACACACACACACACCACTGTCAGATCAAAATTTTCTCTTGATAAATGTTTTGGTCCAGTAACTAACTCCAAATTAAAAAAAAAATCAAATTTATATCAGACTTTCTGTGAACATTCTATGAACAGATAAATACTGATGTTTTGGGTGACCTCCTTTTTTTCTTTTTCCTCTGTGCATATATAATCAAGAAGGCTGATAGAAAAAAGAAATTATGAAAAACGGATAAACTTGTTGATTTTAATGAACCATTGGTGCTTCCTCAACTACCACCCAGAGGACCAACACTATGTTCTTAGTTACAGTGCTCAGGGGCCTCTGCAAAGCAATAGAGTGCATATTCCTTTCACTCAACACTTTTGTATGATGTTTAAATGTTGCTTCCTTTCTAGAATGGATTTTGACTTTTAGTCTTTTTATAGAACACTAGCTCTGGATACTGAAGGAAATGAAAGGGGAGCTGTGATGCAATTCATATTTTCTTATTGCAGAAACATTCAGCTGTCAAACATATACTTGCTTCATACATTTTTTATGGAGACACCAATACTGTATGAGCTCCCATTTTTGTATATATCAATGTATAAGTTAATTATAGCAAACATATGACAAAAGAAAATATAGTGCAGAGATACATAACATTTCACAATTTCACAATGTGAAAAAGTGGAAAATCTTACTGCTGTTCTTTAAGCTCTCTTGGTTTGAGCCTTAATGTTATGATCACTTTGTGCCTATATTTCCCCTCTAAGTATCCACATAGATATACTGTACTGGCCTGGCTCTAATAGACTCCACAGTGTTTTCCATGTGACTTCCCTCGCCACAGGTAAGACTGATAGCCAACATCTGACCAGTCCCACCTCCTTCAGTCATACAGGAAGTGGACCACATGTCTCGGCGGGGCCCACCATCATATTAGTTGTCATTCGCAGCAGGGCTGGCACTGAGAACAGGCAAGAGAGCTGTGGGGTTATTAAGGGACTCAGCTTGGCATCACTGAACTCTTTGGCTCCATGCTGGAAAAGGGCTTACACTGAGCTGATGGGTTCGGGGAGGGGGTGAGTGAGGGGAGGAGAGTGGAGGGGGATGCAGGTGCGAAACAAACAGTATGTGTGTGTGTGTGTGTGTGTGTATTTGCTGTCTGGACTAGCTATACGCGTGAGGACTGATTTCTTGACAGACCACTAGTTTTATGATGTGTTTATGAGGGCATTGTGCCTGATGATGTTAAGGTAATAGTAACAATATAAGAATGGTACAGTCTCACTGTTATTATTTTTCACATGAAAAACAATGGAAAGACTTAGAGACATTGCTAGTGGGCCTGTGAGACTGTACTGAGTCACAATGTTACTACAGTTTTTTCCAGTTGCTAACACACTAAAATGACATGCATAGCACAATTTTTAAACTGACACACAGAGAGCAAAACCTCTTCTCAAGTCTCCAAAACTCTAAACACATTTTCTGCTCTACACATATTTTGCAATTCAAAATGGGACTTTTTAAATGCATTGAACACGGTTCTCTGCATAACACACAACAATCTGACATAAAGTCACATTTCAAAACACTGCCATTCAAAATGACACTACATGAGCTAATTGGCCAATATATGTGCCACCTGGCCAAACACCTCAATGGTTAATTGTTACCACTTCAATCAGGAAGTAAGCACTATAAAAAGACCACAGGTCTTTTATATATATATATTCTGCAATCTTCTTTTTCAGTTTACTGGTTTTGTGAGCATATTTTGTTCACTCCAATGTAAATATATCTGCTGTGCATATGTTGCACTGACTTGTTTGGTGAAAAAAAATAAAAAAATAAAAAAATGTGTCAGGGCGTGTGTATATCTGCAAATATTTCCGTGCATGTGAACAATCTGAAGAATTTTCTACAATTTAACTATTCTAGTATTATGACAAAGCATACTAAAGATGACAGTGCTTTTCATTACGCCCAACAGTGTGTAGTTGGTTAGACAAAAATCTGGTGATATGAATAAAGTGTGTGCCATTTGGTGCAAAAGTTTGATTTTGATAATGCTATATGTAGTTTCGGTTGCAGTGCTTTATTTTGCAGGTTATATGAGGTATTTGCAGTTTGGGTGTGTGGTTTTGTGAATTGCGTTAAGTATTTTGATAAAACCAGCCTAGTTTGCAAAATTGTGTTTTAGCAATTGAAGAAAACTGTAATATTCTCACAATGAAAGGGCTAACATGCTGTTCATAATGTAAATATCATACTGTAGCTACTGAAGATTTAGTATATTGTAGTGTGTATTTTGTATATATCACTGCCACATGCTGACTGACAGCAGTGGAGAGCAGCACACTCACTACATCACTGCAACAGCCCTGCAAACAAAAAGCCAATAAGAGTCATTTATTCCCATAATCCGTGCAAAATATGTACAGACGACGAAAATAAACACTAAACAGAATACAGTTTGTTCAGGTAACTCAGGTAAAGGCTGAACTGAAGCAACAAACACTGCAGGACCCCAAATTCTCTCTAGACAAGATTGACAAGATCAAAAAAGATAACAGCGAGAGTTTGTGTCATGATTAAACCGTTCCTCATCCATATGCAGCACTTCCAATGAAAGCGTCAGGGATAAATAGCAACAGTGCGGCACTTCAAAACAGCGCAAAGCATCGCACTGCGCAGCGTCACTCTCAGCCAGTTAGGACATTCTAATATAAAGCAATGCAATTAAACCTATTCTGTCACTGGTGCTCCTTCGTGTCATATGCAGTTAGGAGTGTAAGGTATAAGGTGGAGAAGTTAAAATTAAATGAAAAGATAATCAATAAATCAGTGGAGTGAATATCTTGAGTAGGATAATTAAAATTGTACAAAATTTTACATTTGTGTCAGATGAGGCACAAGTTTCTCTCTGTGTTTATTTGCTATTTATTTGTGTGTGTGTGTGTGTGTGTGTGTGTGTGTGTGTGTGTGTGCGTGCGTGCGTGTGTACGTGTGTGGGCGGACGATCACAGACCCTCTGATCTGAGGGAGCCAAATGCCAGACCACACTCTCCTTTCTATGTCTCTCTCTTCCTCTCCCTGTCTCTTTTTATCTTTCTGTCTCCAGAGAGTTGGTGTGTGTTGACTACGGTGACATCTGACCAGAGAAAGCCTCTGGCTCCCACTGTGGCACGCACACACACACAAACACACATGGAGTCTATCCCAGGTGAGTTTCTGCAGTGCACCCGTTGTCTCAACCCCTGAGGCTGCACCCTGAGCATATTTCCAGTGGCCAAAGGGGGAAAGACAAAAAAAGCTGTCAACGTCTTGCCAGCGATGTCATATGGAGGGTAGAAGGGGGCACTGAAGGAGCACTAAGGAGTCAAGTAAGAAAAGAGCCAACGCAGCTCACTTGTATGAGTGAGGAAAACAGAAAAAGAAACAAGAAGCACAAAAACATTAAATCATATTGTTATAATTTTGACAGATATTGCAATATGGTTCATGGTTTGTGTGGGAATGATCATTTTTGCATCACAAATTAAACTTTCACTGAGAAAAAAGATCAAAATCATGATGATGTAATATTTGTTTGGATCTGTAGCAAACAAACATGTTTTCTTACATCTGGAGAATAAGATTTTTAGACCAGGGCATCTCTTCAGAACTACACTTCTTCATTATAATGCTGTTCTGTCACACATCTTACTTCAATCAAAAAACTGTAGGCTCTGCAATTTGGATATTGTACCATACTGCGATTTTGATAATATTTTGATTAATTGTGCAGCCCTAAATAACATAAATGTGAATATTTCAATGTATACAATATGTGTGTATATATATATATATATATATAGTCAGCATGAAATACTACAAAATGAGGTGTGTACAGTACATTGATTACATAAGGCATTTAACAGCACTGCACTGAACTGGCATATAAAAACACACAGCAACAGCATATAAAACACACAGTGAGGTTCTGCAACCAGAGATTGACACAGTCTGGTGACATATACATACTGTAGCAATTCTTTCCTCAACAGGACTGGACTGCAATGAGTCTGTACCAGCAATATGGTAATAAAAGCAGCAGCGTGCAAAGAAAGCCCAAAGCAGCAATAAAAGCCAGTATGAGACTAATAGCAATTTAGCAGTGCTGTCGGTAACATAGTAATCTGTGATGATTCAGTGAGAGTATATGTATGGGGTGTCTGGGTGACGGCCATGATGGGGGATGTGTTAAAGAAGGTGACTGCCTCGGGGAAAAAGCTACTCTTTCTGTATTGCCATCCATAATGTAAGAGAACATAAAGGCAGGAGGCAATGAGTGCTGTAAATACCCTCTAAAGCTGGAAGTTGGTATCCCATGATTTCTTTGAGAAATTCTGATAACACTGAGGAGTGCTTTTCAATCTGCAGTGGTAGTTCAGTGCCATACTGTTATGCAGCACATTGGTGCAGATCAGATGGGACACTGATTCTCAAGGAGCTTTTGTCGGAACGGCGCTCTCTTTAGCCTCCTCAGGAAGTATCAGGAAGTCTTCCAGTGAGGCTCTTCCAGTCAAATCCTTGCTGTGCTTTTTCAACAAGAGAGGATGTAAGACCACTAGGGACCCACTCCACCCTGTGGATGATGCAGATGAGATTGTTCTCAGATGATTTTGTCACCTCTTGGAAACACTGAACACTTCTGTTTATAGAATTTTACCCAGTATGATTGTTTTAAGTCTCTTAATGCTCATTTTGTTTTTGTGAATTATATACATTTTTATATCATGATGGTGGTGTGAGGAAAATGTGATCACACAGCAGCAAAAGTGTGTTATACACTTAAACAAACAGCTGTTTCTGTGTTGGCTTATTGGTCACGTAGCTGAGCTGTCACTCCAAAACTTGCCATCTTATATTGCTCACAAATGTCACAATATTACTTTATCTTAGCCACATTATGCATACATGGTTTATTAGCAGGTATAGATTGTGTGAAACAACGACATAACAGCATTAGATTCTCTGTAAATGCTGCACTTTTGTTCCCGTTTTGAAGGCACCATTGTACTCCTATCCTCTGCATTAATTCATTTATAAATATAAGCTTCTTCTAGAAAAAAATAATCTTTTTCTCAGAATCTGGTAAGGAAGGAGATCAGCATACTGATCAGCATTGCCTATGTTATGATGAAGCCTAAAACCACAACTAGGCTAACTGCTTCCTGTCAACAGTGGGATGTTGAGTAGTTAAACAGTGATAGATGGATTTTTCATGGCAGATCGGATTTTCTTTTTTCTTTTTTTAGTCTTTTGTGCTTTATGTTAGTAACATCGTATTTTCATTTTCACTTACATCTTGGTCATCTCTGTGCTGGTCAAATAGATTAAATTTGCATCCTGGTGTGTTTCTATGCTTTAATTTTAATTGAATTAATAAAGGGTCAGAGTCACTTTGTGTTATTTTGTCTCGCTGAAAGACGGAGCAGCCCTGAGGAACGGCGGGGATATAATTCACGGAGAAGATAAGCAGTGACAGGATAATAACAGTAGCTGGGATTGAAGAAGAGTGTCCATGAACAAGAGGACAGGAAGACAGTGCTAATCTCTGGAGAGACTTAATGCTATGGTAAATTCTAGTCCTTCATATTATTGATCTGTGGTGACATTAGGAGGCATAATATTAACTCAAGTGTCACACCTTGGCACCCTGGCTTGGGAATAACAAAACTGTCAAAGTTTTTCAAAAAACAGAATGATTAGAAGTTTGAGCACACTCCAGTTGATATTCCGTTTAGTAAGCATGAAAATTCTTCAATAGACTATTCTGACAGCAGAGAAGTGCAATACAAGTACAATGGCATCAGCAAATTGAAAAACCCTGCTGTCATTTGCTCTTCAGGTGCGAAGGAAAGTGCTTAGCTGCAACAAAAATGCCAGCCTTTCTATGGGTATAAAACAGAATAGGTTTTGGTGTTTTGTGCCAGCAGTTTTGCAAAGCAATGCAGAGTAAAAACAAAATGCTAGTTAGGCTAGTTTTTCCCTCCATGCATACTGATTGGGCCATAGAGCAAATCACTAACATCCAAGTAAAAATTTTGATAAATATCAAATAAGTTTCAATATAACATGAATGCCTGGCCATAATCACTGTGCAGAGACTCAGTGTAACTGTGTAATGTAATAACTTGCCTTTACTAAAAATGTTGACATTCCAACTTTTTGTGTGTAATGTAATTGGGAATAAAGAGGGATAGACTAACATCATAAGGCAAACATCCACCAATATAACCCCGAATCAGTTTGCTTTTAACAGCTTTGTACTAAAACAATTAAGATTTATGACTGCTTACATAAAAGAAGCGAGTAAACTGAATTTATTGTCTGACATCCCTGCAGCTATAGACAGACACATCCTTTAGCAGACTTCCTTTCATGTTACAGTCTTTTCTAACTTCGCTTTGATGCTTTCCTTTTATGTTTCTGGCCTCGGTTTTTACATCTCTTACCTTGGTTTTACTATGTATTTCTCTTTCACTCAGTTGCCAAAGGCTACTGTGTTTTGAGAAAACAGAACTGTTTTTATTGTCATTATCGTTTAGCCGTGCTCAATTTGAATCTTGCTTATCTGAGAAGTTCCTCGTTGTCTCCACGAGCTTTGGGAGACACACATTCACTCCAAAGACTAGTGATGCAACTGAGAGACATTCTTCCTACCGCACACACACGCTGAGATAAGAGATAAGATGTACAAATCCTGTAACTGAAAGCTGAGTTGGCTCTCATTTCTTCTATCTCCAGCACCCGAATGCCATACATACAAATGCTGTACTTTTCATCACCACATTTTAAGAATCACCCAGTTAAACAATCTGCGTGGGGTTACAGCCAACTATCTGAGTACTGATGGGTATGTTTGGGCTGTATCTATTGGGTCACTGTTTAATACGGTTTAATGCTACCTGGAACATAAAGTAACCAGGCAGTGGTATAAACAAAGATAATTGCTCTTGTCACCCAATTTCAGAATCTTCTGATACTAGACACGATAACAAAATAGACACAAGGAAATCGCTACAACTCGCTCTTGAACTCCAATCATAGCTTAGCAACTGTGTCTAGGCACTGCAGGTCTGTCAAGTTTTGGATTTCTCCAATGGATGTATTAAGAGGGCTACATATGGCACCACCAATTCGTACTAGAGGCCACTCGCGGTACTGTATTGAAATAAAATCCCCTGCGGCCCAAAAAACATTTCCCTATAGACCTTTATAAAAGACACATCAATAATAGCCTACTGTTGACTGGACACATCCACTGCAAACAACATAAATTATTCCTCTTTGTGTAACTTTTTAATCATTCATTTTATATTTGTAAAACTTAGCAAGGGCCTAGAAAAGCCATTTTTATTTGTCATGCAGAGCCTGGTATCCAGTTCTTACAAAACATCTGTGGTTTCTCCACATGCCTGGTCATGGGGCTATAATAACAGCAATACCCTCTATTTATAGAGAATGGTGGGTGTTCTCTTTTTATAACCTTTACAAAACCAAAACCACAAGAGCAAGAGTGAGCAAACAGTGTTTATCTGCTCTAATGTATACAGCAATCTTTAGTAAACCCAGCTAACTGTCTCGCTAACTACATTATTTCCAAAGGCAATGGGCATATCATTAGCTAACTACATTATTTTGGGGGGTTACTTACAGAGTCTTAGCTGCAGCACAAGCTTACACTAACAAATAGCTAATAAAACCTGCTGGCAACAATTGTCATTTCAACTAACAAGATCAACAGTTGTTAGCTGGAAATGAGAAACTGCTTTTGTTTACTTCTGTTTGAAATCAGAGACCCATTGTTTTAACAACTATAACTGATGGATAAATCTGCTACAGTTATCGTTGTTCAGTGCACATGTGCCATGCTGGAAGAGAAAGCTTGACAGTTGCAGCAACAGTAACCCATATGTTCAGGCTAGACCAACAATCAATTACATTTAGCAAATCAGACCATTCAGGGATATTGTACTAAAGCTGCATTTTGAATTAAATTGTATTAATTAGTATATTGTATTAATGCAATAATTACAATTAAATGGGGGAAATGCGGCAGAAAAGAAACCATTAGACAGTGAAGAAAATAAATCTTTTGTAACTGGATTTTAAGGCTGCTACATTTTTTTGTCCTAAAACAAAAAAAAAAACACTCTAGATTCATAAAATGTTCCTATAGACCTCTTTTAGACACTGGATGCTGTTTATATATATATATATATATATATATATATATATATATATATACACCTGTATATGTATAAATGGATGTAGGCATTTCTGCTGTATGTATGTCTCATTGTGTCCCCACACCACCACCCCCTTCCTTTGCTGACACCTGGGAAACAGAGGTGATATCTGTCCTTGGAAACCAAGATGCCTGAGCCTGCCACAATACTGGCCTCCCACGGTGCACTGCTCAGCCATGCGCGAGGCCATGAAGGACACAGGGAGTGGGTGGGGTCAAGGTGGGGGAGGGTGAAGCAGTCAGGTGCAACAGGATTTTTCTGTAACCCAAACGGCCGTCCCTCAACCTGTGCTTTCACCCCTGCCCTGGGTAACTCACCCCACCACCTACGTACCTGCCATCCATCTCCCTCTCTGCCCCCCGCCCCCCCGTCCCGCCCCCCCGTGCCTGACCTCGACAGCCCCTCAGGTCTGCACAACAGAGGCTGAGCAGGCAGGAGGCAGGAGAAAAAAACAGCCGCTTTATTTTAATGGTACAGTGAACGTGAGATGGAGATGGAAAACTATTCTCTCTCCTTTCCATCCTCTTCTCTCCTCCTGCATGAGCTCAGAGTTTTGTGGTGATTGAATTCCAACGCGAATGGATTTACAATTGCAAGCCTGGCGCCATTACTGAAGCCTATTCTAGACCCTGCAATTCCTCTCCTATTGCTGTTTCCCCCTCTTTCTTTGTCTCTTTCAAGTTTTTTCCTTTTCCCATTTCCTATCCTTGTAAGGCATAATGATGCACTGATGCACTCTAGGTAATGTGCAGAGGAGATGGAACAAGCTCTATAGCATGCCCTTGAGATTCCAAATCAAATAGCATCTTAACCCTTACAGAAATTGATTCCTTAACCCTCTGCCAGTACGGCTTGAACCCTGAATTGTGCCACTGATAGGCAGGAAATCATAGGAGAAGTACACCTCGTTTTCATCTTGAAAGAGAATCCGACGTAGTGCTCCTTCCCTCCGACACACTGGACAGATAGATTGTTTTTCTTAGCTTGAAATATTCCTGATGGTAAGCCCCAAACAGCGCAGGAAATCGGATTTCATTTCTCACTCACACAACCCTCTGCCACCTCTAATCCAGAGGCGGCTTCCATAGTCAGCCCCCCAGTAGGCCTAGAAAAACACAATTTCCCCACCACATCAATAAGCTGGGGTTTATTCAGCAGCATGGTGGTCCGTGTGGACTGGCTGTCTGCCCTGCCAGTGACAGAGTTTTATTAGTGGGAAGGGATAGTGAGGCGCACTGAGACAAAGAGATGAATGCTGCCACATGGATAAAGAGCGACAACAGATTATTGCTGTGGCCACACTGTTGTAGTTTCACACTTTTTCCCACTAACTTCAAATTCATGTATTGGTATTGGTAGAAATGTAACAAACCTTGTGTATGTAATCTTGTATTTAAAACCAACTGTTCAGCTGAAAACCATTAGAAAATTAAATTGATTTAAAAATAATCATAATATCAGGGTTCCTACACATCCTGGAAAACCTGGAAATTTAGAGACCAGTTTTCCAGTCATGGAAATACCTGGGAATTGATCAAAATGACCCAATATCCTGGAAATAATCTATGTTGTTATCTATTATTTTGTGTGTGATGTACAGCAGTCAGTATTAAACTGCAACCTAACGTTACTATCCCTCACCCTTACACTTACCACAACGATCTGGCACAGGTTACCCACAAGCCCACCTTTCTTAAAGGGCAAGGCTCGGCTTATATCACAGATGCAGTTAGGCTAGGAGTGTGCTAACCAGAGATGGACGAAGGATCACTAATACTAATACTAATACCCCACTTTGAAAATACTGCACTACCAGTACAGTGGGTGTACAACAGAAGCCTTTCCCCCTGCTGCTGAAAGAAATCCCACAGCAAACTCTGAAACCAATTGAAAAGACCTGTCTTACTTTCTCTATTGTATATTTACTATTGCTATATTGCTACTATTACTCTAATAAAGGAAAAGTATTTCTTATCCGATTACATGATGAATCGATGAAATAATCGATAGAATACTATACATTACTTTATTAATCGATAGCTGCAGTCCTAACAAAAGCCCTTAAGAATAACACAGATCAATCCATAATGAAAAGTTGCAGCTTTAAATTACTGTAATTTTAAAAATACATAGGTGTCACTGATAATTTTTTCTTACATCAAATACATACTTTTAACTAATTCTAAACAAGTCAGACAGCATTAAACCCTTCCTCTCTTTATCCCCAAACTCCCGGACTACCTGGTCTGATCCCCCATTACCGGGAGAAAGACGACGCATGCTCATTTTCACCACCACATAAAGCATGGCACCAAAAATAGTGTTGATCTATATTTAAGGATTTTATGACCTTCTGAGGAAGCAGATGAAGTGCTGAGTGGAAGAAATGGAACAAAAGCTCTCATCTCTGGTGTAAATGTACACGATAAAACAGAGAACTCTGCAGGGGGCAACAAAGTCACTATTCATTTCACACTGTGACAGCGAGAGATGGGGGGGTCGTGTTTTTTAATGGCATACTTAATCACTAGTTCATGTTGGCTGAGCAGACTGGTATGTAAAGGTCAGCACTCAGCTACATTTGTTTTTACCACCTGAAGCAATATTGTTTTAGGGTGAACCCAATGGGGTCCACATGGAAATACGATTTGAATGGGATTATGAATATTTACGCAATATGGATTCATCAAATGACATCCACAGAATTATTCTTTATTTTCCCCCTCAACTCCCTGCAGACAAATAAAGACCAATATTACCAAAGAGATGGAAAGCAGCAACCAAAGGACACACGGGGGAGAAACAACGCCTCTTCAGTTGAACTGGAACTGATTGTTCATTCATTCTGTGTCCAAATTAAGTGATTAGTCTCAATTCAAACAGAGAAAAGGACACACTGAAAGAAGTCTTTTCAATAAGCTGCACGTAGTCTGCCTATTTTAGTTCACTACCCACAGGCAACTATTAATTCACATAATGAGTAATAGTAAATATACAGCTTTAAGAGAATTTCTGTCTATGTTAATTTCCATGCGTTAGTTTGACATAAATTACAGCCATCCTTGTTAATGATACCTTTTACAGACTGAAAGCACTACTATGACGTGAATGTCTCGGCTGTGCAGTCCGCAGCTGGGGAGGCACTGGCTGTAATGGAAGCCAGATTTACTCCTAAAGCACCATGGTGAATATAATTATTCTGTAACAGGATTTTACCAATAGCTTAGAATCATGAGTAATAATAAGCTCAGATGGTCAGGGAGATCGCTGGCAACAAGCACACTGTAACCCATTCAACAAAATATTTCTGCCATGCAATGCGCAGTTTCTTCATGTTCAGGTTCACTTCTTCATGTTCAATCACATTAAAAGGATTTTTAAAAAGCAGACGACCATACTCTTTGCCAAAAGGTCACTTTACTCTCGGGGCTAGATATGGTAGGACCAGTGTCTCTGTGCTATTGAAACAAGTGGATAGGAAAACCTACAGCAGGGTGACTAAATATCATGCAGGTGCAAGTAGTAAATAACACAGTGGTTCCCAACCTTCTCCCTGAGGGGACCGATTTCTATCATTGCACACTGACGACCCCTGACTAAGTGACATATTAGAATAGAATGAATGAATATAGCCTGTGTTCAGGTTTGAAAAGTTTATCTTAAATAAAACATCTGAACTTTAAAGAGTAATTTCATTCTGTTTGTTTTTTTTACAAAATGCTGAGATAGAGGGCTGCTAAGTAATTTTCACCTGCATCTTCACCCCTTAAAATCAAGAAGGCCTGGCAACCCCCCATGAAGCTTTGGCAACTCCTAGTAGGGGTCCTGATAATTACAACAGACAATTCTGTGAAACATCTCTTGCCTTTGCTTTCAAATTACACTCTATCCCAAAAAACTCAAGCTTAACTATTTATTTAAAAAAAAAAAAAAAAACTTTTAACATAAAGTCACAGCCAAAAAAATGATTACTAATGAATTAATTGATAATGCAACAGTATCATTAACAACATCACTGGGCTATAAGTAACAATAGGTTGATTGTACCCCCAGTTTGTTCCTAAAATAGACTGCACCTACTTACATATTATTAGCTACATCTGTCCAATGTGAGATTATACATGCAACTGCAATGCCTACACTTTACATTGAAGCAATTCTCTAATGCTTGACTGAATGCAATGCGTGTGGAGAAAATGTGAATGCACTTATCTTGAGTGACAAAAGCATGCTGATTTTTTCCTGAAGACAATCATTAAACACAACAAAAGTCATCTTGACTACCCTGATGCTACTATACAACATTTTGCACAACACCTCAATACAATGGCAAGAACAACTAAAAAAAAACACAAAGTGAAAACCCATTGTGCTACCAGACTATACTCAAGCTACCCAGCTACAGTAAATAAACCATAACATAACAAATACAAAAGATGAGCTCAGCCTCCACAAACAAACAAACAAAAATCACAATTAATACCAGTGCAGGCACATACGTGTACACAGCAGCAGTAACACTGTATTAGAACACAAAAAACTTGCTAGCATTAGTTTGCTGATTGGCAAGCACACCAACACCAACTAAACAACAAGTCCAGACAATCAGACTGCAAACACGTACCTGTGAGGTGAAGCAGACGGCCTTTGGCACCTGGAGATGTTGTGTAGCCTGTTGTTCAAAGCAGCCGACAGCAGGGCAGGAAACTTTAGTGTGTGCCTAGTGCTAAAAATGGAGTCACAAGAATGGGGCACTAATGGCCAAACATGATTATTTCCTCCACAAAGCTGTCCTGAAGTGACATGGTTGAACTGTCTGGCGCTCAAGCTTTCTTACAAAATGCTACTGAGTGTGAGTAGGAGCAACACACTTGCACACTACAGCAGGAGTTAACAAAATTAGCAAATTGGCTTTTCAGCAATAGAAGGTGGGTGGAGCATTTAAAGTCTTATTAGCTACCAGTGATGGATAAACTGCATATTGCAGCAGGTATGTTCAGGATGAGAAAGTACATTAACTCAAGTGCCATACATAAGAACAATTTTTAAGCAATTGTAAAGTACTTCACCTCATTTCTGTTTCATGCTACTTTAAACTCTAAATACTTTAAAAAATATATGTTTTACTCCAAAATGTTCATTTAACAGTTCACACAGGTGTTTTCAGTCACTCCTGATAAGACCTGCGTAGACTCAAGTTATGCAAAGCTATGCTGAGACTTATACAAGGTCACTGAAGTCTGTGCAATAATAAAATGTTAAAAGTGTTACAAAAAAAAAAAAAGGACTTCATGAGAGGTTAATCAAGCTCAGCCTGTACACCCACACAGGTCTGAGTAGGGCTCTAATAAGCCAAATTAAGTGAAAATACCTGTGGGGGGGGGGGGCTGGTTCTCCAAGCTACACCCCACAGTTTATAAAATAGTTCAAATAAACTTTGCCTCGACCGGCTACATTCAAATGCTGCACACATTTTAATCCATGAATAATACAAATACACTAATGTAGTATATAAAATAATAACTGCAAGTTGCATTCAAGATAATGAATACTTTTGCATTGGATGTATTCACTTATAATTCTGCACTTTCAATCTCATGGAATTCTGAATGGTACATTAAGATTAAAAATTACCTTTGCTTAAATAAAAGATGTGGGTACTTTTCCACTGTCATCTGTGCATCTGTACAATATGTACAGCACATGAAAGATATTTTGGGTTAAATGACATGCTGATCATGTTTTATATTTTAATTTCAGAAAAGAACTGAACAGAATTTTTTTTAGTTTTTACAGTAAGACGTGTAATATAGATTTTAAGCTGCATCTCTAAATAATATTATGGGGTTAAACATATTGTGACATTTATTTTTTGCAACTTCCAGAAAAGACGGTGCATTAGGGAGTCAGTGAGAGTCACACTGGCTCAAATGTCAACTTCACTTTCCTCTTCTTTGCTGTGCGCGTCCCAGTGGCCAGACATCCTGTCTCACACTGCCAGGCTGTTGTGAAGGGTCCATTTTGTTTGTCACCATCTGTCTGCACCTGTCAGACATGTTAGTCTTTCATTTGAAGGTCCCCAGCATCAGGCCTGTGTGTGCACCTATGTGCATCAGTAGAGTATGCCTCTATGTGTCTATATGTACACCTATGCTGAATGCTATTGATTTTCCATATATCTGTGCCTGCACATACACAGACATGTGTTCCCCGGAGCAGTGACCTGTCAATCGCAGATGCTGTCTGAGAGAATTGCGTTCTGCTTTTAGACTCCTCGGTCTCTCTGACATAGCAGCCTGTGAGCTGGCCATTCACAGCCCCACTCTAACGCCTGTAGCTGCTGAAAGCATTCCCCAACTGCCGGGGCACCCAGAGAATAATGTGTGAAATGCATGTCATTTTCCATGATGAGAATTTCGATCAAAAGTGGAAAACTGTCACTGCAGGAGCATAAAAATAAACAAGAGAGGATCTGAATTTACTCATTGATCATCTAATTATATTAAAAAGCTGCCATTATAGAAGTCACACTAATACTGAAATTGGAAGAGGCTGAAGGCTGCCTTTTTCTCTCTCTATGGTTGGAAAAATGCAGCATTGTTTTTATTTCATCTGTCAGATGATACAAGGTGAGATCTGGCAGCCAGCTGATTGAAAAACACGAGTTGTGTTTTTCAATATTCCTATTCAGTTCTGCTTTATATGACTTGGTGAAGAGGAGGATACAGCAGGGTAAAATTATGCATTAGATGCAGCAACTCTACATGCTGCATACTCGCATAAGTATCATGTTGTGTTTGTGGTTCATGCTGCACTGTAAAGCTCCGTCATTGTTAAAAACGGCATTTAAAGAATAGATAATGGACCAAACTGCCTGTGCAGTCAACCTCACACTTTTTGCCTTTTTATGCTTTTACACATACAATATATTCACATTCCTGCACACACTGAATTGTGCGCCATCATTTATAATGCGCCCACAAAGGCCACAGGGGGTAAATAATATCTATTTTTCATGTCACACACATAATAGATCGCGTGAACCAGAATGGTATGTTTCCCCCCAAAAGCAAAAGCAAGAAAATCATGCTTTGGAGTTGGTATCGATTAGATGTGCCTGGATTTCCCCATTTCATCACTTTCTATTATTACCCCTGTGATTTATAGTATCATGGCAATGTCGGTATATTTTACTTGAGTGACTGGAACACCTTGCAAGAGGAATGGGAAACACACACACACACACACACACACACACACACACATACACACACACACAGAGAAAGAAAGTGAGAAACCAGGTTAAAATAAAGGTGGAATTCACATTTGTGCCAGGCTGGAAGTATAATGTTTCAAAAGAAGGTGACCAACAATTATACTTAGTTCTTAATTCAGTGCATGAATTGAGACATTAATGCAAAGTAATCAGTAAAAGACTGAAAATGTGTTATAATACTGCAATGTGGCATATAAGTTATAATAGAGAATTGGTTCAATTTCATTATCTCATGTAAAAGGTCAGATTCAATCTTAGACAGTAGACCATAGCATCTTCATTGGTGTACTGTATTAGATTAATAACGACCCTTCAAAAACCAAAGGAATAGGAATTTAAGTAACAGTCAAGTTTTAGCTGCCCAAATGCTGTTTCAGAGGTTTTTCCAGCAAGTCAAGAAAACAACTCAAGAATCAGCCAGTATCCCAGGAACTGCAAAGAAATGGTTGCCATTGCAGGACCTGGCATGCCCTTCATGTAAGTAACAATACAATATTTACCTTAAACAAGGTTCATATCCATAGTTCATCTGTCAGCAGTGTTTTTTCCCTACCATATACAGTACAGATGTTGTAGATGGCAAACCCTAGCATTCGATGTAAAGCAAATCACTGACATTAATCAAAGGTTTTGGAGAATTGTCAGTCATTGACATTCTGATGATAGCAAAGCAAAAAAATGCAAGCTGCTTTTTTTATATAAATACAGAATATGAGCACAATATTTGTTTACCCACTATTGAAATGTTTTGTTCTTGTCCTCAGTCAAATGCAGCACAATAGCTGCGAGCACTTTGTCTTCTGGCCAGATGAACAATGTTCACATGATACGTGATGTTCACCAAATCATAGGTACAAGAAACGACAAGTGACAGTTGAATGAATTATGTTGTTCAACTGAAAGTTATTTATATTCCGAAACAAACAAAAACTGTTTCTCTGCAGATGACAAACACTGCTAAATAGTGGGTGATGACACATTGCATTGTATAGGCAAATATGTCTGTCAAAAGGATATCTGACGGATTTTCATTCATAGGAATAAATCCTATGAATGCACAAGATAAAATGAGATAAGATAAAAAACATTATTATCTCCAAACAGCCTTATGAGTTATAAGTACAGGAAATCACTTACAACATACTGTATGTCTCCAACTGCTCCTTTGTGCAACATATTCAACAGGTTCTGTTGTTGTTGTTCTGTGCTGAATGAGGTGAATTGAATGATTTAAAATATGACTAGAACATTTACTAAACCCTGTCTGTACTTGAAATTGTGTTTCCCCCATCATCATACAAAAATGAAACATAATAAAAATGTAATCAACAATCTTTTTTTACAGTTGTGCTTATGTGATAGTTTTGATTGAAGGCCTGTTTACAAAGGGCTGGCTTTGCATAAATGATGCACAGCGTGACAGGATCGTATGAAAACATTGCTGTCCAACTAGTTTTGCTGCTGATTTTCATTTTGTTGACAATTCACAGCTTGTGGGAAAGAATTGTATTCAATAAAAAATGTGCAAACATATGAGCCCAAAGCTGTTATTGGCTGGAGAGTGGCTGAGCTTATGTAATACAAACAATATGTGATGTCCCTTCCTGCAAATCTTCTGTCTTGTGGTCAAAGCTCAATTTGTTATCAATAAACATGTCCAGGTATTTGTATTTGTCAAGCTGCTCCACAGATTGGCCCTTGACAACATTGGCATCTGTAATCGATCAACACGTTGTGATGCTAAGCTGCAAAAATGAATTCTCGCACGACTGAACAAAGTCCACCAGCAGGTCCAAGGCTGCCCATTCATCCTGTGGTAGTATATTTGTAGTGGGATATGGATCGTCTGCTGTCTATCATCCACAGGGATGTAGTGGAGGGATGCAAAATGAACTCAATTTAATGAAATTTTTAGGCTTATAAATCTTTAAGATGTAAATGCATAGTATACATCATGTAGACAGACATAAAAAAAATTTGCAAGTTATAAAAGAACAAGACTTACAAGGCTGAGATTAACTAGAATCTACAAGAATCTTAATCAACAAAGGATATTTAATCAGACAGAATTTTGCTATCTTGAGGTCATGTTATTCTAGTGTTTGGACATGGATCACCAAGACAAATTCAAGAAGGCAAAGAAATTACTGTGATTTTGTTACGTTTGGTAACAATAACAGTAGTGAGCATCATGCACCTAACAGACCAACGGAAATGTGGAACATAAGGAAGACTCTACCCTAGTGGGCATGGCCGTACGTGAGAGAGTGTATAGTGGATGTCAGTGGGTGTGTGTATTTGAGCACAGAGCTGTGTGAGCAGAATAGAGTAGCAGTGCTGAGTATATGAGGAGGATAAAAGTGCAAGGCATACAAAGATTTCAAGAAAATATTGGAAACAATATAAGGACTGGAGACAGGAGAAAACAAACAGCCTAGATCTTTCCAGTTTTACTATAATAATTTTGTTTTACTATATAAATAACATGTTATTTCTCAAACATAAGTGTAAAGATTACATGTTGTGGTTTTTACGGAGAGTTTGGAGCTGAACTATTTGCTGGCTGTGTGCAGTGACCTCCTGGAGTCAGCCAACCTCTTGCTGATATTGTAACTTCTGATGTACTAGTGGGAGTATTATTAAACTTTGGACAGTACCAGGCTGGCCATTCCCCCTGCTTCCAGAATTCATGCTAAGCTAAGCTAATAGCCTGCTACTCCTAAATTCAAATTAAGCACAGCAAAGACATGAGAGAGGTAGCCTATCATTCTTCTTGTGTAACCCTTGGCAACAAAGTGAATTACTATTTTACAAAATGTTAAACTATTCCTTTAAGAGACCAGCCTGCAGGATTTAGTGGCATCTAGTGGTGGCGACAAAACATGCAAAAAATGCGAAAGGCCCTCTCTAGAGCCAAAAGGCTCATTCTAAAGTAACAAAAACACAACAGTTCATTTTCTTTTTCTTTCTGGTGATAATACACTAATGAAAACATACTGAATATTATATTTTTAGCCAAAACATCCAGTCACACACAGAAAAAAATTGTTTTATCTTTCTCAGATGCAGTCAAACAGAAACCTAATAAGCAGTTGCCTATGTCTCTATCCATAAAAGTGGTGCATTTAGGTTGACAGATGATTTGGATCAGAATGTATCACTGTAGCCCTACTTTAGTTTCTTCCTCTGTAACCCCTATAACTCTGTAAATGCAAAAGAGGCTGAACTCTGGTAGATAGGGGAAGCTCTTGTGTTTAAGAACACAGTGCTGCACTCAGCTACTGCTGCCAGCTGTGAACTGGCTGTGATGGCAGTCCTTGATGAGTTGAATAAATGATGGTGCTCTTCTTTTTGTAGTGGGAGTAGAGCACTCTGCACTGCAGCTAATGGCGGCGCTAGAGGGTGGCCAGTGGTGGCCATGTCCACTGTAGGCTACAATGTGGCAACCCCACTTTCCACCCCACACAGCAGCATATTTCAGGTCATTTATGTCTTGTGCTGAACTTTTTCTCCACAGCCATAGCACCACTGGGGATGCTATTTAGTGTAACACCCATCTCCTTGTACTGCCCCTCCACAGCCTATTCTGCTGTAGTCTGAGGGGACAGGGGGCTGTCGCTGAGATTTGTTCCACACAGAAATAAAGAGTAATTTGGTCTAATTTGGTCGCCCATGATATTGTCTTTTTGTTGCTTTCATTGTTTTTATTTGTATTTATTTATTTATATTGATATTTTGGGGTCTTTTGTGTTCTTGTTACCAGTTCTCTATCTGTCAAGACAAGAGTAAACAGTAAAAGAGACCTAATGATATCACTGAGAGTTATACCTGGTTTTTCCCTATTTCTAGCAGTCAGGTTATTATACTTATGCGTCTCAGCATCCCTGTCCATGTGTTACTTCAAATTTGGAGGTTTGAATTACGCAGATAAATTAATGTGTATATTTGATCAACTACTATCTGCTATCTATTGTGCTATGCAAATACAATATATGAGTGAAAGTGGAGTATTTTTAATGTGTTTGAAAGACTTGAAAGACTCTAAATGTATACATGAAATAATTTGTTCTAAGACAATGTTTCTCGGAAGGGGGTACACACACCCCTTTAATAATGCATGGGGAGATGCAGTAAGATTTTTTCTAAATGTTAAAAATATCAATCATGCATATTTCCTAAAATAATGATACTATAAGTTCAATAAAATAATAAACTGTAAACTGCAGTAAGACCTCACAGAAGGAAGAAAGAAAGTGACAAACGCAATCACGTTCACATAAATGTTAGTTCAGTACGAAGCCAGTCTTCATATTGAACGACAGACACAAATCAAGAAGATGGAATTTGTGGTTGAAACATAGCAGCCATACAGCTGAAAACAGGAGAAAGAAGTGAAAGAGAAAGCGATAACATAAAAAAATAACGGTCTATAAATAGGTGGTGACTTACACTGGTCTGCTTGCATCATATGACGTACATGAATGAATAAAAGCATAACTCAACAAAGAGACAACAACAAGTACATGAACAACTCTCTTCTCCTCGTATCTTTATGGCCAATTGATTCATTTTCTAACGACCACAGTCATTATCGCCTGCATATCATCTGAAGGAAACAACCTCCACAAGGGTAGTGGTGTTTTTATGCCTAAGGCAACATTCCTTGGCAATCAATAGCCTGAGTTTTTCAGGATATAATTTCTTCTGGATTGCTGCTTATGGCTTCTGTTCTTCACATTCGTGAGGGGTACTGTTTACCCTCCGGTGTGCTGAGTGGACACCTGCCATCCACAGCTGAATCTGCACTCTGAAGCTTTAAGTCTTTATCTCTGCCTTTCCCTGTAATATTTAGCAGCTTGGAGCTTTTAGTTTACAACCCCTCATCCAGCTAAACCCATAAAACAAACCAATCAAAAGCCCAGCACAACACTGAGGCTTAGAGAAATCCAATGGCTTTCCTGGGCTATTGATCTTGCCCTCCAGAGCCAAGGCCTTTCTATTGCTCTGAGGCTTTACAAGAGAGATAGAGACACATCTACGCTGGTAAAAAAAAATTACATTGATTTAAATAGAGCTGCTTAACTCTTTAAGAAGCATAAATTACCTGGTGATCATTTGTCCGTGAAGGGGGTCACGCAGTTCGGTGCAGGCCTGTAGCAATCTGCATTTGGCCAGTTTGATTGACAAAGGTCAGAATTTAGCCAATGACATATTTGAATAGCTTAAATTTAAGCTCTGAAGACCAACTGGCTGTTCATCTATAACTTATGCATCTTGGGTATAAAGCACTGCATGCCAAGTAACATATGTGCAGGTTATAAACACGGTCCGGATGTTTCCATGTGATAACAGCAAATTGGAATTGTAGAAAGCATGTTGTGTTATTATTCACACGGGCCTCCATGGCGAATAACCATTTGCATGAAATTAATATGTGCATGGGGGAAGAAAATGGCTGAGCACTCAAGTTAAACTCATTAGCAAGCCCAGCAGGGGCATTTGTTCCACAGCTATCAAGGAATCCTAGGCTCCTTTTCATTATGCATTCTCTCCTAATGCTTCCATTCTCTATTTGGTTGGAGAGCATTTAACTACTAGAGATGGGGAGAGCGAAGACAGAAACGACACTGCCTTCAAGTGTTTGGTAAATAAAAAAAAAAGAAAAGTGCTTTGTTTTTCTGGACAAGAAACATTGATTTGAAGCTGTAAATTGCAAATTGTGAGGTAATGTGTGTGTGTGTGGTAAATATAAAACTAGTTTGAGAACAATTATTGTATGATGTCATTGTGGTTATTTTAAAATGTGTAATTAGTGCGTTTTTGTTGACAAATTATGTTGCAAACATAAGCTCTTTAATTGCTCAGCCATTTGAGTGATTTCAAAATCAAGAATCTTCCTTTTTTTCTTTATCACAAGGGTACGTACTTAAGTCATAGATACTTGAATGACAAATCCATAACTTAGAAATAACCTCTATAACACCCATACATGTAATAAGATAAGAAGTAATAAGAAATAATCTATGAAAGCTGAGTCCTGTTATTTTTCTTCCTGCTTATAATGATGATCCATGAATTTTACGGAGACCTGAGCTACCTCTCTGCATTACCCTGAACACTGTAGGGGTATATCTGCATCAAAGTGTAAATGGATCTTGGTTTTCAGTTTGACAAATGTCTTGTCGGCCAGCACCCACACGTTCCCACACATTCCTGTAAGGACAATGTCACTGTGAGAAAAGGGGAAGTGATGGGCAAAGACAAGCTCCTTTTTGTGGACTGTGATACTCAGGGGATCGATCAAGGGCAACACTGTCTGTATTTGGTTTTGGCGGCGCTCTCGTCCACAGATCAATATTTATCTGTTTATGATGCTATGAAAACAGCATTCCAACGTAGAGGTTCCTGTGGCCAAGGACACAGTTCATCCATTTAAACGGTTATATTCATTAATAGAAATCAAATTACACACGCGCTGTCTCCTGAAGGTTTCAGATTTCAACAGTACACTGACTAGCAAGTGAAAAGGGGCAGGGATACCTATAACTGCACTTGCTACCTGTATATGTTCATAGACAGTGAGTGCACTTAAATCAAAGATAAGGCCCGGTCACACCACCATCTGAAACGCCGAAATTTCACAGCAAAATCATTTCAGTCGAATCAGCGCGATCAGTGGTTTCATTCACACGTGTGCTACTTTCCGGTGTGACCAGGCTTTTACTCCGTACAGTTGCGTCTGCACTACCTGCAATGAGTCGAGCATATTCTCAGTGTCTAAAACCATTCTATGGTTGTGTTTTTCTGAACTGAACAGTGTACAGTTTGGTGGCCTCTGGAGTGAACCTTTGCTATGATGATGTAGTTCTGGCTTTATCAAGATTTTACTTTTAAATTGCTGACCCTTGTGCCAAATGTAAAGCAGTTGGCAGGAGGATCAGCACTTTAAATATGAGGCTGAGTTGCTTCCTCAGTTATGGGTGTTCAGTTGAAGTATTTCACAGTTTTATGCTGGAATCAGAGTAAAATGGAATGTGAGACAGGCAGGCAGATGGGAACAGTCACTGTGGGTGTGTAGGTGTTGTAGCTGAACCATATGGTAGTGACAAGGAAGCTGGAACCTCAAGTGAAAATGTTGATTTACTGTACAGTCACACTCTCACCATATGGCAAAAATATTTGGGTAGTGACCGGAAGGAAACATCAGAGATACAAGCAGTTAAAATGTGTTGCTTTTCTAAATGTCATGTCCTGTCAGTAGCTATGTGGGTGGAGCTCAGTTAGTTCAAAGTGGAGCTGTTGCTCTTTTGTATGAAAATGCTCTGGCTTAGGCAACTGATTAAGTTATGCCTCTTTAGTGTGGAGATTATTCTGGGCACATGAAATTGCGAGGAGACCCCAGGGAAGACCCAGAACACACTGGAGGCTTAATGTATCTCTGGTAGTTAGGAGACAACATGGGAACCCCCAGTAAGAGATATAAAATTAGAAAAAGAACGTTTGCTTGGTTAGCTGCCATTATTACCCAGACCTGTATAAGCCAGAAAATGGATGGATTGATTGAATTGTATTACATTCTCTGTGATATATTGTATTATATTACATTATCTATAGCTATAGCAGTATAGTTGCTCTTATAGCAATTGACTAGTGTGACCTTAGTTTTATTTATGCTTTGAATATTGTGAATTGTTCCCTCAAAAGGTCATATTCCTTAGGTTGTTGATGTTATTTACTACATACAGTCAGATAATCAACACTAGCCACAGCAGGGAGGACATAACAGGTTTCACGAGAATGCTGAGTTAATCTGCTTAAAAGAGACTGCGGCGTCATCAAGGTTGTCAGTGATAAAAAGGGCCCGGGTGAAATTCAATTGGATGAGATGAGTTGCGACAGTTGATATAGAGAGCTGTTGCGCTGATGAAATGGATTCATTGTGACAGCTGAAGATAATGAGCTTTACTCAATCAGCTTGAGAGGGCATCCAACTGCTGTTTCAATTGCTACCTTGGTGACTTTCGAGGGTCTATCGGGGACAGGCGTTACAGACAGGCAGAGCGCTGTTGTCCAGCTGTGGTATGTAGAGAGGCCTGCCAAAATGTGTTGAAAGATTTCTCAGGATACACAGCGCACACTGCTCAGCTCCCCATGGAGAGATATAACTTTAATGTGTTCACACTTTCTAGGGGTACATCTGTTGGTCAGTGAAGTAAAGCTGCATTAATCAATATTTTTATATATAAATAATGGATCAAATGATCAAAGTGTGTTGTCAACCCACGAAGCACTACCATACGACTTTGTGATTCCCCTCAGGTCTGTGGAGGCTTTTAGCATCTTTCAGCTCATTGTTTTGTTGTTGCTTCGATTCACTCTCACTGATGTCATCAGCCCTGTTTCCGATAAGATCTAAAACCCACTGTATAACTGCCCAGCACCACACAGCTGACAGACAGAGTTAGAGGCTAACATAGTGGAGCACTTAGTAGCTTAGAGCCAAGAAAAGAATCAAATAATTCAGCTTTAATTTTACTTTTAACATGCACCAGCTAAATGACTTGATGATTTAAGGACTGTCTTTTATATTGAATAATCACACAGCAACACTTGCCAGGCGTGAGAAAGTTACACAGTCTTGTCCAACTAGCTGAATTGTACCTTCCACTGAGCTGCATTGGAAACTGTGAGTCAAAACCACCTTGCTATAGTGACTAACAGTAGGTTTCAATTCTCAAATGTATATGTGATTGGACCTTACTGTGCAACCTTAACCGAAAAGCAGCCCAGCCTCAGTATTGATGGGTTGAGCTGATTTCTAGTCTTGCCTGTCGTACATTACAGTAGGTAGCTACTGTAAAACATCATAGTCATGTGACTGAGGGATGATCATTGTCAGTCGTGGATGATTAAACAGTGATGGGAGGTTAAATTCAGACTATAATTGCCCCAGCAGCACTACTGTCTAATTTAGCTTGACATTTTGACCATTAAATAATGCCTGCATTCAATGTCACTTTCAACTTTCTCTCAGCTAATTCATTCTATGGTCGCAGGATTATTTGCTACAGCCAGCAAGGACACTTTGACCTTTGCACCATTTCTTGGTGTCTTGTAAGGTTTGTGAGGCTAGAGTTACGACTCGTCTGCTTTTGCACTGTCAAACCCATTAGCAGCAAAATCCTGAAATATAAATGTTAACATTGTCATTATGTGAAACCCTCAAAAATGTGCATTTACAAAGGATTTATAAGCAGTTGGTTTAGCAGTAGTCAGTTCAGTATTGCTTATTCTGATTTTGCAACACAGTAGAGCTTCAGGGTAATTCTTCTTAGTTCCACATCCACCGCTATTTTTGTTCCAAGTATGTTCTAGCAGTTTGCTGTGCTAAATACATTCATTAAAAGATACATTTTAAACATTAGGATTAGACTTCTTTATATGTTACAGACGGTAGATGGTAAGAGTAATTTGAGTACAGGGGAAAGAGCTATTCCATGTAAAGAACAAGCATATAATGCCAACATGTAGGACACTCATTTTGGTGCACAGTGCAAAACTCAGTCAGCTGTGCACAGTGTGGGTGCACAGGATTAGCAGCAAATACAATACCTATCAAAACGTCCCTGCGTCAGAGTGTACTGACAATTTCCTTACAGAGAAGACAGTGCAGAACAGATCTGTCACAAAGCTCCACCAAAAACTGATGTCCTTGTGTGGGAGGTGCAGCATCACCCCGAGCAAATACAGTATACAGCACCTTAGGTTAGCTCGGGAGGAGATAACACATTTTGGTTAGCCTATGTTTCTGGTCCAAGAAGATACGCTGTCCAGAGAAAGAAAGGGTTTAATGATATTAAGTGACGAGCCAACTGGCTGCAGACCACAGGCACAGTTTTGCTAGAACAAGGGAACACCCACCACCCCTGACATTTATAGACAATCCCCATCAGTGCGCACACATTTATTTGTAGTTAGCATGGATAATGTTGGCTTCAAATAGTTTTTTCTGCTTGAGGGGTTTATATTAAACTCAAATTGTTCATACTGCATCACTTGGCAGGGCCACAGAAATAGCACAGAACACAAGTGCAACCACACACGTTTGACCTGGTCTGAGCAGGAAGTGGACATGGAACTGACATTTATTATTGCTGACCTGCTTATTTTTTTTTTTTTTTTTTTTACCTTTTCCGTCATCAAGATTAGGGAAACTCATGACAAAAAAAATGACATTTGGGAAATTCATTCAAATATGTTAATGCCCTGGTTCTTAAAAAAATGACAGTATTAATATTTACAAATGTTTTCAGCGTAATAAATGAATGCCTTATAATGAACTTTAAATACCAATAAGTAGCTGGCATTTGCAAATCCAAATAGCCCACAGCATGGACAGAATATAAGACAACAGCCTTCAGGACACAGACATGTAAATGGCCCCTCACCCTTCCAACACACTGTAGCAGCAAGACACGCAGTCAGAAAGTGATTCATCGTATTTTTGCGCCTCACCTCTGGCCCGGCCTCTGCTTATCCATAATGTGCTTTTTTTCATGTGAGCAATCACTCTGAGAGTAGATCTAATTATTTTCAAATGGTGGTTATCTCCCTGTGATACATGAAACTCTTATCCAGAGTGCTACACACCAAAAGTAATCAAGCTTTAATTCTAGAGAAACATTTTAAGGTAATCTAATTCTAACTCAGCTGTTCATGCTGAGATAAATGCTACATTTGCTAAACGGGAGAAAGTATCACAGATTAGGAGGCATTTCGTTTGGGTTTGAAAGCCTACATTATTTACTGCTCTGCTTTTAAAGTATTCTGTTTGCTCATGGTGGTAGCAGCAAACAATTACCTACTAAATATCCTGCACTCTCCCACAGAGAGGTAGCAGCGCCTTGGCAGTGATCTATCCTTCATGTTAGGTGGTCATTTGAGGTTTTTGATGGTTTTTCAAAATGTGCACAGTGTAATAAAAAACAGGAAAGAGTCTGTATGTGCATGCAATATAGACCACACTGCTAATGAATTCACTTGATGTCATGTTTTAGGCATTCATCTCAGTGATCCATATTGCTTTATTGTGGGAGATTAAGCCTATTATAAATGTGTTTTTGATGCCTTTGTCTCCTGGTGTGACGAAGTAAGAGTGTTATCAGCCCACACTGCAGCATCATTTAGAGGGTAACAACTCAAGGAAATTCAGTTAGTGGCATACTACATTTTGATACTGTAAATGATTTTAGCCATGTTAATGAACCTCCATAATGTCCGTGGCAAAATGCTAACCTTATTTTATTGGGTTTTTAAAGTAATTTACAATCACGTTCTCTATTAAAGCTTGGTTTGGCCACTCAAGCTTCATGCCATAAAAGCAGGCTGCGTGGGCTTAATGGAAAGAGCGAGGAAGGTTAACGGTGTTAACCAGGGACAAGCAGCGTAAAAGAGATGTTCGGAGAGATGTTTGGTGAAGCCAAAGCCAGTGAGACCCTTCCCCCAGAGGGCAGTTCAAACGTCAGCATACATAAACCAGGGACTCATTTATCTCCACTTCAATTACATCACATCGTATGGATAAAAAATTTGTTGACGTGTTAGTAAATAACATTTGCAAAACAAATTAGGAGTAATTATGGATTGAATGAAATATAATTGAGGTCATTCACTTCTATTACCATCAAGCTGGTGCAGTCCACAAAAACTCTTCTTCAGGAGGCTCATGGACACACAGCTCAACATGTTCTCCCAATCAGCGTTGGCCAGCGCTCTGTTCTTTGCGGTAGAGTGCTGGGGTGGAAACATCAAGGGCAGGGATGCAGACAGGATTAGCAAACTGGTGAAAAAGACATGGTTCTGTTGGAGAGCTGAGCCAGGACACCCTGGAGGATGTGAACTGAACTGAACTCCAGCCTAGACAACATAAGATGCATATTTGCACACCAAGCACAGCTCCAAATCCACAGATTAGCTGCTTCAGTTTCAGCATCTCACATTTACAATACATGCAGCATTCTATTTTTACAAGGCATATTACTGCTGTTCAAGTGACATAGATCACTTCTCATAATAAGTAAATGACTAAAATTCCCTTCTGACATAAGACATTAGCGTATAGGTAGCGTTAATGGTGAAACTTAGTCATGGCAATGATTGCTGTGATAGCTGTAGAGGATTACTATGTAACTATAGCCTCTAATTGGCATCATCCAGTACAAAATACCAGCACACCAAACATCAACGGTGCAACAGCACATATGCCACTAAAACAAGAGTTACATAACAGCTCTGTCTTGGCATCAATATAGTGTGTGCTGAGAATGCCACACAAACCAACCATAGGACATTTTGGTTAAAACTCGTGTAAAATGTGGGGTGTATTCAGGTGATTATGCACTAACAAAAACACATCTATGACCATTATATTCCATTTCTGTTCATAGATCCTCCTAAATGTTGCACACTGGACCTTTAAATACTCAATCCTTTTTTTAAATACTGATGCCTCTTTATGACTCTCACACGAGTCCATCAGTAGGAAGATTTCTATTTCTAGATAGTTATTTTTAATGAGTGCCATTGGGTCTGATTCACCTGGAAATCAATTAAACGGGGTAGTGGAAACACGACCGCTTTTGTCTATAGGGGCTGCCAGAATCAACAATAACTAAACATCCACATTTGCTTCCCTGTTTTTAAGCCATGATCTGTTTGCAGGTTAGAAACCTGAAAAGATAAAGAAGGGACTAGGAAGTGTAGTGTGGTTTGCTGTCTTAAACCTTTTCTTTGTGCTTCACCAAAAAAGAACAACAGGATAGCAAATCACCAAAACTATTGGACGAATCAAATATATAAATATATATATATATATATATATATATATATATATATATATTATCATCAATCAGTCATTCAATTGAGTTGACTAATACAAAATGACAAATTGTTTTTCTACCAAGAACATGAGCAGGTGTAGTTTCATCCCAAATTGAGTATGTGGGAGGAAAAATAATAATAATAAAAAAACATGTTCTGACCTTTGTTTCATTTGCAATCTTAAGTGATCCATGTCTACTACCTAATGTATAAGATACAGGCAACTCAGTGCTAATGAATTCAAATGAACTACGTTGAACTGATATTGTCTTTAATCTATCACACATTACAACTGCAGTCTTACCACCAGTAGATCAATCACCAGTAGACTCCAGCAACACCTGCAGCATGCATTGACAGCTAAAATGAATTTGAATCTTTACCTTACATCCTTTGGAAGAAGCCTGGAAACAAGACAACCAGTGTCAGAGGAGGGGTGAGGTGAGGGGAGGTGCAACAAAAACATTTACTCCAGGAGAAGGCAGGGAATAATTACCTGTGTGTGGCTTGAAATGGAACAGTTGAACAGTGCACAGATTAGAGTGCATCCTCCAGTGCCCATTAATCAGACACATTGGAATTAACTTTCAATTGACTTTCTTACCCTTCCGAATAAAATAGATGCCACGGGTGAAAAATGGAGTAAGCAAGCAATCTGTAGCTCAAACATGGTTTGTCACGCTGGTTGAAAAAAAGCAACAATAGAAGAGCTTCAATTTTCATTTGAGTTTCAAAGTTACAAGCGACAGTCTGAAACCCCAGGAGGACTTTTATTCCATGAGGATTCTCCATAACAACAGACTCAATACCTACTAACTGTTAGCTAACAGTTTGCAGTTTATTCAACAGAGGTATTTGTACTGACTGTAGACCATTCCTCTTCTGTGAAGCAGTTTAAACTCTGACAGAAATGGTCAAATAAAATTGGATGGTGCAACACAGCTAATAAGCTGTCTTCCTCCATTTTGAACTCTCCAACTTCCCCTTTCCTCAAAGGTTGAAGTCAACACAAAACAATTTTTCATACTTAAGCTCTCAGTATGGTCCGTGCGTGACCGTGGAATCATCTAACTCTCAGCAAAGAAAACAAATCTCCTAAAATGTGAAACTATTGTGATGGTGATACATGCAGATTACAGGAGCACACAGAACACTTGTACAGTTACACTGCAGTACCCCATTACCTAATGTCTCTGCAAAACACAACAAATTCTAAGTGGAATTAGTTTTACTAATTTCCCTTTACAAAATGAAATGGGGGAAAAAAACTCTAATCTCTCCTGATCCTGGCTGGATGATGTCTGCTTGATGGATCACCATCCGGCTCCACTGACTCACTTGTTACCATCATGGATCACTATATGGCTGTATTCTCATTATGGGTAGTGTCATGGACCACTATCTTGTTATGCTGCAAAAACATCAATGACAAATGAATGCCACAAACACATGAATTTAGCTCCAGTGCGTGTTGTGATTCTACGTGATTTTGATGTACTGTACCTTTGGTGCGATGCCAAACTGAATACAGCTTCAACTGGTGAACATAATTTCATCCTACCTCTCTCTCTCACTGTGACTGGCCTCTGGGGGGAGAGTTGCTTAAAAGATGCCCCTCTACACACTCCTGACACCCAACCTACCTCACTCTCTATCTCATTCTGCCCTCTAATCAGCCATCAGGGAGTGTGTGTGTGTGTGTGTGTGTGTGTGTGTGTGTGTGTGTGTGTGTGTGTGTGTGTGTGTGTGTGTGTGTGTGTGTGTGTGTGTGTGTGTGTGTGTGTGTGTGTGTGCGTGCGTGTTCAGGGACTTTGAATGTAGAGCTGTGCACAGAGGAGCGATGACCCGCAGTCCTCTGCACCCGCTTCGACCTCAGACGCTGCAATCCCCTGTGGCTTCCCCTCCCTCTGCACACACCTCAGCCCCTGCACGGCCTTACATTCATTCACCACCACCACCACCACAACCACCCCTCCCCTCCTCTCTACACCCAACCACATGCCCTCTTCACTGGCAGAGGCATGTAATTATTTTCTCTGGGAGACATACTGCATGTGTGCGCCTCTATCTTTAATTACAATTGAGCAAAAGCAGGCTTTAACAGGAGGGACGAGGCGTGCTGCTTTGATGTCTGTTCCTGGCCCTCCACATTTCTCTTTTTTTCCCTGGCAAATGGCAGAATGCTTACATGTCAGCCCCATTCTGACCACACAGCATCCTATTCTCCCATCGCAGTGATGGGATGTAAAGCATGATATCTTTGTCCAAAGCTTGGATCTGTGGCTGGTTTTCGTGCGGTGACATTAGCTTAACAATGGGCGGCGTATTGTTCTGCTCCGAAAGTGAATTCCAGTCTGACCATCTGCATGCTTTGATCCCCGCTGCCAACTACGACTTTGTTCTTTCGGAGGCAACACTGGCAGCAGGGAATATTATGTGTGTGAGGAGAGTGTGGGCATCCGTGTGATTGTACTATATGTTTTGAGGAGTGTCTTCACCTAATGCATGCATGATATGTGTAGAAAATTGTATTGTGGTGATATTCTATGTTTATAAAGACTGATACAGATAGATAAAAGTGCCAAAACGATCCAAAAATGCAATTTTGTGCAAAATACTCGTATTTAATGTTTCTCCTAGAATGTATTCCTGTTAGCATATGAAACAGCAATTCGAATTTTTAAACTTAAAAAAACCCCAGACTGATAAAAAATATATCTGAAGTGAGCCACCACACATTCATTTCGTGTGTGCATGCTGGAACTATTTGTGCAGTCACTGGTTTGTATGCGCATGCATGTATGCTTGTTTGCATGTGCGTGTTTGTGTTGACTGATTAGCAACTAGGTCTGTGATTACTGCTGTGAGCCTGTGATTAGAGCGTTGGCTGAGATGTTGGCTGCTGGCTCCTTTTGGCCACAAACGGACAAGAAACTGGCTTGAATCAGTGGCTCTGAGTTTGCCACTCAGCGAGCGAGGCCGGCCGCTTTCTGCCCCCGACACCCTGAACTCGTGCCAGTGAACACTTTGTTGTGTAAATAAAGCAACAAAAATGAAAGCCGAAACAATGTCTTTCTACAATTGTCATCTATAGCTATTATGTGGGTCATTTGTGAAAATGGGACCCTAATATCCTCCTGGTATCAGTTCAAAACATATCAGACTGTGCCACAGTTTGCTGGAACTTTGAAAGTTATTGTTCACAGTGTTAGTTTTCAGGCTGATGTTCAACTAATGTCTGTTTATTACATTCATTTCCACACAAAATTGATGTGGTGTGAAGATAAATCTGTGGCTGGACAGAAAAACAAAACAATGGAAACACTGACTCTGGTTCAAACGTGAGTCAGTAAATAAATTTACCTCACAGGAATAGTTCGACATTGTGGGAAATAATATGGTGGTTTGTCCGGGATTGTCACAGTTTGAAGATGGGTGTCCCGAGTCCGAACAAGTCCCACCTGTAAAACACTAAAATAGTGTAGTGGAGTCCCGTCTGTTTAACACTAAAATGTCCTGTTTTCAACATTCACTACCAAATTGTCCCGGTTTTCACCACAATTAAAATAATAATTATATTATATTGGTTTAAACTTGTTTTACATATCTGTCTATCCTCTTCTGCCCAACTCATTATTACCGAACCCAAAATACGTAAAAACATAACAACAATGCACCACGAGTCTGAATTCAGCACTAATTTGTCTGTATGTGTGTCAGTCAGTCAGTGTGTCGTTGTCAAGGCTTCTCCTTAGTCATAGGCAAGCTTGTGGCTCTTTCTGACAGAACCTGTTAATATGCTAACAGTTAGCTGCCATAGAGTCAGTCTTTTCTAAAGAGCTCCAGGTGGCTTCTTGTTAAGTACCGGACAAAGAAAATCCTGCGTTCATGATGTGCATGGTGTAGAGAGGTGCACTCGATAGGTGTGCTAAGTGCCGAAATAATTGTCCCCAATCCTGTTGAAAATGCCTATGGTGAGTGCATACATGTGCACATGCATGAACAGGTGATACACTTTTGAGGGTCCTGGTTTGGAGGTTTGAAAACATGGTCACCCTTGGATAAAGAGATTTGATAAGTAGATTGATACCACTCTTACATGTGTAGCTTAGCTTAGCATAAAGACTGGAAGCAGGTTAAAACAGCTAGCCGAGCTCTGGCCAACATTGAGAAATACACCATTACCTCTCAAGCTCCCTAATTAACTCATCATATCTATTCTCGTCAGGTTGCCAGGCAATACGTCACTAAAGCAGAAGCACGCTCTAAGTAAAACCAAAACTTAATCTTAACATTTCGGTTTTCAACAGATCAAACAAACACAATGTAGTGTGTTATTTTCTTACCTTAAGCTGTGCTGGTATTTGTTACCTTTGGACAGAGCCAGACTAGCTTTTTCCAGCCTGTGCTAAGCTCCTGATATATGTTTCATGTTTAGCAACAGAAATGAGACTGGTATCAATCTTCTCATCTAACTTTCATCAAGACACCAAACAAGCTCATTTCCCAAAATGTCAAACTATAAACTCCATAGAACATTTTTTTCCTTTTAACTTTCTTGTGAATCAATATAGTTATTACTAGTGCTGTCAGTTAAACGCGTTATTAACGGCGTTAACGCAAACCCATTTGTCCGGCATAAATTCTTTTATCGCGAGATTAACGTTCTTTTTAGCCTAGCACACTTTGTAGTTTTTTTCACATGCTGTTGCATCAACTAGTAACGTTAGAAGAACTACAACACCACACTGGATCTAGCTAGACCGGAAACAAAACAACAGGCACGCCGCACACACTTGTTTAAGAGTAGTAGACGTTGCGTTTTGAGTGGATGGCGAGCGCGAGACGCCGAAATGGATGCCAATAATATTCTGAATGGAAAGTTTACTTTGAAAAAGTTGCCAAATGGTTCCATTGACAAGACCAAAGTGATCTGTGTGTTTTGTTGTTGTGAACTGAGCTATCATCGCAGCAAGTCCAGTCTGAAATACCACTTGATGGCCAAGCACACAGCTGATGCAAATTCTCCGCCCCCTCGTCAAAGCCAGGCGACAATGGATGATTTTTCAATAACAGCAACATTTGCACAAAGCAAGCCGATCCACTTTTCTATGTTGATAAGAGCATTAAAATGAGAAAAAATAATGGGACAAAAAGAAATCAAGGGACATTTAGAATAGATAAAAATGTGCGATTAACTGCGATTAATTGCGAGTTAACTATGACATTAATGCGATTAATCGCGATTAAATATTTTAATCGTTTGACAGCATTAGTTATTACATGATACACCATATATCTGGTGTACTAGTTCAGTCTTCAGGCCCGTTAACACTGCTTGCAAACGCTTTTTAGTAGAATGAAGCAATATATTTTAAATTTACATTAATTTTTAAAATTATATAAAGGGCTTTAAACAAATTCCATGAAAATTAAGGGGAGGTTTTGTCTCCACAGCAGCAATATGTTATGGGAATATTTTGAAATGCAACTGAACAGAGTAGAGAACTGAGCAGAGGATTTGTTTGTAATTATAGCTGATTCCGCTTTAAAGGGTTTAGAGTTGACAGTATAGAAATCCTCACAACAGTTCCAACAGTGCACTTTAATGCGCCAATTAAATTAGCCAACACATACAGCTTCGTGTCTTTGTTTATGTGTGTGCATGTGCCTCTGTCGGAGCTCAAATGTATGCTTCTGGGTGCATTTTAATAACATTTCTGTATTCTTTTGTAAATCCATCAATAGCTGTTTTTCTCAGTATGAAATACCCCCACCCATTGTCTCACCCAGAAATTGAAAACATAAACTAGAGGAATGCTCACAAGCCATGGAATATCAATCAGTCTGCAAACAAGTCGAAGGTGTCAGCAGAGTAATGGCTTTTGTTTGAGAAAGAGTCCATAGCTGGTGCACACAGGGATTTAAAACAATAATCTTTCCGGCATAATGACTAGGTAATATGGATAGTCCATTTATCTTTGATTAGATTTTTTGATGCAGGGATTCATTCCCTTGGCTCACTGTTTCATTATTCTTTCTAATTACCTGCACCGATTCGCCCATCAAGCATCGGTACACTGGCAAGATGTAATTGCTTCTGCCATAAATCAAGAAACATTTGTGGGCGTCTCAAGAGCTTCTTCTCCATTTATACAAACACATTGAGAGGCCAAGCTTATGCTCATATTGATAAATCCAATCATTCATTTTGACATTTTGATATTTGATGTTCTCGGTCTCCAGCTCAATGTTTTGCTAGCTCTTACACTGATAATTCTTGTCACTGTTTTGTTTGACAATGTGTGTACAGAAGCAGTGCCTCTGTCTTTGTCTCATTAACATCAAGATTTGCCGTGTCCCCACTTGAGAAAAAAGCATTTTGCATTTGTGACTGGGATGCCACTGAGTGATGCATTACAGGTACAGCCACAGTGGGCTGCCAAGGTCAAGGAGCACATTGTGTCTTAATGAGGCCCCGGCTCTGATAAACATTCAGCTGCTGGCCCCTAGTGTTGCCTAATCTATGTTGTAGAAACACCAAAAACATGTAAAAATCTGCCCGGGGCCACCACATATTCCAGTCCACAGGGTTATTATTCTAATTTAGTTAAGGCATTAGGCAAATCAACAGCAGCGCAGTGGGGAGAAGTGGCTCGAGGAAGAATGTGAATGAGCTAAGTTAAGGCAGACAGAACTGGGGCTTAGCTGTTAGCCTGGGGGTCAAAGTGATAATGTATGAACTTAGCTCTGGCAGTGGAGCAGACAGCACTACATTAGTGACCAACGAGAATCTTAGAGTGGGTCCTTTATTCTGAAAGCGACACAGCAAGTGTGTATGTCAGCTGATCAGGGACAAACATGGATTATTTGCTCAGCTAAATCAGTACTGCTGTTCCTGCTGCATCAGATTTGTCAGCTGCTTTTTTTTTTCTTCTCTCAATGGTCACACTGACCTTGATGTAGCTTGTGGTGAATTAGATCGTTTGTGTTTATGCCAAAACCTTATGCATATTAGGCACTGTGAATACAAATGGAGGGCCCAACTTTTTATCTAAGGAAAGTAACAACCTTGCATATTTTTTGATGAAAGTTGCGGTGTCTAGAGGTCAGATAGGCTTAAATTATTTACCCTTTAAATATTGCATGTTTCGTTTGTGCTCAGTGTTTGCCAATTCTAGCAATTGTTAGTTTGCATTATACTGAACACAAACTACTTTACTTTTAAAAAAAACACAAGGTCTTTCTTTTATTAAATTCCATCAACACACCCAAGAGCATTCTTTTTTATTCTATTAGAATGGCAAGGACAGAGTTTGCATGTGGTTAGTTGAAACCTGGATGAAATGTTGAATAAACACACTATTACCAAAACTGATGAAAGGTTATTTTGATCTCTAAATTTAGTCCTGCAATGCAGTGGGTGTGTGTGATCTGTTGACTTCTGGCTGTCCTTGCTTAATAGCATCTTGTCTGAACACATTCACTCTGCCCGGCCATGTCTGCCTTTGTGAACCAAACAGTGAAGAGCTGCTTCAACTGACGAGAATGTCCAGTGTACTAAAATCACTGGAGTGCAGCTCTGCAACTAAATGGTCCCCAACAAAGCACTTGCTACCTTGGATTTTGCATTAGGTAATATCCTCCTTGGGGCCAAGACTTCTCTTGGCTCCTGGCTACCTATATGTACTGCTTGGTGCTTGTATAATATATGTTATTTACTTTTTAAAGTTGCAATAATCAATATTTTAGCATAATTCCATTCATTGTTTTGGTTTGTACGGCCCCCCAACATTACAGTTTTGGTTCACTGTCACCGCTCTTATCAGCCTCATTTCTAAATACATGAGGCACGTATTTTCAGTAAAATAAAGCTGATAAATTGACTCTGATAATTTGACTTTATAGGTCTCCTGCCTGGCACCAACACAATGATAGCAACTAGCTGGTAAACATTGTGGAGCATTTAGCTGCTGAAGAGTCATAAAATAAATATTTTTTGACTGTTGGTAGAGACCAAAACAGAGCTATGAGGAGAGTGAATATTGGACCTACATTCATCAGGCCTCCTGAAACATGACGTTCCTCAATGTGGGCTAGTCAGCTAGCACTTCCTGGCAAATGGTTTGTTTACATGCTAAATGCCCTGGTCCTTCGTCTTCAATAAAACAGTTCCTTGGCTTTTAAGCTATGGTTTACATTGCAAGTTTCCTTACCTTGTGTCTGGGCTAAAGGATCATTTCGGATTTGCCTTTGTTTTTTCCTTTCATTAATCAGACTGATTCATACTGACATTTTGAGTGAGTTCCGCTCTTTGTAGGATATTTACTGTGTAAGCCACGACTTCCTGTGAACACAGATCTGGTGAATACAAGGCTGCAGATATCTCCAGCTGTCTTTCAGCAGGAGACGCACACAGTCCTATCCAGCCTGTGTCCTTCCTCCCACTGAATATGTTCAAGTGGCTTCGAAACACTGAGTGGGATGACTAAGGGGCAGCTGGCAGTGACCCAGGTTAATATGGTTAAAACACTTGAGTGCCAGTGTCTGCAGTCGAGGCATGCATGGTGCTGAATGCAGAAAATGGAACAGAAGTCTACAGAGAGTCCTGTAGCTAGAGGAGCGTAGGGGGCAGTGATACTGTAGTTGCTGTATGAGCAGCTGTGCTGAGGTCTGCATGGTGGCTGAGGTGGCTGAAACAGTGATTTCCCCATAGTCTGTCTGTTTCTGCAGACCTCGAATTAAATCAGCACCTTTTGTAATGGGACTTGTGCGGCAGGAATGTAAATGTCATACAGAGCTGAGGAACACAAGAGCTGCACGACTGGAGAGGAAGCACATAGGCTACATTCATTAAAACACAGGGGTAGATGACAGGAAAGTGTATCCTCACAACGCCAAGAAAAGTTTAATCAGTGTGTTGTTTTGTTGGATTCAGCATTTTACACCTTTAAAACCCCATTTAACCACATTTTGGACTGCAGGGACTTTGTAGAATATATGGACCACTGATCATCTCTGTGCTCTTGGGTTAAGTTTGAATCTTTTTGAGACTGTGCTCTTCGAAGAGCATGCTCAGCACCACAGCATACCATTTCTCCAGCTCTGAAACAGATTTCCAAGAGGGTTAAAAATGAAAGCTCTCCAATCTGCTCTCAGAAAAGTGGAATTGATTTCATCTTGAAGACGTAGACCATTAAGGCATTTAAAGAGGTATGAGAATGCTTACAAGATCACGTTCGTACCAGATGTCCTCTGACAAAGAGCTGTGTGATCTATAATGTTTTTTTTTTTTTTTTTAACAGTTACAGCTGCCATCTGATTATAGTGAAGCAGCAAACACACTGAAGAGTATAAATCTGAGGTCCTCCGGTGGGTATGAAGTGGGATCACAGTGCTTTGGGAAGCCTGTGCCATGTCTGGGTTTGCTTAATCAAGTAAAAGTACACAGTGAGACTGAATCTCTCTGTACGTGATTTACTTGAGCTGTAATTCATTTGGAATTGGAGATGAGGAGCTGGCAGTGGCAGGAGGGAGGTTACAGTATATTGGGTTGTGAGGAGGGAGTGATTGGGACTGGCTGCTGATGTTCGGAATCATTACTGCATGCTGTGGTCTATACCACCCATGTACTTAAAGATTATAGCTGTGGGGCTTCTGTGCAGAGTCAGGAACCAGCAATGGGGGATTTTTGTGTTGATAAAAGTTGAAGTTCTTTTGTGAAGGTTGCTCACACAGAAATATAAATGAATGCTACCTCCTTTCCCAATGTGTTTGATAGATTGTTTACTGGGAGCAGGGTGTGTTTGTTTGTTCTAATAGGCCTATGATGGGGTTGAAACTCCATCCAAGCATGTGATTCGTGAAAAGATGATTATAGTCCTGAGGTTGACGATGCATGTATGCGGGGAGGGTTGCAGAACATTCAGATTAAAACCTATATACACCATGGATGTGAAGCTTTAAGCTGCCCCTGGCTGGGACATGAGAGGTGAGATGGAAACTGTTAACCTTGCATTACGGATCAGCAACAATCTGTCAACACGTCACATTTTTCACAGTTCAATAACTGATAGGGGGGGATGCTGCTCTACCGAGTGGAACTATTGCTGCTTTCATAGTCGTGCTGTTTATTTAATCCTGCGAGACCAACACGGCTCCTGAATATTCATGATTGTGTCTCCGAACGTCAGGACGCAGCGGTGGCTCTTCCCTCCCTGACAGAGAGCGGAGAGGCTGGGAGGAGGAGGGAGACAGCATGCCAGAGTCCGGCTGCATCTCTCCCACTGCATACGAGGGCAAATCTGCTCTCAACTCATCCTGCTCCGCACCGCCGACAACGGGGACAACAATGGACTGACGGAAAGACAAACGCGGAGCGAGAAGAGACACGGCGGGGGGACAGACAGCGCGGGAGAGAAACGCCGCCTTGTTTTTGAAGCGTGCACATATTTATCCGGACATAAGCTCCTTCGGGTTCACATTCGCAGAGCGGGACGGATCGAGCGACCACAACGCCTTTGAAAAAGGGGGATGTCACAGCAGAGCGGCGATAGCAGGAGGGTGCTTCGATGCGAGCGGTTATTGCAGCGCACCTCCTGGAAGATGGACCAGACATATTGGGGCTAAGGAACTGGCGACTTATCACGTTGCGGAGGAGAGATGTTTTGCAACTGCCGTAGGCTGCTCTAGAGGATGAATGTCTTCCCTGGCGTCGTTTGGCGCTTCTAATATGTAGCTCCAGCGACGGCAGAGCGTGTGCAGCTGTTTCTCGGCCAGTGAAGCCCGTAAAAAAAGCGTCGCTCGCCGGCTGGAGTCGAGCACCGTGGCCGCCAGCAACCTCTTCCGACCTCGGAGCTCCATGTGACGGGCGCGATGCCCCGCTAAAGAAGTGAGCGCAGCCCGCTGAGCTGTCCGTGGTGCTGAACGGATCCGCCAGCTCCTCCGGGGGGCTCTTAACGAGTTGACCTTCTCTCTCTCTCCCCCCCCCCCCCAGCAGAAAATCCCCCTCCAGGAATACACAGTAAGGTGGCAAAGCAGGCCACCGCACACGGACAGCTGCTGGGCTTGACTGTGTCGGCCGGACAATATTCTTCTTTCATGGCTGTGGCACGCAAAATCAAAACTTTGCTGACCGTCAACATTTTAGTGTTTGTGGGGATTATCCTGTTCTCGGTCTACTGCAGGATCCAGGACCGATCCGAGGAGCTCATCCAGATAGGGCGTATTTCTGACCAGAGGCTGCGAGCCAGGAATGGCAAAGTTTCCAACTTGGTGGACAGGCAGTCTATTCTCCAGAGGCTGGAGAGGCTGGAGGATGTGGTCTACAACCAGCTGAACGGTAGGGCTTGATAGGCTCAATAATAATGAAAGGTGGGCACAATGTGTAACTTACTAGTAAAGAGGTCATCAGCATACCGAAGTAAACAATGACCACTGCAAATAAAACTGTGTGAACTGTGTCTATGCCTGCTGAAAATACACTCCTTATGCAATGTAGAGCACTTTTTTGGATTAACTGACCAAACTGTCTTCCAAAATCTAAAATATGTGCTGGCTGCATGCATTGAGGTGAGTTTTCCGTAGACCTGAAGCATGACTCATGCATATTTTTCAGCCTGTCAGCCTGTAGCCTCATTTCTTTGGTAAAACAGTGAGAAATCTGCTTCATTTTGCACATGAAACGAGGTTAAGGTCTGCTGCCTCTGCAGCACTGACCCTGTCTGTTAAGAAGCTAATGAAGCAGGGTGATGTATTACAGTGCAATACATGGTATATGTGCTTAATACCGTTTGTGTTGATAGACTTTATGGGGCTGTTACTTTAACAGCCTATCAGACTGTGCCACCCCCAACCCCATAATTGACTTGTTGTAAACTTCACATAAACTTATGCTATAAGTATTGATGTCTGCAGATCTGCACTGAATTCCACTCAGAGGAAGTCTGTCTCTCAGCAGCAGCTCATTTCACTGGAGGCAGCGCTGGTGAAACATATCAGATTTAACAAGCTGTCTGAGTTTTGAAGGAGAGTCTAATGTAATGGCTATATAGCGGAATGACAGACTTGTATTTCATTACATGGCCATTAGTCTGTGGGGCGGATTTGCTCTCCCCAGCAGAGCAGCAATCTTTAAAATCAGGTTTGGTTACCTATGACTCCTCATGGTCTGTTCTCCTGTGGGAAATCAAACACAATCAGGACTGATGTTAAAGATACAATCAGGCATTTGTTTGGCATCAGTCATGCTTGAAAAAGACTGATCTGGATACAGTACATGACATATTAAAAGTGTATAAGTCACTATGTGTCAGCGTTTAATAACTCACCTACAAAAAGCAAACACATTTCTACTTCCTCAGAATTCATGTCAGAATCACATACTCCAATGCATTCAGTTATACTCATTCAATTACTTTATACACATAAATGCATACATTTGATACAACATTGTTTAAATCACTGAAATTTAGGGCTGGAACATTAATTGTTTGGCCTACTAAATGTCAAAATTATGAAAAAGACCTGTCTCAATTTCCAAGAGAATCAGACAATCGACTAATCGATTAATTGTTTCAGCTCTAATGACATGCATGTCATCAGCAAGTAAACCGAGAACTACTATTTTCTACTATTTCCTGATAAATGTCTGTCTACTAATGTTGGTTTAAAGACTCAAAGCCAACAATGTATGTAGAAGAGGATGGTAATTCACTGTTGGATAGCTCCCCACTGACTCCTGCGCAGGTCAAACGAAATAAACACATTTCATAAATTTAGTGTATTTTGGACTGACCAGTGCTCACTCACAGGATATCGAGGCTATGTGGGATCATAAGCACAGTGTTCTCACACTGTTGGGTCTGCTGTGGTGGCATACTTCAAGACAGTGTCAGTGGTGTTGTATGAGAGTGCCACAGACATGCTGTACTGCTGTAAATAGAATAGAATGCCTTTATTGTCACTGTAAACATGTACGATGAGATTAAAAAGCCAACTCCAACAGCAGTGCAAAAAAACAGTGTAAAGAATAAAAAATACATACAATGTAAACATAGCACATAAAGTAATTGTACAAAAAAGGGAGGTAAGGTGCACAGTCCTGAGGACTAAGAGCACTAATAGATCCTAATGCATGTGCAGGGGGGGTTGATAGAGTTGTTGAATGGCAATGACTCACTGATTGCTAAATTAGCAACCTTTCTGCCTTTTGAAAAATATACTCAAAAATATATATAAAAAATATTATTACATATATTCCAGCCCAACCTCAGTTTTGGATTAAAACTCCTCACACACAGGCATTTCAACTAATTCAAAATAATCCAACCTATTCACTCGACAGTGATAAGGGATGTGTTTTAAAGCATGATGTTTCATCTACTAAAGCTACAACGTCTTGTTCACAAACCAAATAATGAGAAATCAGTGTGCTGGAATGTTACTGCTTAGCAAGGTGTTACTGATTGATTTATAATCTATCAGTAAAGTCCATTCCTATTTACTAGCTTGCTGTTCTCTCCTGGGAAATTGTGACTTTAGCATCTGTGTAAATCACAAGCTGCTGAAGGGGGTCTGCGGGATAAGGACTGTGTAGGAGGAGGCGGGTTCTGCTTGTGTTGTTGTATTTCATGCTGGTCACCAGTAGAGGTCACAGATACCTTAATGCCCCTTTAACTACAATTCAATCCCCTGAAATGTGTTTCAGTGCCAAATTAAAGGCAGAAGAGAAATGGAAGATATATGGAGAAAGTAAGCATTTCCCTGTGGTTGAAGATACAGTATCCCTAACTGATTTGTAATGTTAGAAAGAGCCCTAAAAAGTGCCTTGACAGTCCATTTGACTGTTTTGTCCTCAACTGACTGTTCAACAGTCAGTAGTTGAGGACGTTTCACAGCTTCATGGCCGCAAAACAGTGCGAGTGTGGACCGTCTCGGCAGGATTGTGTTATTATGGCCGAGCTTTGGCAGCTATTTGAGGGTCACTCTGTCACTTTGAGTTATGCCTGGCATCTGGCATCCAGCCAGCAGGCATTGCCTCTCAAAAAGTACAATGCATCCCCTCAGTCACTTGGCTTTATATAGAGACAATGAAACTATAAGCCAGTCAGCCCCACAGTGTCACTGCTGTGGGACAGAAACACACTGTGTCTGAGAAATTTTTTAAGGGCTGAGAGAAAAAGCAGCACTTATCTACTTAAACATTTACTTGTGAGGTTATACAATGGGGGTGGGAAAGTCTATATGGATTGTATCAATTTGTCTCATGCCAATTTTGAGTGGGTGGATTTTAAAACATGAATCTGGGTTATTAAGTTTAATTGTTAATTGACTGTTCTGGCTGGATGGCATCTGCCTCCTCTCCTCTAGGCTAGTTATACAAAGTCTGAAGAGGTGCATTTCGTGTCAATTGTTTTATGTTAGCAAAAATCATATCAGGTTCATAAATGATTCTCAAAACTGACTCTTCAGCACTGTACAGTAACACAGTCAAGTCCAAGTAGCTGGGACACCATTTGCAGATCTTTCACAAGTGGAGAGAGTAACAGTCGATTATGGGCTGAAGAGAGGAACAAGCAATGAACTAAGTGCAAAGCTGGCACAGTTGCCTGCCTTCCAGTTAACATATGAATGCAAGAGAATAAAACCATTCTGAACCTAGGTGTGAGTCTAAAATGAATTAAATAAGTATAAAAAAATTCGGCAACAATCACATGCAGTGTAAGGCTGTTACACTGAATTCCAAATTGAGCTTCACATAGAAAATTGCTGAATCCAATAATTCAACAAACCCATTTGTTCATTGTGAGCATTACAAATTCCAATTTACAATTTGCAAACAAACTCTACAGACACATACTGTATCTCTTTCTATGCAATCCAAGTCTGAGACAGAAAAAGGAATCAATTGCGGTTCGTAATTTTTCTTTGACAGCGGCAATGTGTACCAAGGAGTGCACACAGGCTGGGAACGTTCGCTGGCTGTCACAATCCCTCCATGATTTGTCTTGAGCTCTTTAATGGCATACTTAATCATATCCTCATATCCCAGGTCACTGCCCCTTTTTCTAAATCGTGCACAGACCACAAATTGTATTCTATGGCCACTGGGAATAACTATGGTGAGAGGAGGACTCAGCGCGCCAATAACTATTAACATGTCCGGCAGCGATATGAAGTAATTGCCCATTCCCTCTGTTGTTTATTGCCTACCAATGGCATGCCGTGGGAGCTGCAGCAAGGTCCAATTAGATTTGAAGGACATAAACAAGTCGCAGAATTCTCTTTTATGGTCGCCTGATGGATGGTCACCAGACTCCCAACAAGAAAACAACAGTCAAGCTTTATCAGCAGCCCATTCTGCTCAGAAATGAGCAACATGAGGGTTATCAGTAGCACCGCTGTGCTGTGGATGCCACCGTCTTTGGGTTATCAGATGAGGAGGTTTTAAGCTTGTTAACAAGCTTATGAAGCAGCGATTTGACCTTAAGTACTGCATTAGAACCAGCGAATACCTTCCCGCCGGTACTTACCTGCTGAAGCCCTGTGAGTCTCACTAAATGAACACTAAACACAAATAAGATTAGCTGCCATTGTAACACTCAATTTGAAACAACAACTGTTGTTATAGATTTCATCAGCAGTGGCTAGGCAAGCTAATTAAGCTAACCTTAGCTCCAGGAGTTGGTCGGAAAGGCCTTCTGAGGTTGACTTTGTAATGTTTGCAGCTGGCTTGATATTAAACGAAAACCTAGTAAAATATGCGCTTTGGGCAAGATGCATGATATTGTGTTAAAAAGCTAAAGGATAAAGCTACATGTCACAAAAAAGTCATCTTCCCCAGTTAATGATCCATTGAAGACATGGAAATAAAGAAAAACAATTGTTTGTGTGTTGCAGTTTAGCACAATAGACCTTCCATTATAAGGAAATATGTAAAATATTTTATTCTAATAAGCTTACACACTTGTTTGTATTTTCATGTTACTAGAGTAATATCTTTGAGCGTGATAACTGACCAGCGTGTTCGGCAATATGGCGGGGAGTGAGTTTGGCTGGTTAGCCAGGATTGCAAACACAAATCAAACATACTGTTCAATCCATTCTTTACACTTTTTGGTTTGAAAAGGCTGGAAAAGACCACTTCAAGCGCTTCAAATGCGAGCATTGCTCTCACCACAGCTCCATGCACACCGCATCAACAGATATCCAAAGCCCTGCCATACCTAGGTACAGTTGCTAAGCTACGATTGGATGATTGATGTTCGGGGGAAGGGTGTAGTGAATTGTCAACTGCAAGGCTCAGATATGTAAAAATAGACTAGTTTAATAATAATAAACAAAACATTTAATAAACAAAAACAACATCAGATTGATGATTTTCATTCTGATGGTCTTAAGGTCAAGCTTAAATTGGATGAAGCTCAAATAAAACTACCTGATTTTTATTTAATTGTCTCTCTTTCTTCCGCTATTCTGTCACTGGAAGCAGAAATGCTCTAAAAATAAGCTTCTTAAAAAAACAAATATTGTCATTAACAGGTGAATGTGCCACTACTGAGTTCTGACCATGTGTCATTGCTAGAGCTCGGCTGTTGTCCCTCAGCTCACGGTCCTACTGGCGCTCTTGTCATCAGCCATGCATGTCACTCCCGGCCTTCTCCCGGTGCGTAGGTGCTGATGGGATGGCAGCCTCACAGGCCCAGCTGCAGCACCAGATATGCTTCTTATCTATAATGCCCAATTATGGCAAAGAAACCAACGCTGCTTATATGCTAAGCCTGCTGGGGCAAAGACTTGATGAGAAATGAGAAATGTCACACTCTTTTCCACGCTGACACACACTTGATGCTCTGACTGTATCTTAATGATACACATCACGGTGCGCCTATATTTGGTTGTGCAGTGTGGAATGGCGGCGGCTGCAGGGACACCGCATCACAGCGCGGTGAAGCCTGATGAAATGAAATATATTCCAATAACGATATGGAGATGAGGCTCTGGTCGACAAAACAGTTTCAGAAACAGATAAGAATCAATTCTGCTCAGCCTTGAGGAATCATGATAATGAATTCAGCGGCTAACCTGACAATCAGCACAGTCAGCCAGAGACAATAATGGGTATTTAAGATGGAGCGAGCATTCCTCTTATTTACACTGTTGGCCTTGAGTCATGCAGTGATTACATTACTAACATTTAATGATGACATCCGATGAAGGAGGGACATATAAGCCAGTATGCCAGGCTGGATAATTAATGATGTGAATGGATTTTTGTTTTCTTTCATTTTGTTTTGAAATGTTTGACTACTAAGGATGTAACTGAATACAAATACATTCAGATAGGAACAGATAGTGCACCCCGGACGGACAAACACAGTAGAATTTGTATTTTTTTTTTCCTTTACTAAATAGACCTGTCATCAGATTGACCTTCAGACATAATTTGGCACAGAAATCAGACAAAAAGGTGCTCCTCATAACTGGATCTTGCCTCATAGTCGTCGGATTCAGACTTTATCAGAAGCTGCTGCTACTCCGCAGGACTTTACATGCAGATTTGCTGAAATGTCAACAATCATAGGCAATACGTTTGATATTCAGGGGTTTGGTGTGGTCAGCCTATAATAATCAAGATCCGTTCTGATCAGATTTGCATGAAGCTTGACTGATGCTGCACAGGTGTTATTTACACCTGTTAATGCCATATTTAAGCCTGACTCTTTGAAATCTTTCATTATTTGGCAGTAGACAGAAAAATAACAATCTTAGAAGTGCATGCATGCAAACAGCCAAAAAAGCCAGACACTAACTTTATTCTCCCACTGCATGCACACCTCCATTTTGTTTAAACAATACTACACAATTAGCTTTTTTTATCAATAGCACACCACTATTTTATTTGAATAATTGAGGCACGTGTTTTTAATATAATATAATTTTTGTATAGTCTGGGAATAACTAAACTCACACACATATGAGGAGATTAAAGGCAGTAGAAAGCAATTGGACATAGAAGAAGGAGGCAGTAGATAATTCCCAGCAAGTTGTTGTGTGAATCAGAACACAGATAAGAATGCAGATATTATGTGTGAAATTAAGTGATACAGATAATAGCTTTGCACTCCTAGTAATTACAAAAATTAGATTGAAGATGCTTTCTATTCAGTTCTAACAATACACACAAAATACATGCTAGTGTGATTCTGCGTTGATACCGAAAAAGCATTTTCACTCCAGCGCAGTAGTATTTAGTCAAACACAGCGGCTAAGAGTCGGTGTGACAGGGAAAGCCGTACTAAAACTATGAATGGGGTCTTTAATGGGTTATTTTAATGCAGCTGCCTAACTACAGTTTTAAACGAATACAAAATGTGGCTAGTATGTGAAAAACAAATGAATAAAGATTAACCTAATGTCCTGCCTCTGCAGTTTGTGCTGTTTATATGTATATATTTGGTGTACTTGAACTGTCATGTGAGCTCTTGTAGGGCTTACATTTTGCATAAGGACAACAATCTATTGTTTAGAGATAATTTCCGTCTAGTGCTACCAATTTCCAAATCAGAGTTGTTATCCTCCTGACATGCCTGCTGCTGTTATGAGTGGCAGTGCTAGAATTAATGCAGCTCTTCTCCAAGCTCTCAATATTTCATAGATTTGTTTTGGCCTTTGAAGGCTTTAAACCTCTCTAGAAGAAGGAGTTATTTTTCCCTACTTGAAGAGATCACTGAATCCCCCACCATCCCCTCACCATCAATATTTAGTACTCCGCTGCATCACTTTGGACACACATAAATCCACTCTTGCTCTTAAATCATTCATTAAATATGGGGTCATCTTTGACTATTAGACTCTATCTTATAAAGGCCAAATCAGACACATTCCAAGGGTTGCTGTATAATTTATAGCTGTTATGGGTTTAATGTGTCATGTCAGAGGGATTTGGACAAATAGATTGTGAGGAAGGAACACATGGATGGAAGTATACTCGGACACAATAAGATTCAAATTGGCACCTGACGTTTCGAGGATCCGCATCCAGCTGACTCTCCGGATGGGAACGAAAGCAGAGTGGAAGAAGCAGATGTTGAGCTGAAACTGCCTCGGAGTGAGATGATGAAAGTGCTAATGTGGTGTTCGTAGTGTGAATCTCACATCGGAAATAATGAATGAAAGAATACTTCACAGGAAATACATGGAAATTTGCACAGTTAGTACAGGTATGATATCTGTTTTAGCTTAGAAATCAACATTCATCCCGTCTCAGCGGTTGAAGTCCTATACTACAACGAGCAGCGTGGGGGCCTTTAGTTGTTGTCATCTTTTTTTGACCAGAACAGAACAGCCCACTTACTGGATGCTTTTATACAAAGTGCCTCACAGGATCATGTGTGCATACATTTTTAACTTGTGCAGTCGCCGTGGGAATAGCTCTTAATCCTCACAGTGTTGCTCTACCCGCAGACATGCACAGTCCAATTCTTCCTTTCAAGATATGTATTAAAAGCTTCTATTTTTGTTCGTAAACAATCCACTTTTGAAATAAAAATGTTGCTGTGTAAAAGACGTATTTGGGTTTGGCTATTGATTAATTATGCATATTCAATTTTTGTATGACTTTCTGCTTTCCTCAAAATACATTTCCAAAGAAGAAATGGAGAAAACATGAAAGATGAATCAGAGCCAGGCAGAGTTATTTAGCTACCTCAAATTACCCACCAGGCATTATCAAAACAGACTTTTACTACATAAAGATTTATAAACCTTCGCAGTTAAAGCTTCCGAACACCATCAGTTTGCTGCACTGCTGTCATAATGTTAAAAATACAAACTCCCCATCATGAGATTGCTTCTGCAGAATCTTTAAACTGAAGTGCTGAAGTGCTACAGACAAACAACAGTGGAGCAGATTTTCAGGCTTCTCATCCCATAATGGAATTTCCTTCAGTCAGACCGAGGAAGTGGAAGGCACAGGGAAGAAATAACGCAGCAACCAGAAAACAAAGCTGGCAGGCATTGTCCTCCTTTCAAGACTCATGCAGAGACAGAGAGGCCCTCCAGACTCGAGTCTCCGGCTCTGGAGGGTATCTGTGTTATTGTGTGACATGGGCCGCTATGCCAGATGGCTAGTCCGTGACGTGAACCCCACCCATACTTGTCAAAATGCCACCATAGTGGCTGGTGCAGGGCATGCTAAATCCCTCTCGTGGGAGAAGCCAGTTTGCAACCATTCAGCTCCAATTACAAATCTTCAGTAGCACCCGAGGATTTGAGGCCATCCAAATATGGTGATTACTCCGCAGTTCCTGGAGGGGTGAGGCTGAGAGCTGAGCTCTTCATTGGTATGCACTGTTTACTTACTGTCTGTGTGTCCATCTGTTGATATGGAGAACAGACGCAGCTCGATTTTTCTGTGGAGGCCACACTGGAAGCTTGGCTCGCATAACAATTATCTGACATTATCCTGCAGTTTCATGGAATTTTAAATAGTCAAACAACAGTCAAGCCAGCAGAGACGGATATGAATAAAGCTGACAGCACGCTTTTGTTGAAACAAACTTTCTTTAACAGGCGCTTTAAAGCTACAGTAGGTAAAGTAGGCTAACAAAAATAACTTGCCATATGATTCCCAGGTTGTCAAATACTGATGTTTTGGGTTGGTGGCTTGAAGACAGTTGAATGAGAGTTGAGCCAAGAAAGATAGTTGATTGTTGAGTTTCATTCACCAACCCGGGAATGAAACTCAACAATCTATCTTTCTTGGCTCTAATTGGTTGCTTTTGTTCAGACGCAGTGGAGGAGCACTGTGAGGAGCCAGATTTTTTTCACAGATTATCTGTCTCATGTACTACTGTCAGGATGTAGTGAAGCAAATATGACAAAAAGTTATTTTTATAGAAGTTACCTTCTGCAGAACCAGTGTGTAGGATTGCAACTCCCTGCTTCACAATCCCCCTCCAAGCGCAAAGGAGAAACTAAGAACATGCGAAAAAAATGGAGCCAGCATTATGCTTGTCCCCTTCTGGGCTACTGCAGAAACATGGCAGACTCTAGGGTCTTTAATTTTTTCACATTTATTTAGTTTTGAAATTCCTTTTTTTGTTAAATTTACCACAAAAAAGACTGAATAGTTCAAGAACATAAACATCATAAACATGAATCCTAATAGTTTGTTTTAGTATGTGCAGAGGACAGAGCTGCTGCTTGCTTCATTTATTCATCAACAATATACACTATAACTTATTATTTACTAGCTCTTGGTTCAATAGAGAGCAGCTTGAAAAACAACAAAGAATACATTTATCATGTTTGCTAATGATAATGTTTATAATAGTGTGTATAATATGTAATTTATGTCAAAATATTGTTCAGTTAACATATTATGTTTGAAATTAATCTTTAGTTGAGATCAGGGAGGAGTGTGTTATATTTTTTCAAGTTAAGTCAAAGTCATCCCAGCTCTTCCTCCCAAATAATTTCCATACACTCCTTTAGAGTTGTGAATCAGACTTTTTTTTCCACCAGCCAAGATTTCATTCTTGACACTGCACCCCAGTTTCCCCCTTTCCCTTTCTGAAAATGTCACTGTCATGACACCAAAGTGACGGTCTGTTAAATCATAGTCATGAGTCATTTTAATGAGACCAGAGGGGTATTTTAAGTCCAACACATTAAATCCGGTGCTGAATTTAGTTGTGTTAGTCCAAAGAAGCCTAACATGAAGGGGTTGACCAAGGGCTGGCTCCCGTTCACCACTAAGCAAATTGAAATGGAGCTTTGATGTGAACGCTGAGGCAATATGCAAAAAGCAACAACAAAGGCTGTATTTTCTGTGGAGATAGAATGTTTTTAATGTTGACAGACAGTCAATGGTGCTATTCTGCAGACCCATCAGATTATCAGTCCTCACCTGCTCACTGATTTGTTGGTAAGGAAATCTCAATGTGCAAAGCAGGAATCAACTGGAAAACATTGTCAAGGCAGCTAGTCAAATCATTGGTGAGCAGCAGCTTCCTCCGTCTGACATTTGTAGCAGACAAATCACACAGAAAGCTAAATCCATCAAATCAAATCCAAACCACCCTCCCCTTAAGGAATTTAACTTCTTCAATGTTCATAAAGTACCAGCACTTTTCACCTTACTGTGTTTATGTTTCATACGTGTATGTTTTAATGCTGCCTTGCTGCCTCTTTTCTCAACCTGAACTGAACTATGCGCACACATAGGCAATCTGGTATCTCTTCAGGGATTACAAGGACCTGCATGGAACAAGCACTGTTGGAATAACCACCACTACGTTTATGGTGCTGCTAAACACAGCTTTCCTAATTCTTCCATTGAGCTGTTAGGGGTTCAGTTAATATCCAGTGGCAGTCTCAAATTTACAAAAACAAATTTACTTCAACTTCATGGCAGTGATGCTTTACAAGCATTTACATTGCTGCTTACATTGAAATCATGTTTCAATCCAAATGGCTATATGCAGTGTTGGGAGTAATGCATTATAAAGTAATGCATGACTGTAATTCCACTACTTTTGGGGGTAAGTAGTAATGTAAAGAATACATTTTGTCCTCAAGTTGATGTGTTAGAGACAGGAAAAATAGGCAGTGTGAGGATTTGAGCGACTTTGACAAGGGACAAATTGTGATGGCTAGAGAACTGGGTCAGAGCATCTCCAAAACTGCAGCTCTTGTGGGGTGATCCCGATCTGCAGTGGTCAGTACCTATCAGCTACGGGCTACTGTAGCTCAGACTGCTGAACAAGTTAATGCTGGTTCTGACAGAAAGGTGTCAGAACACACAGTGCAGCACAGTTTGTTGGTATGGGGCGGCAGAACATTATGACCACCAGGGTGCCCAGGTGCTCATAATGTTAAGGCTGATCGGTGTAAATAATGCATTTACAATTAGTGAAATTTAAATAGTCGTAACACTCTTTACTTTTGTCTCAACTGAAAATTGTGGACAACTGCAAAAAATGGCAGACAAACGCAACGCATCCAAGCATGATTTGTGGGTTTGTGTTCTAATGTCTCCCGACCTTACGGTGGCCCAAGACAGTTCAGTCCGTTCATCAAATATTTATTTATTAACTAACTGTAGCAAAGCTCGGTGAATGATTACATCCATATATACATACATTGTACTAAAGCCTGTGGTCTACTAATCAAGACAAAATGACAAGTGTAGCTTATAGGTAGGAATGCTAGTTGTTGCTGCCCTCTGGTGGTTGGGAGTATTAATAACTAGATAGATTTGTTGCCCCACAGCACCCCGAAAATAATAAGACATTTAAAAGTAGCAGAAGTTACTTTCTTTAGTAACTAGTCAATACTGGAGGATTCACCATGACCATGTTAGCCAGACACAGCATTCTGTTAGTCGCTCAACATGGTTTGGGTGACTTAGCGCTGGGTTGTGCGTGAAATCAGTGATCTTTTTTAAACTATGCCGAGGTACAATAATGCTAACCTTACCACAACGGCACCTCTCGCACCAACTGAGACTCCACCAGTGAATGTATATCATTTACAGCTGCGACCAGTGATTATTTTCATTATGGATCAGTCTTTCTGAATTAACGGATTAGTTTAGTCCATAAAATGTAAGAAAATGGTAAAGATGTTGATCATTGTTTCCCAAAGTCCACAGTGACCTCCCCAAATGTCTGGTTTTGTCCACAATGCAAAGATATTCAGTTTACTGAAAATATTCACATTTAAACTAGTTGGCAATGAATTTCATAGTTGACAAGTAATTGATTAATTGACCCATTGTGTTTTCATCTGCATGCAGTGTCTCCTCTCTTTTCTTTCAGTAAAGATAGTACATGTAATTTGTTACTTCCACCCATGCTTACAGCTGTGCACTATAAATTCTCTCTAGTCTCTATTGCATTGTTGGCCCATGTACCACTGTGTCTCTCAGCATCTGCTCTGCTCGCTTTTGTGACGTCTGTGTTCGTGTGGGTGTTTTGCACCATCTTCATTGACAGACAGTGTAATGATGCCCTATGGATGAGTCCCGCTGGGTCTCAGAGCTGCCATACACCAGTCTTCTCACACTGCTAGAGAATGTCAATCAGCTGCCCCTCCGCATGGCCTCTTTCCTCACCTGTCTCTCCCTATTCTGTACGTGTGCATGTGTGTGTGTGTGTGTGTGTATCTTCCTTCACACATGTACATCTGTATGATTGTCTTTCTGTTGTGTCATTTTCTTGGCAGGTTTAGCGAAGCCCATGGGGCTAGTTGAAGGACCCGGAGGCCTTGGCCAAGGGGGAGCTGCTGCCACTCTGGGAGAGGACAGTCATGATGCCGAGGGGAAATACGAGGAGTACGGTTACAACGCTCAGCTCAGTGACCGCATCTCCCTGGACAGGAGCATCCCTGACTACAGGCCTAAAAAGTATATCCACCTCCTGTTTCTTCCTATTTTCTGTCATGTACATTCTCCTTCCATCTACAGCTCTACACCTGTTTTTCCCTCTGGCGGGGTTGTATAATTTTAGAGAAACTTGTAACTGGAAAGTTCACCTGTTTAATCCCTGCTGCAGTTGATGGGCTCTATTTTTGTGAAGGCACACAATGTACAGCAGGACTTTTTGCCAGGAAACTGGCGTTTTCATCAAGCACACAGTGTTCATCTCCTCCTTCTCTTTTGTGTTTATTGGTATTTTGGTGACTCTCCAGGACATTTACTGTGCCAAAATAGTTGAGTTGCAGTACAAGGTGAGTCAGAAATAATAAGCTGTGCGGTTGAAGCGTGGAGTTGAGGATTACTGGAATTTACAAGAACTTCCTGCAAAGCTCAGACAAGGTCAAAAATGCATGCCGTACACATGATATTTTTATGCTTTTGATAAGTGATGAAGTCTGAAAAGCTTCTTTTCCACAATTCACCAACTCTTCTTGGATTTAATTCCTTTCACAGACATAGGAGAAAATCTAATATAGACACAGATATCAGCAGTGTTAACAACTGTGATCCAACAATGAAATGTATGCAGTTTGTGGGGATGCACTAAGTCAGACTTACTGTGTCCTCTACAGGTCTCTTAAGTCCGATGCAACATAGTACCCAAATTAGCTTTCTACTTTATTTAATTCAAAGTGCTGTATGTCATCCTAATGTCTTTATCTTTATTCAAGTCTTAGCATGTAGAACACTGGGCCCAGTACCTGCTGATGAGATGTATGGAATGTCATATGGATCAAAAACGGACTCTCATTGGATCCATATTAAACAAAAAAAATGCAAATGTAAATTTAAATGGCTTCCAGCAGGGGACATTCCTGCACACCAGGTGGTTTATGACATCAATTTTGCACTGGCTGCCCTCAACTTCCCATTGGCACATGGCATGTTGTAAACTTGCGCCAACCAAAATGACATGAGTCACAGAGCAGTGCATTTAAGAAGTATGAATACATTTATTTTGTGCTTGGAGCAAAATTCTCACTTCTCTCATATTTGGCATCCATTTTACAATGGTCAGCATTAATGTTGTTAGCAGGTAACATCAGCATTTTCATTGTTTGTGACCCTCTTGGTGTTCAATAGAGCAGCCTTTCTGCTCCAGTGTCCCTGATGAAATGTGCGTATGTGAGATATTATGCAAAGTTGACTTTCCCTCCACTTCTCAGATCTTGCTTCTCCTCTGTGCCTCCTCATTAGGGAGACTCTCGAGGGACCGCTACAACCTGCACATAGTGGGTCACATGACCCTTGAGAATAGCAGGCTCGCACTACCGCTAGCAAGCTAATCTGCTAGTATGTTTACTGCTGGCTGACCACTATTTTTTGTTCAAGCTACTATTACAGTGTTGTTTTTTATAGACTTTACTGGCTGTTGGTTTAACAATGTGGTTTTAGAAAACAATATAAGGGGACACATTTCAGTAAGTTTTTTTATAGACCAACACATCAGAATATTTTAGAGAACATATTTTGATAAACATCATTGCAATACAATAACTGTGAAGTAAGTTAAAAGCTGAAGAAATCCTTAAATTAGTTTTTTCATCATCATTAGTTTCCATATATAACAAGGTTGGCTTGCCACAAATCTGTATTCAGTTTGTTCTCTCAAAATCGTTTTTAAATTATCACAATTTTCCATTGATTACGTTTAAATCACAGTGATGAGGCACTGTTTTGTTGTCAAAGTAGAGCAAAACGCATCAGGTTGATTACCAAGCTGTACCGCCATTTTCCCTTTGCTGTAGAGACTTTAATTCACCCCTTTCTGTCAATGCATTACAGTCATTTTGCCGCAGGGCATCTCGGGGCCTCGGTCATGGGGAGTCATACAAAAGAAAACGACTTAAGACACGGCTAATCCCAACATGAAAGGGCATGGACAAGATGGTGGTGATAGTTAAAGAGCTATGTTATAATGTTGCAATAAAAGGAATCTTGAATTGCTTTATTTTTTATGAAAGAGACCCGGTGGACACCCAACAAGCTGCCTTAGTGGTCCTTTTAAAATACATTTTATATTTAGGCAGTGAACTACAGCTGTGATGGAGTGAGTGCTGCAGGAGAGGGATTGGGATGAGGGGGTGGGGGTGTAATCAGGGCTGCCAGTGGCGTTTATATCACACAGTGTCAAAGAACAATGGCGACAGGCAAAGACACTGAGAGGAAATCTGACGGCCAAGAGAGGTTTCTAAGGGCTTTAGTGGGGATAACAATTCATTTCATCCATGCTGCTTTGTTCTAGGCTCTTTTTCACACCCAGAAAAAATTAGACAAGAGTGGAACGGGGAGGGGGAAGGGGGAGTAAAAAGGAGCTCGCTAATTAATAAAGTCAGCTGAGAGTGCCTCTGGAATGGAAGGGTTTTAGGAAATTCCTTTCTTTAATCAACTGGTTTCACAAAAAATGGGAAGAAAGTAGGGTTGGGTACCGAAACACGCTACCAATAGGGCACCGGTTCCGACTGAAACGGTACTAACCAGACCGAATAAGAACGAACATTTCGGTGCCTGACTTTCTTTTTTTTTACCGCCCCCTGCTGTTCCGGTGTCAACTTGCGTGACTTCAGTGCCGCTACTCAGCACACTTGTTGATCAGAACTGATGGTGAGAGGATCAATGAAGATGGCGAAGGCAAACGCTCCAAGGTTTGGCTGCATTTCACGTCTAAAGATGCAGACTCTGCGACATGCAACAGATGCCATAAAAAAATTGCATGCAAGGGAGGTAACACGTTGAATTTGATGAAACATCTGGCGACAGAATGGAGTTTATTTAAAAGCCGAACAATGCACTCCAGCAGCCGCAGCCAGTGTCGACCTCGCCGGACAAATTGAAGAGACTCCCTGCCCTGCCAGTGTGGTGGTGGACATCACAGATAATGATAATGACAGCAGCCTTTCCTCTTCGGGTAAATCTAGTAATTTAATGCCAACCGCAAATCATGCATGTCAAGTAGGCTAGCAAACACCATTGCCATTCAACAGCGTGAGTGACAACGTGTGCTATGTCCACTCAGTGTCCGCTGACTTTCTGCTTAATATGAAACTCATAATATTGTGTTCAATTTGGCCCTGGAAATAAAAGGGTATTGTTTTTTGACAAAGTGTGTGTGGTTTAGTTTTTTTAAGTAACGGTTCGAGAACCGTTTAAGCACCGGAACTGTTTAAAAAATACCGAGTAGGCACCGGTATCGGATAAAACCCAACCGATACCCAACCCTAGAAGAAAGGCAAAAGTGAAGTGAGTTTTGGGGGTTTGCTGAAGTGGTTGAATCTGGTTTTAAGTGGTGCCAACTTTGTTATGAGTGTTTGAGTATTGATTTAGTGTTAGTTTCAAAGGTTGTGACAAGATTCTGCAGTCCCCTCATACACTCTGTTATATGTTTCCTCCTTCTATCCGACCTGTGTCTCTTTGTCCAGGCAATGTGTCAATTTCTGACATACAACATATATTTAATAATATAAATAAGCACACAGTCTCTGAGGGTTTAACAAAACAAGTTGTGTCAAACTAAGTAAAGCTTCAGTCTATGATAGGCATTCAGTAGGTACACTGTATGATACAGACTTTGTACATTTATTGTGAAACAATTATTAATACAATAGAAATTGCAAACATAGTTTTCTTTGTTTCTTTCTTTTTCACTGAAGCAGCACTTTAATGAACAAGAGAAACATCAAAGCACTGCAAGTGAAAGAACTGTTCCCAGAAGGAAAATTGATGTGCATACAGCCAGTACAATGCTGTAACTGCCAGTGTTGTTGTGGCTCTAGTGAGGACTTTAGGGGTGCCTTTACGCCTAACCTGTCTGGTTCAGTTTAACCAAACGCTGGTGCATATTTCTAGGAGATTTGACAGGTTAAGCTGTCAGTCAAACTCTGGTGTGGCCTGTGGTTCAGTACTTTTGTGGTGTTAAAGGCACACTATGCAAGATTTGTACCTTAATATAACAGCTTCAAAGTAATTTTGATGGTAAACGAACTCGTAATATAGCGAATCATCCCGATAGCAAAGCACGAGAGGGATGACGCTGGCAGAACCAGCAATGCAAGTCTGAAAGGTGGCGTCCGGCCAAATCTCGCGAGAATCACAAATTGCTTTACGGCGTGACATCACATACATCAGCGACATAAGATCAGCCTCAATGGAAGACACTAGCAAGCATTCACTCAGACGTTACCTGGTCAGTAGACATCTTCGGAGTCTATCTTTGCCTGTTCGATGTGCGACGCTTCCATCCTACTGAACATGTACCAGTATACAGGGGGGAGGGGATCAGGCCGTGAGTGTAGAGACGCAGAGCCGTATATAGAGACGGCTCTGGTGAGTGGTATTTACAACAGTTGACGATAAATACAAGTACTCCGCAGCGACTCTAGGGGTAGCTGTTTGACAAAACCGGAAAATTGCATAGTATGCCTTTAAATGAAAATGGACCAACCACAGATAGACAGCAGCAGTTACGTACGATATGGTAAAAGCTAAAATCTTTTAAATCCATTTGCTGGCTGTGAACTGTCAAGGAACAGATCTCGTAAGCAATCCGTATAGGCAACGTACTGTATATATTTATGAAGAAAAAAATCATTGTAACCATGGTAACATGTCAGCACGTGAATGTGGGTTGAAACGTAATGATAACATAACAACTATTCCCATGTGATATTTTCATCCTGGTCTTTGGTGTTCAGAAGAGGAGGCTGAGTTGCAGTCTAATAATGCTCATAATGAGTTATTTCTTGAACTCTTTGTGACACCAGAGAACATAAATCTGCATTTAAGGTTCAGTAAAGTGCTGCATGACTTCAGTCACTGGAATTTGCTCTCCCCACGTGGGTCCATGTGGCGCTGCTGATGATACAGTATGACAGTTGCCAACACTGTCCAATGAATGAGTTACCTGTCAGCTCATATAACTTCATGTTTACAGCTCTTGGGTCATTTATATCAAGGTATTTTCTATGTCCAGACCAAATGAACTGAACTACAGGTGTGACAGTGCCCTCGGTCTACCTGCTGCAGCTCTCTGCCTCATACATTATAAAAGCCAGTTACATATTTCTGATTTCTAATTCTGATACTGTAATTATGTCCTGCAGGCAAAAGGTGACTCGAGCACTGCAGAAGTGAGGTTAAATTCAGGAACCAGTCAGACTCCTGTCTAATGGGCTTTTAATTGAACAGAAGTCATTGAGCCGAGGACTTTGATGACTACAGGGAAGCAAAGTCCATCGCCATGACCGAACGGTCTGCACATTCTCAAATCTCTCTCTTTTCAAACCTGCCTGTCTGCAGCAAAACCAATTCATAATGATTACAGCCGCAATTGTCTCTCGCACAAAAACCTGTAATCCCCTTTCACCACCCACTAGCCTGTATTTCTCTCTTGTGCCCTTCACTTCTGCAAGTGACATTCTTAACTGAGATACCATGGGACTTATGTAGGCTCTATATTATGGTGACTCTGAGCCTGCCATTCGCTGTCCTTGGGAGGCTTAGGTATGATAACAGCTCATTGGGCTGTGGAGAGAAAAACAATACAGGTAGGCAAGCTGATAAGATTACTGATGCCCACAAAAGAAACTAAAAGATGTTAAATGTAACTTGTGTCACTCATAAATAGAAAAATACAATTCAAGGCATGAAACCTGCTTTTCGCCCTCCATTTCTCCTCTTCCTAGAGGATTCTTATTCAATTACACCTAATCGCACCTCTATCTCTATTGTCACTTTGCTGAAGATTTGATTTATATTTTGTCAAAATCGTTGTTAAACCCAAAACTATATTGAAGCGCAGCAGATTCTCTGCTTTCCCAAGGACCCTTTGCCTTCTGTTTGTCAGCCTGTGGGACGGTGATAACCAGAAAAGGAGGCTGAAGAAACAGGCTTACCTCATCTCCTGAGTGTCTGATATTGCAGAATGGGATCGTAAGGTCTCCACGGTGCGGGAGCTTCTGCTGCAAATTGTTGCTCTTTCCAGTGCTAGAGTTTATCTCCTGGATGGGGGGGGGGAGAAATGACAAGGCAAACGATTATCTTTCTGAGAGGAGTGCTCGCGGATTGGAAAGTTGCTTTGGTGTTGCCTGCACTGCATGGGTTACGGAAGGTTAATGTGAAATTTCACAGCAAATAAGAGCGGCCAGCGGGGAAAAAGTCAGAGGGAGCGGCCGGGGATGCAGGCTGGCGAAGGAGGAGAATGGGGGAGGTGTGATAGGAATGCATCTTAATCTGGCGCTCTGTTTCTGTCAAAGCTTGTTCCGGGTCAAATTATGAGCGCTGTCCAGTGAGCTCAGTCCCATTACAAACAGATGAGTCGATCGCTCATCCTGTTACGGCTTTACTAGGCTTTCCCGCTCCTGCAGACAGGTACAAATTTAAGGCTGAGCGATGCCCTAAATTGGATCCAGTAACTAGGGCAATGGAACTACAATATCACTTTACGATCCCGACACTGAAATCCAGCCTCACACCACATCTCAACTAGAAGCGATGAGGCAATAAGCAATGCCATGCCCCCTCTGACATTTTCAAGATATTACTTTGGTAATATTCATTAAACTCAGCCTCTCCACTAGTTGTATAACTGAACATGAGTGAAATATACATTACTTTGTTTTGCACAGTTGACATGTCATGCTGTGTCTCTGCAAAGGCACACCGCGGTGCAAAAAGTCCCCTCTCAAACTCACTGCCAGATTTCTCATTGTATTTATAGACCTGGCAAGGCTGATTGAGAGAGGCAATAGAGAAAGCTGCGAGAGGGAACAAAGGAGTTGCTGAGGGAGAGCATAAATGCATGGGGAAGGACTGAAATGATACAGTGGAGGGGTTATCAATCAAAACACTTGTGCATTTACTCTTACGAATAGAGCGCCAGAGCAGGGCTTAAAGTATAGATAGACGTGCGCAGTGTGCTCCATCATAAACACTCTCTGTGGTTTAGTTTTCCTTTTATTACCTCTGCTGTCAGATGCATGTGGGCTGCGGTAATGGAAGTGATTGATAACAGTGCATGAAATTAAGCTTTCCCAGTCCAGAACAGCAAGCACTTGCCTACTTGGCCAGTGAGACTATAGGCAGCAGATTGTCATTCCTGTGCATGAATCAATGCCAATATTTACTGAAGGTATCGTGTAGGAAATGAAAAGTAATTAAGTGTCTGAGTGCTTTTTAGGCAGTTATGTGTATTATATTCCAACCACCTTAAAATCCAAAGTGTCAATATCTGAGGCTTATCTCTGCACCAGTTGCCATAGTGTCGCACAAAGCAGAGATTCAGGCAGAATTTTAACAAGTCAACTGATGACAGTAAAAATCTTTTTATAGTAATATTGGATCACTTATGTATGTCTGTAAAATGGGTCACTTATGGTGATGAACCCATAACCTTGCGAATTCCTCAGCTCCAACCCTTACAGCTTCTTTCAGCATTTTGTTCAATTATTTTTGTCTCGCAACTCCTAAGGTAGTTTTTGACCTAAAACCACTGTGTGCTACCTGTCCAGGTATTTCTCTCAGGAGTTGGTGGCAACCAAAACAGAGCTAAAAGGAGAGTGAATATTGGACCTAAATTCATCTGATGGCGTTCATCACGACTCCAAATAAATGCTAATGGTGCTCAGTATCTTACGGAGCCCCTAAAGGGACATGAAAAAAAAAAAAAAATTAAACGTTTCTAGTGAGCACTAGATAGTATCTAGTGCTCACTAGATAGTATCTAGTGCGCACAAGATAGTATCTTGTGCTCACTAGATAGTATCTAGTGTGCACTAGATCAGTATGGATCTAGTGTTGTGGCGAACAGCACATGGCTCATTTAAATATTAAAATTAGCCATGTGTTAATAGGTCACAACACGAAAATGTAACCAATGAAATTACTTATTTTGACACACATTTTAAGCCAATAAGTACTACTATCTAGTGCCACTAGATACTATCCATATTGTGGTGAATCAACACATGGCTAATTTTAATATTCAAATGAGTATTAAACTAATTTGTCTGTAAGTAAAAAATAAATGTAAATTAATCTGTAACCTTTTTTGTTACAGTCCGCATTTAAATGCCTGTCCTCCTTTTGAGAAAATAACAAAAACAGTCCACCTTTTGACATATTACCTTGTTAGTTTAATACGTATTGGCTTAAAATGTGTGTCAAAATAAGTAATTTCATTGGTTACATTTTCGTGTTGTGACCTATTAACACATGGCTAATTTTGATATTTAAATGAGCCATGTGCTGATTCGCCACAACACTTGATCCATATCTAGTGCACACTAGATACGGATCTAGTGCTCACTAGATACGGATCTAGTGCGCACTAGATACTATCTAGTGAGCACAAGATACTATCTAGTGAGCACAAGATACTATCTAGTGCTCACTAGAAACGTTTCATTTTTTTTTTTTTTTTCATGTCCCTTTAGGGGCTCCGTAGTATCTGCTGTATTTGTAATAGCCAACTGTTTGCTCACAAGAAGCTAGAAAGAATTAGTTGGTGAGAAAAACAAATCTTAATACTCTCTATGCCAGTGTCCATGTACACCTGGCCAATTATAGATTTTGTGGAAGAAGAAACGTCATTTTGATGTTTCAAGGAACCGTGTCTAAAAACACCAACCGAGTGGAAAATCTTTTTCTACATAAACATTCTGGGAAGATGATTACCTCGCATTCATTTCAGAAAGTTAGCTAGCATGTAGCTCGGCAGGTGTTGAGTGTAAATGATAACAGACTTACATTTCGTGACATTTTCAAGCGCATCATTATCAGTTTAAGCTTATCCCCTTAAAAGCTCAGCATTGAGACTTCTAGCTTTTATGCAAAGCATTTACAATATAATTTCACAAATAAATAAGATACCATCTGTTGTGGCGTCCTACATAATTGCTAGTTCCTCTCTTGCCAGTTCTCATGGTTGAAAGGTGAGAACCTGCTAACACATGCCCGCCACACACACACACACACACACATACACACACACACACACACACACACACACACACACACAAAACAGTGGCTGTGAAGTACGCGGAGGGTTCCATTGGGTATAGAGGGGAGGATGTAACTTTAGTGCCACGCTGGGATCCATCTGCTGTGTGGCCGTCCCCCTGCGGCCTGACCCCATGGATGCTGCTGACTCAAGCTGACATCCCAGTACACTGGAGTAACAGGGCGCTGAGCACCAGTAGAGTTCAGATGGCTCACAGCAAGAGTGGAAGAGCAGCAAACGTGCTGTCTTTGAACAAAATGTGCTCAAGGTAGCATCACCACACAGAAATTTGACTTTGATCCCAACACTACTAAGTCATATATTTAAAAATCGGACATGAGGTGGGGAAAAACATTAACCACTATTACGTTTACTGTATGCAAATCTGAGGTTTCAATTGTATGTGCTTCAACATGCAGAATATAATACCACAGATTATACATTCGGTCACTGCTCGTCCCCTCCCATGGGCAGTGATTGTATACAGCGCCACAATTTCATTTGGGCATTTAGGATAAGTTTGCCGTGTCTTATTAGTTTTGACTATGGATGGGTTTTTTTGTAGCAGCCCTAATTTGTGATTCAGAATGATGAGACAGTACTTTGCCTAGTGCAGATTTTCAAGACTGAATTTCAGCCTCACTCGTTGCCTCTATCACATCTAATCATCTGTGATAGCATGTGAGACTGATACATTCTGACAAATCAATACATTGTCTCATTAATACTTCTAGCATGAATGGTATTTCACCTGGCAAATGCAATATGTCACTTCAGTGTCTTTAACTCAACTCTGCATTGATGTTTAGAAAAAGACTTCAAGAGCTTAAAAGGATTTACTGATTTGTTTACTCTATAGTTGATTTATATCAATTTGATATTCTAATACGGAACAATATTACAAGTGTTTCCTTACAGTCAAAATCCCTTGTAAATAATTGAACCACAACAATTACAATAGCCACCTCATTATCCCTACATAATGAGTCAGCACTGCTGAATAAGATATGTGAAAACATGGAGAAACAAAGGCAGAAGCGAGTGAAGTGTGTTTGTCAGCTGTTGCGTTCGGAGCCTAATTGGAGCAGCGTGGAAAGATTCACAAGATGTTGCCTCTGTCTGCGTTCACAGTTGCCATAGGTAACTTCCGTCCAGTCAACACTGTTATTTCTGACTTCAAACCACAGTATGTCAGTGAGAAAATACTGTTTTTTACTGTAAATTACAAGTTTGACACACTCAAGATCATCAGCGGAGTATATAAAGTGCTGAGTGTGGGACTGTGCTGAGTTTGAGAGGGAGACACACACACATACTTATAACCTCGCTTTGATCATGTTTATATGGAACATGGAGAAACCAGGTTTTTCATCTTCCCGTATAGGTGATCCTAACATTATCCAGGTTTCTGATTGTCTCTTTCTCCACATCTCTGTCATTTCGGGACTGAATGAGTTCCCACAGCAGTTGTGGATGAACCCAGTTTGGCTTTTGGCTACCTGGAGTCAGCAGCATTTCTCACTCTCAACAGGATCTGGCTTCTCCATCTGACCATTAGTAATGGCAGAAGAATGGGACAGTGTAGTTTATCTTCTACATTACTGAAGTTGGACTCTGCTTATAGATACATCAGATATCCTTTCTTGTTCTTAGTCATGTTAGCGAACTTTGGTAATCCCATGGCCTTTACTCTAGCGCCATCATCAGGTCAAAATGTAACTTTGTCCAATACTTTGGTTTATGATCAACTACCTGCAAAACTATTGAGATTTCCATCGGACTCAGCTGTATTCTGTGTTTAGTGCTAATTGTCAAATGTTAGCATGCTATGGTGAACATTGTAAAAATGCTACCGCTAACATCAGCATTGTCATAGTCATGGTAATAGAGTGCTGCAGGCATCGCCATTGTTCAATTGACAAAAAAAAAACCAATGGGATTGTTTATTGGATTTTGGATTAATGTACACATTTTGTTCAGTAAGATAATATTTACAAATGAACACCACTTTAATTATTTTGAAGCAAAAAGTTAACGTTAGGCTATAAATGAACTACACCGCTGTGTGATAATGGATTTTGACGGTAGAGACAGGGGTTATCTTCCTATGTCCCATTTATAGGTTTAGGTTACTAAAAAACTTGGTTATGGTTAGAGTGTTCATGGTTTTGGTTGAATATTGATACTGACTTTTCCAATATTTAACAATGACCACACCTATTCCCTTATATAATAAATTGCTTGAGATGTCCTAAAATTGTGTTGGCATTGAACAGTTTGTAGTTTAATGTGAGAGTTTATTTATAAAAACATAATGCACGGTGTAAAAGTGTATAAATGTAATCTTTTGTAACAAACATAATATGGCCTTATAGAAATAAGAACATAATACAACATAATGAGCACATTCTCCTTCTTTATAATGTCAAGTACAGTGGGTGCTACAAAATGTTACTTGGTCAAGAACCTCTCAAAAATACATATATTCTTCTCCTGACCCTGGAGAAATGTACTTTTTGCTCAGCAAATGGTTTCAGTTTGGCAGCTATACTGCAGCAGCAGCCAAAATACAGTACACAACATCCAGCTTCACCATCAATTGGATGTGGCCTTCAAATGATATCTTAGAACAGTGCTATTTTTTGCCTTGTTGGTTAGGTGCACAGTGGAAAAGTTATCCAGCATACGCCCCTTTGTTTTTGGAGAGAAATGTAAGGTTGCTACAACTTGGGAATACACTGGGAATGTGACACTGAATGTTTTACTTTACAGAAAAAGCATCTTAAACTCAAACCAGTGTGGTTGGCTGAGGCTGATTTACATCCGTCTCACAGACCTTTCTAGGTGACAGTTTAGCTTTTCAAACAGGTGTAACTAATTGCAGTAATTATGCCCACATCCCATTTACTGCAGGTGAGCCTGCTACTGCACATGCTCAATGGCTTAACTAAACAGAGCCATCGTTAATGTTATTAGTTACACCTGTATCCAGTATATTCCTGCTACGACAGGTCAAAATGTCTGCTGTGAGAAAGGTTTTCACTGTTCGCAAGGTCACACAGGGGTCCTTCAGGTAGCACTGGAAGACCCCGATGGGGTCCCTTGGAGCCATAAATATGTTTTCTGATGGGGTTTTATTTAAGAGGTTCCAGTGAATTTTCTGGAAGCTTCAGGGTAACCTGGCAAAACTGTGAATGATGTAATTTTACTTTTCTTTTACTCATTGTCTATTCTAAAGTGTTTTAGTCATCGTTGCACACTACATAGTTACATTTTAAATAATAAAATATAAATAATGAATTAATTCCTTGTTAAAACTGTTGACCCTTTCACATACCCTAATGCAGAAATCACTGTTTCTTACATATATTCCTACATATACTGCTGGACTACAATTGTCTGGCTTTAAGAAATAGTTCTTGCTGAGACTTAGTAGAGAAGATAGACATTGCTCACATGTCTGCACAGTAAATATGAAGCCAGCAGCTGGTTAGCATAGCTTAGCATAGGGACTGGAAACAGAAGGAAAGAGCTAGGTCCCTCTGTTTTCAGTCTTTGTGCAAAGTTAAGCCAACATTCTCCTGGCTTCTACTTAAAAGACAGATATGATATGGTATCAATCGTCTCATCTAACTCTCAGCAGGAAAGTGAATTTGCATATACAGTACATCTACTCTGTTGTGTCAGCTAACTGCTCATCTCAAACGCATACAGAGAAAGGTATACATGCTTTTCTCATGGAATGATATCCAGGTGGTCTTAGCGCTTGCTCATAATCTTGAATTTATTTTAACAGGTGTAAGCAGTTGACGTACCCAGAGGACCTTCCTCAGATCTCTGTGGTCTTCATCTTTGTGAACGAGGCACTGTCAGTGATCCTGCGCTCCGTCCACAGTGTGGTCAACCACACACCTGCACACTTGCTGAAGGAGATCATCCTGGTGGACGACAACAGTGACAGTGGTAAGAACTTTCACAGCTTTATTAATAGGATGGAAAAAATATATGGGTTGCTCGATTTCTAAGCAATATGTAACCAGCCTTTAACCTCCGGCCTCTAACTGTATCAGCTTGACATGAATTGATGGCAGCCACTGTGGAAGTTTTCTGATCATTTCCTTTTTGCATCACGTTTAATTGTTTCTCTTCCACAAGTGTATCCTCTCATACTTTAAACTTTAAATCATAAAACTTGCAACCGTTTATCACTGTCTAATGCTGCAGGTTTGCTTATGTAGTCAAGACATTCACCCTATTTATCATGTTTTGTCTTCCCTGGTGGAACGTGAGCTAAGGAGTCACAGACGGATGAATTACTGTGATGTTTTTGGACTCGTGCCAGGATAGTCAGTCTTCTTATGCTATAGTTTTCCGAGTTTTCTGCTTGTGTTTTGGTTGAAGGGATAGGGAACCCCTGAGGGTGGACTCTCGAACACCAGGTTTTAAAATAGCTGTATAAAAAGAGGAAAAAGAAGCGATGGGATTTGTCTCGTCCTTTTCTAAACTGCTGCGTACGTTTGTCTCCAATGGCGATGTGGGCAAATGCTTCAGTTGTTTCCACACCATGACGCCCACAGCAGCTGACGATGATCGACTCCACATCCCAAAAGCTTTCCCTTTTGGAGAAGGAGGGACAATGAACTAGATTCCAGACGACACTTGGCCCTCCTTCACTTGGCACAGAGTAGCAGGCCTGCTTCCCTCAGGCTGGCAGAGGAAAAGGGCGCATGAATAACATACTGAAAGAAGGCCGAGCGGGAGTTACCACTGGCACATCTCCGCTCCCCGCTGAGTCTCTAACTGTCTACCATTAAACATGAAGCCGTTAACAGCCAGTGACCAGACAAAAATGGAACCTGTCCGCTCCTCTCATTATGTCATTATGCCAGTTTGCACCACCCACTTTGACTCTCACAAGGGTTTCCCTGAAATACATTTTTGAAGGACAGCCCTATTTTCACTTTAAAGACTGCAATATTTTCTGAGAGTATTTAATTTGATCAAATTGTTCCTCTCCTCCTTCCCATGAAATGTTATTATTGCAGGAGTATGCAAGCTGTACTTGGAGTAACTCCAATTTCTTTATAAGCACAAAACTCTGACACACTGCTACAATCAATATTTTATATGCACAAAGATTATATGACTGTGAAATGTGAAAGGTGTTCCCCTCTTCCCTGCAGAGCATTTTACCATCTTTAAATTCATTGTTTTGGCCCTGCAAACTAACTGTTTTGGTTCATTCTCACTGCTCTCTTCAGTGTCATTTCCAGAAGTAACAGGTGGCTGTTTTCAGCAAAAAAAAACCCCTAAAAATGTACGCTACCTGCAGATAAAGAGCCAGATATTCTTTCAAGATTAAGTCGAGGGGGAAAACGGAACTAAATAGACACAATGGACATGCATTCCCATACACTGCATATGAATGCTAATGTTGCTCCATAACTGCTTGCTCTGTAAATAGGCAACTCTGTGCTAACACAGTTACCATACCCACTTTATAAGGTGATAGTGAGTCAATTTTATTGCACTGCCTCCAAGCGGCCAAAAAAAATCAATGAATGCCAGTTTACAAAAAGACAAAGGCACAGCTGAACAATTAACAAATAAATCATGCATGAAAATAAAATGTAAGTGCTATTGTTTGTTTTTTATGTAGTTTTTGACAATGAGTAACCACCTTCATCAACAAACAACATCCTGATATTTAAATCACAAAATTGGCATCCCATTCCAACTAATTAAACCCCGGAGAGTTACACACTTTGCCACAATAACACTTCAGGCATGGAAACTCATCAGAACTGTTAAAATTCTGACGATAAAATTCTCCACCCAGAAGAAGTGACAAACTGAAACCGATGTACAAGCTGTATTTTAAAACAGCAGCGAGCAAAACAGAAAGCCAAACTCCTGTTACAGCTTCTGCCTCTGTCACTTCTGTAGTAACCTTCACTGTTAAGCATCACAGACTGGGGTTTACCATTAGAGTCCTGTGTGCAGTTCACTGACACCAAGGTACATGACTACTAGGTGTTGACGTTCTCATCATCCACTTGCCTTGTGCATGCTTCATATGAGGTCAAATTCAGTTCACTTTCAGCCAACACATCCGTCAGCAGCTCTTACTGTATGTTTACCATCAGTGATGATAATTTGTGCAGATGTGTGAGCTGTTTCTTGGGAGCCGCTCTGCTGTGACATTAGACAATTAACATGCAGGCTGGACTGATTGACCTTTTCTGGATGGCTCTGTCTGTCCTTTCTCATTTAAACAAGGCTCAGTGAGACAAGTGAAGGTACAGCCACACTCACTCCTGGCAAAATAAATCACGCACAGGAAGCATGTTTGCCTTGTCGCCGCGACACGTTTCCTTTGCTGGCACAGCTGGTGACATTTATTGGTGGCTGAGAGGTTTATTCACACTGGTTCCAGCAGTCTGAACTAAATTCACATTCCCTGTGATGATATTTAGCTATTGTGTGTCAGGCAGCACAATTCATTGTTGTTTGCCATGTTAGCAGCAAGGATAGGCTTAATGAGCCCTACAGGATTCAATCCCAGCAAATAACACCACCAAATTGATAACTTAATGATTCATATAATGAAAACAGGATATAAACTGAGGACCAGTTGAGTACAGCTTGTATTATTATTTTTGAGTGGAGCTGAATTACTTCAAACATTGCATGCATTAAATCAAATTAAAGCTTCTGAGTGGAAGATTTGCTCATTAACATACTGCCGAAAATTAGTTTGAGACATTGCGTCATTTGCAGAAAATAATTTTGAAGTAGACACTGTTTCTATTTACTATTACTGATCTTCCTTTGTTCTCCATTTGGTCTAATTTAGCTCAGTTTTTTGCTCAGTTCTCTAAGTTTTTGTTCCAAACTGAATCTTCAGTTGAAAAAAAACAATTAATGAGCAAGAGATTGTCTTTTATGCACTGTAGTCGAGACGCTTGCATACAGCATTCAGTTACTTGCAGCCAGAAAGGAGTGTGCAGTATGTTTACATCTATAGAGCAAATAATACAGTAACCTGGCACTAGATAGAAAGAAACGAAGAGGGGTGATGAGAAGACAGTGCAGAGAACCAGAATTAAATTCAGGTTAGAGAGTAAATCCCTGGTAGCTGTTTTTCATAATTTATCTACCAGTGATTCAGAGAAAAGCAAAGCATATGATGTTGCCTGAGCAGAATTTTAAATGAAGGGAATGTAACAATGTTAAGAGTAGGTTAAGGGTGGAGGAGTCCAAAAACACGAACTCATTTACCATTGTGCTGTTTCCAATAAATGTGTGAGAGGTGGATAACCTCCATACTGCCACTGCATGGATTATTTCCACAAAGCACAGGTCTACTGCCAAAATGTTTCCCACTTACAGTCGAGGGCTCATACAGTAGCGCTGCATTTGGATGTTATTCCTGAGAGGCTGCTCTGCCAGGATAAGTAGCATCACTTTACTTCTGGCTACAATTATTTTATTTTTTTTTAATATTTAATGAACATCACATTACTTGTGGTGAGCCAGTTTACCCATTTATGCAACTTCACTAGTCTGCTTGTGATGGATCAAAGCGATCAATTTCTGACCTGTTTCCGTGTCGGTGTCTGAGACAAGTCCATAAATCCACTGTGAGCAGACTGTGGCCTGTGGTTTGTGGAGCTGGAGTAAATCTCTTTTCTCTGAAAATGATCATTACACAACAAAACACAACTGACAGGCTGATCTTACTGGATAAAGAAAATCATGCAGGCTGTTTTTTAAGGTATACTGGTAGTTAGTTAGCACATGTGAGGCAGTATGTGGGAGGGTATAATTCAAGCGTTGCAACATGTACTGTAAGTGAATTCTAAGGCTTTACCACAGTTTAAATAATCAAATGCATGTTCAGTACCTCTCCGCCATCTATCCTTAACACAGCCGCTGCCATAATCTCCTGTGTCGCCAAAGGAATTCATAGTGCTCCTCTTGAGTCTACTGTGCATTAATTTTAAATTCATAGCATGATGGATAGTTATTTATCCTCTGCTATGTTGCACTGCCAGTCCGTTAAAATGTATTCCCTGCTCCATAACTCTCCTCCCGTGGATGCAGTCCAATGTTTTATTTGCTAGGATCAGAGGGAGGCCCATAACTTTTCTCCTTCCCAGCAAAGCCCAGTAATTATTGCTCTCTAATAGCTTTTATCATATTGTAGCTGCAGGGTAGGCTGATGATGAAGGAGACTCATTGCACAGGTTGAAAAGCTCCAACAGTACATACAGAACCAAATTGCAAAGGTCTCTGGACCCTCAAAGAGGAACAATGCAGCTTCCAACTGTGACTGCTCCAAATGGGAATGCAGTAAAGTTGAAGCTCATTATTTATAAATGATTTTACGTGACATTAGTACTAAATGTTTCTACCCACCACTCTGAGATGCTTTATACCAAAGACATGAGAGAGAGAAAGGTCTAACTTTGAAGACTCCAACTTTCTCTCAATGGAGTTTTTTAACTGCCACTTCGGAGACAATTAAAACTTTTTTTTTTTTTTTTAATGTTTTAAAATATTTTAAAAGAGGTCATTTGGATAAAAGCAAACCTATATTACGTCAATTCTAAAATCATCACTTTATACAGAATTGGTAGGTAAGTGCTGAGATCTTTGATTCAAGTCAATTTAAACAGAGTAACATTTAGGAGGATCTATCGACAGAAATGGAATGCAATGTTCATATGAATAACATATTTTCGACAGAGGGAGCGGGCCTTCATCCAAGGGGTCAGCCATGTTGAATCACCATGTTTCTACAGTAGCTCAGAACGGACAAATAACTGGCTCTAAATAGGGCCTTTCGCATTTCTGTAGCCACTGTAGTTTCTCCTACATGCTAGGAAGGTGAATGGTATTCAGTTGGTTGCAACTTTACTGTTATATGCCACTAAGCCCAACACACTGGTCCTTTAACTATAAGTACCAACAAAGAAATGCTAAAATAATATTTTCAAGTGAAGTCCTGCATAAAGAAGAATGATCAACACAATGTATTTAGAGTGTCAAAGGTAAAAGTAATTGTTTGAAAGAAAAATGCCCACTTTGACTGATATATTATTATATGATACATTAGATTCTTGATACTGATGCATAATTATAAGTATTTTGCTGTTGTAGCAGGTGATGCTAGTTTTATGTAGTTGAGTCCAGTGATTTCCACCCTATAAGGCTCTGTCCTCCCTAAAAGGTCACAAGATAAATCTGAGGGACTTGATTAGTGGGGGAGGAAAGAAGGAAAACAAAATGTTATTTGTATCTTTTCTTTGCTTTTTTGTGAAATATTGGATAATTTAACCTCTTTGGACTTCAACGAATGAATGAATGAACAATCAAATGAAACCCTGTGAGACGTTTAAAAGGGAAAATTGTTTGGTGGAACTGTTAACAACTCATGGATTTAAAATATGACCCCAAAATCTTAATCTTTAACTATGACTTGTATTTTAAATCTAATTAGATTGTTTAATGTAAATCTGTCTTTAAAGTAGCATAATTGGAAATATTCATGTAAAGTACCAAAAAAAAATTGTGTATAGTGCTTGAGTTTATGCACTTAGTTACTTCCCACCTCTGGTATTAGACACATACACCTTCATTTACAGGCAGCGTGTCTTTGAACAGGGGAAGAAACATGACCAGTAGATGTAGCAGATTCAAATATACTACCAATTTTCAGTCACAGCGCTAACCACTGATCCATCCTGCTGCCCAATTGTTCATGTTAAACATAAGAGCGCTATTGAAGTAGAAAACATCCACAGACAGACAAAGACAGATACCAAGTTCCCATGACTCCCATGAGTGGTTGCTTTAATTCGGTGTCAAACGCTAACGCCTGTTTGCTTCAAGGGTCACTGCTTCCAAATTCGCCCTCTCTACCTGCAGCCAGCACCGCTGTACAGGATGTTAAGACCTTCAGGTAGAAAGAGACTCTCTGACAGCCCACACTCACTGCCTGTCCTCAGTCACACAGACAGGGGATTAGACTGCCATTTTTTTTACTCGCTGGCTGATTTATGTTTTCGAGCCAAAGTCAGAAGCTAGGTGTGGATGCTGTTTAGAGACGGTTTGCCATGAGCATCCTTATTAATCTCTCCCTCAGAAAGTGGAACGCTCAGCAGTAACCCAGAGGAGAAGCTCAAACAGCCATCTATCCTCAGACGAAACACAGACAGCAATTTGTGCATCTGGCTGTTTACCCGGCAAACTTTGTTTCCAGTGATGACAGCCAGCCTCATCTGTGAAAGCAGAGCAGGAGGGATGTTATAATCCAGTTGGAATAAAGATGTCAGCATAGGAATAAATTAGATAGCTGCACTGTACAGCAACGAAAGTAACCTTGAAGATTGTCTGTTAGGCTTTTTAAACGAATGCTGCTTTTGTTCGTTTAATTAGATTTATTGTTTTGTGATTTGCTGCCAAATATCACAACAATTTTCTGAAAAAATACGTAGGCCCTCAGATATTTTACGTCTCTCATCAGTTCAGTATCCTCTTTTCTCACTATTTGCAGCTCCCATCATGTATGTAAAGTTACTGTTAGACCACGCAGCCTGATTACTGATAACAAATTATGTAAATTATTATCAGGCAGCAACTGGAGGGAATGGACAAGATGCAGAAGGGGGGCAGAGAGGTCACTGGGCAGGTCTGGTGTTGGGCAGTAATGCCTTACTTAATAATTACAGAAATGTACAATTTTGGGGGTTCGGCTTGTTTGCAAACCTCTGAAACACATGTCCAGCCATAGTGTGCCATTAATTGGACCATGACTTAGTCTAGATGAGAATTGTGGGAAAATTCATGTTGTCTCTTTTTTGTTTTGTTTATTTGACAATTACTATAAAATGACAATTAACTTGGTTAGAACACCATTGTACCTGCACCATTAAAAAAACATCAAGAAAGTAACAGGACATATTTCCATAGTGGTCCTTACAGAGTTCTATAACTCTGTGATTCTGTTTGATGTCTTGTATAAGGCACCTCGGCACTGCCTCGGTGGAGGAACTGGCACCCCCCAGCTACCAGTCCACACTCGTACTGTGGTCTGTGCTGTTTATCATTAGAACGAGCCATTTATATTTACAGACGCCGTGGGTCGCCCTCCATGGAGTCTGCTATGTTTCTACGGTAGCCCAGGAGAGACAAACCAAACACTGGCTGTAGATCTGGCCTTTTCCGTTAGTTTTCAGCCGACGTAGTTTCTTCAACTGCAACTTCACTGCAAGATACCACTAAATTCTACTCACAAGGTTTTGATGATCAAGATATACCTCCAAACCATAGACTGGGTGCTTGTGAAACAATTATACCTCGTCTTCTGTTTCACACGTGAAGCACAGAAGACTTGTTGTGTGAGTATGGAGGCTTTGGAGTTGTTAACACCTGTGGGGCTGAAGTAATGTAACTATAGTTACATTACTTATGTAATGAGTAAAAACAAAAAAGTGTCTAAATGAACACTAACTTTTATTGCAGTCCTGATATAAAGACTCTAAGGCAAGTTGGAACAAGACCCATTAAACATTAGTTTTGGGTTATCGTGGAAACACTGGTTCATATTGTCATTTGGATGTCAAATAAAAAAAGGTTCTCTCTAATCTGCCCTCTTTCAGTGGAGCTGAAATTCAACTTGGACCAGTATGTGAACAAACGCTACCCAGGCCTGGTAAAGATTGTGAGGAACAGCAAGCGGGAGGGCCTGATCAGGGCCAGAATACACGGCTGGAACGCAGCCACGGCTCCTGTCGTTGGCTTCTTTGATGCCCACGTCGAGTTCAACACCGGCTGGTAAGAAAAGGTCATGTTTAACACGACAAGGTCTAAGCTGTTTCTCTGTCCTTTCTCACCTTTACCTTTGCAGTTTGCTTTTTATGTTTTCAGTACAGAGGGATGTCATGTAAGATTATTCCCGTTGAAATATGCAGTTTAGTCTGCCTTAAGCATTTTGATATAATGCCAGGCCATTTTCTGACTGAGACAGCACTTTTCACTAGAATGACCCTCATTATAAGTCAGGGTTTATCATTAAGAAGCCTTTCTCTCTTGCATCTCCTTTTTAAATTGTGAGCAATGGGCTTTGGTTTGAGTTAAATAAAAAGACATACCACTTTAAATGACACTTCGTGCCCAACAAATACACATTTATGACAAGAGAGAGAGCCAAACACTGTCAAAGGCGAGAGAGTGTAATTAAAGAGGGAGCTCAAATGTTGAGAATTTCAACATTATTTTACCTGCAGGCTCTGGGCTTATTTTGCGATATGAAATTACTTCTGGGGGTCTCAGTCCAATGTCTGCCTGCTGCTTAAGTTTACCAGCAAACAAGTCACTCAAATAGATGTAATTGGCACCTAATTTGAGCCTGTCATGCTGTCAGTGTTTGAAGATGAAGTGTAGCTTTTGTTCCCTGGGAAGCTGCCTGGGAGGCAAGAGGGGGACAAGGGGGATGAAGGAAGAAGAGGAGGGATGGAGGAGGATAGCAGAGAGTAATGTGTCAGTTTTATAAATTGTCTAGTGTCCATGGGTACAGCCTTTTTGGCTAACTAGATACAAGGAATGTAGAGAAATACTAATACATTGTTGGTAAATGAACAGATGGTGCGCTCTGAACTTATATGACAAGCTTAAGCATCCCCAACCCTCCATGTTTACTTGTAACTAAGTTGAAACACACTTCAGTCATAGACAGTAAGGTGCTCCACATAACTTCAGATCTTGGCTTAACAAATTCAAACTTTTTTTCTTCAGTATGTAATCCAAGGTGTAGGTGTCTGGAGGTGTAGATAGTTTTAAGAGAAATTAATCCTTCAGTTTGCACCAGATTTGTTGTTCAGGGTAAAGCTTGACTGAAGTTGGATATTGAAGCTGGGTAGTAGTTCTGTGAATTCAAAAAATCTCTCAATGCGTTCTCAGTCTTTTGACTACGTATTTTCAGATTCACATTTACATCATCTCATGCACATTTATATATTTGTGTACATGTTCACAAATCTTGTTACACTTGCAAATCTGAATTCACATGTTCTTACACACAACCTAACTTTCATCTGGATGCACAGACTTGTTAAATAGTGCAGTCTGGCCAAGTGAGTTATTACGGCCCATATTTTATATATTGGTCAAAGTGCAAGGGTAAACATCCCTTTTTAGATGTTAGTCACCAAGGGTTGGATTTTATTTTATTTTCAGGATAACACCTCTAGTACAATTGGTTAAGACGGGTCAGATATTTTATAATGTATTCTAATGGGTTAAAATGAGTAAGAAATAAATATAGTGTGATACAGAAATGGCTATATCTCAAAACCTACAATATCAAACCAACTTCACTTTCAATAATGTGTGCTTTGACCCAGTGCAAATATTATTTAATATATTTAACCAGTCAAATGAATGTTTAACTCATTTTGGCAATTTTCTTTTTTCAATTTTAGAAGAAAATCAGCTTTGTCTGCCAATTAAGGCTTCATAAATATAATCAAAAATGTTTATTATTTTTATTTATTATTATTATATTATTAAGTGTCAGTTTCAGCGCAGCTTTTGTGTTTCCACCTCTAACAGAAATAATTCTTTGGAGCTTTTTCTTAACATACTAAATATAATCATTGGTGATTGTTTTCATAGACACTTCTGACCAACTTTGTTGAAACACTTTTCATTTCCACCTGGACCTTTAACAGATACACAGCTTCTGTTTATGATCAGATTGGATTTTCAGTTTTTGAACACAAAACATGAATACCTATTTGATTCATTTAGGTTATGATGTATTTTAGTAACAGCGCAGTAAAGTATAAATAGCAGTAGAATCCTCGCATCATGCCTCACGGGTTGCAAACAAAAAAGTTCTGACACGCCAGTTAAAAGCAAGCTTTACGTTCAGTTTATGAACCGAACTAAATAAGGCCACTGTCTCACTCCCTTGGTCGTGAAAACACTTAAGTTCAGGGTGAACATGACCCAGCTTATAAAATGAATAAAGCATACACACTATCTACCAGCCATTTACTATACCACCAAAGACAATCGACCTTGTAACTCTTGCAAAGGAGTGAGATAATGCCTCTCAGCACACTGTTTTGTAGCCTGAATGGGAACTTCAGGCCCAGAGGCTGTGCAAGGCAAGCCGCCCAGCCAGCGAACAGCGCTCAGGGAGAAAGTTGCATCATTGCCTAGGTACATTACTGATGATAATTGATACCCTGGTGGTTCCCTCATCTGTTTCCCCATCTGTTCTTGCTCAAAAATAGACGTGCCTTTTCATGCCCCCATGTAACCCGTTCACCTCCGTATAGGCTTCCTTCCTTGTCAGTTCTTGTGCTATGCCAACCACCCCACCCCCGCTTGCGCTACATGCAGAGGCTGTGTCTGCAAATTTCCTTTGAGTTAGTTCACCTGCTGCCATCGTGTGAATTTCACACACCTCCCTCTCTTCAGTCCCCCCCCTCTTACACACCCTCACCCACGTACCCGCCTCAGTCTTTCTTTGATAACCCGCTTCCTTCATTTTTTTTGTTTTGCTGCCTCAGATTTGTTTTTGTGAGAGCTTTTATTTACAGGAGTCAATGAAAAGTAGAACAGAATCCCTGTGATTTTTCCTCAAGTAGATGCTGGGTAAGATGATATAGAAATGGAGATGACAGGCATCTTCCAGAAGCTCGATCGTGAAGCTTAGATATCTTTTGTGTGTAGGTGTGTGTGTGTCTGTGCATTTATTATCTACTGTACGTCTGCAAAGATTTGGTGCTACTCCTTTTATTCAGATATATTCACTCTTGGTATCTACACTATCTATTTGTTACAATGGAAGAAGCCTCCTATTTATCATAATTTGATTATTCACCATTGCACATACAGTGATAAGTGAGATGGATGGTTCCTCTAGATGTTGTGGTGAGTCTCCCTCAATGACCTTGTACACACTGCCTGTGCATACTGAGCCAGAGACAATGCTGCCAGCTCTCAGCTGCAGTGCTGTGATTCATTGGCATAGTGCCCCCCCTCCCCCCCAGGGTGCTGTACATTTGCAGCTGAATGTATTGCTGGTTCGAATTACTGTTAAAGCAAACATAATTGTATCATAGTATGGTGCACTTGACAGCCGTTTCCCATTCCCTCACACCATGTTGGTTTATGAGGAGTTAAGAAGTGAGCGGTTTCCACCAGAGGAGTGATGTAATTTGATTTCCACGGTTTTGCTCTGCTTTAATATGACGGTATGAAATCGTTGCCCATCATTAATGTGGTATTGCATCAGCTAAATGTTCACAATCCATCTCCTGTAACGCTCTATATCCATCCATCCCAGAGACAACGGTTGTCCATTCTGCTCCAAACAGGAGCAGTTTCCCCCAGCACACTCTGTAAATAAACAGAATTAATGGCAGGAAATGGGAGCGTGTTGTAATTAGGACCTACTGTATGCCACACTTAAACCACGCAGCTGCAGAGGGGAGGTGGAAGGAAATTGATATTTATTTGGGTTTTGAAGCCCCTGCACGGTTGCAATCTCAGGTTATTAACGATTAATGATTAGAAGTGTAGCAGCCGCTCCCTGCAGTGTGTGTGTGTGTGTGCTGGAGATAAGATTGTCATTGCAAGGAGGTTGTAATGAAATACATGCTTCAGAAAGCAACACTTTGATGAAATTTGAATGTTCTGCTTCTATGTGACCTGGTGAGTTTTTCTAAGAATAAGACAAACTGGTGGAATTCATAAAAGTAAGAAACTGATAAAAATCAACCTCCGCCTCCTGTAATTATGAAATATGTAATATTTGTCACATCCATATTTGATATCAGTTCCTTGTTAATATCTTGGAGCTCTATCTGCTTATAATGCCGTGCAGGTGCAGTGGTATTATATTAAATTCAATGGTACATACATTTCAGAGTTCTTGAAGGCTGAGGAAATATTTTTTTTAGCAAAAATAAATAATTTCTTTACTCTTGCTGGTGGCTCAGAGTTTATATCTGTCTGGAAACAACAAAGACGGCTGCAGCCACACTGAGTGCCTCACAGAGCACAGGCCAGGCACAACTCCAAAACTGCAGCAAAGACAGAGATTTATGCCACCTTTACATTTGTATCATATCAACCCCGTCCAGAGCAAATGCATTTAGAAGTAGTGTGGAATCTACATTGCATCGTCAGAACCTTTTCCAGTTCATGCTTCTGCGTCTGCTTCAAAAAGCCCTGACGGCATAATGAATTGATATTCTGCGTGGATACCTTTTTACTTTCTTTAGATTCTGCATTTTTTATAGGAGGCATGAGACTGGCCAATTTTAATATGTGCTCTACATGTACATGTCTGAGCTGCTCTGTTAAAAAAGAGCCTGGCAGGAGGACTGTGGACGGCCTCTCATTTACAGAGATTTAATGCGCTTAAAAATGGCTAGAGGCACTGCAGGCTTAGATTCTTCTCAACGACACATCACATCATATGCATATGCCTCATATGTACCCAGCAAGCATAATGAACACTATCAAAGCTCATTAAACACTTTACAAGTATATATTTGGGTCCACATCACAGCGTTCATTTAACTCTTTTTAAAGTGTTGGTATTTTAGCACAGTGAGTACATATATATTATAATTATCATACTATATATAATATGTAATTATTGACTCTTTGTTTGGTTAAAATTGAACAGCCCACAGTGCTACTTAATGTTGGCTGTTGTCAGCACTAGAGTGCATTTAGAAATAAACTCTCTCACAATGTCAGTGTTAACTATAGGAGTTCACTCCACATTAACCCAGTAAGGTGTGAATATGCTTGTTTCTCATAAATCACATCTAATGCAATCAACAGTGAACATACAGTGACCTGAGCAAAAACAAAACAATGTCTTCAACCCCAGTCATTCCCTATTCATTATGTTGTAATGGCGCTATAGTGATAACTATCTATATCATCCAAAATATTAATAAAACCCATATAATGATGACAAAAAAATAATACATTTGAAATATTCAATTATATTATATTAATTAAAATAAAAAGGATGAATGTGTATTCTTAATACAGTAACATATGTACATAGTACCAAAATATCCAGCTTCACTTAAAAATAAAGTCAGAAAAATGTAAAGAACTGATTAAAGCTCTTGGCAATAGCTAGAAAAGAGAGCCAACTTTTTAGCTAACCTTAAGTGATAAACAGCAATCACAACAAGTGAGGTAAAGTTACGATCTGCATTACAATACATGTGAATGTGCAAAGTCTTATCTTAAAATGTAATGTTAACACTCAGAGGATTTGTTACTTAGAGTTTAGCACTGTCAGAGGTCATTTAGAGAAAACAACCTTGACACTGTTAACACCAACTTTTCTGTTGACAGATGAATTAAACAGATTTCACTCAAAACAGAGATAAATCTTTTTTTAATTAAGAGAGATTTATAAAGGTTCTCCTAAACACCAGTTATGCAGTAAACTCTCCTCAGTTTGCTGTACTGCTGCACAAGAAAATAAAACATAATTATTCGGTTCATCCATGAAAGCAGCGGTACACCAAAATTATTTTTTTTCCTGCATGGATAGCTCACATGTTCTGCTGCGTTAGGTCCAATGCAGAATTAAAGGAGATCTTATTTTAGGCACTGAGGGCCCTGCTGCTCTTGGGGCATAATACTGAGGGCACTTAGATTCCATTATCTGATAATTCCCTGCTTCACAATCATTAACAATTTGAGATCCATTTATCTGGAAATTTTAAAATAAAATATGCAATCTCATAGGGGAGGGCTGCAGGGTTTTTACTTCAGCACTGGACAGAGGAAGGACAGATAGTGAAACATTCTGAGGTTGAGTCAAGCAGATATATAAATTGAGATTGTACAGAGATATTTGTCCTGGCTTGTTACACACTGTGCTGTTGGTTTAATTCCGCGAAATGTGTGCGCAGCCTGATGTTGAGCTCCATAAAGGTACACCGGCTATTATGAAAGACAAACAGGCAGCCATGAAGAGTTTATAAATCAAAAGAGCTCCTGCTTCAGTAAGGACTCCTACAAGAAATGGCATGGTGGAGCGAATGGCAATGAAGGTTGTCAACATGTATTCACAACATTGGATGAGTCATCGCTGGAAGGGGAAAAAATCCTATTGTAATATGAAGCAGAGAATGATTCAGGCCGATGTGGATGAATAACGCTCTCGGTGTTATGCAGATGAAATGGCAGATACAGGAAGAGGAATTACAAGGGCTCGTCTGTCAAACCCACATGTGTCCTCGCTTCCAGAGCGTCTCTATCTTATCAGCCTCATGGATCCCGGAGGTACAGGAACTGCTGGCTGGCTCTGGGTTGTTTCTGGGGTTCTGAAGGACGCAGGGAGATGAATTGAAGGTGCTGGGATGGCAGAGAGAGCACCTCAAGGTTAGGGAGTATAGGAAGAGATTCAGTAGCAGCAACGCCTCAGCTAACCTCGACAAACCAACCACGTCAGGAACAGCGATACATTAAATAAACCTGTCTAAAGGTTTAAAGCCAAGTCTTTATTCCAGCACATATTGTACACGACATGTTGGCCTTCAGTCAGCAACGTTTGCTCCTACTGTCTTATTCAAACAATGGAGTGACTCATTCAGTGAGATGGCTTTCAAACATCAAAAGGTTTCAAAAAGGATTCACTATGTTGCAACCTGCAGCAGTAAGAACTCGTTCAGGCCATTTTTCTGCAGAAATTTTTTTTTGAAGTTTAACTGTCAGATCTACTTGATTGTTCTCCACCAAACAGAATCAGCACCTAAACACATCTGTGCATCTTGCGGCACTGCGGTGAAAAAATCCTGAAGCCCTATCCCCACAGACAACCATTATAAAAGAGACATCTGTGAAACTGACGGGACACGTTGAACTGCAAACCAGATCAATTCTTCAATTATTACTCTTTGTATTTAGAATTTTTAATCAGTGAAGGCGTTATATTGGTACACCTTACCCAGAGCCTAGACATTTCATTTTCAAGTTTGTGATGTCAAATTTCATTACTTGCTAACTTATGATTATAAAGAAGCTTATCTATGATTTCTTGCAGTGTATGTGTGCAAATGAAAAAAGTGGAACTTCAACTGGGAAAATAGTTGTTGCCACTGCAGTTCAGAATGCAGACGTGAGGACTTATTGGAGATTAACTAAAGTGAACTTGACTGAGCAGAGATTTGTTTACTGTTGAGGTTGAACGTGGAACAGCCAGTGTAGTTTTGGTGATTTTCAGGTGCATACATGATAATTATACACTCAGTGGCCACTTTATATGGTACACCTGCATCTATTGCCCTCCGATACAACTGTTCTGCCATAAAGCCTACTTTTATAATGCCTGTAATGTTCAGTTATTTTTCTCATAGAGGTGTTCTAGCTCTGAGGTCACAGTTAGTATTGGTGTTGTACTGGACTACATTATACTGTGAGGCTTTTCTAATATTCTGCCAACACTACCGTAACACCACCTTTAACAATGACCTTCATCATGAACATATAATTGAATTGACAAAAACATAACCTTTTGTAAAAGCAGAATTTATGACAGTCTTCATAGCATACAATGTTATGCATAAGTTTAAAGAAATAGTTTTTCCATTTTGGGAAACACTCTCAAACATGTTTCTGTAAGAGTTAATATTGCTTCAGAGTAAAGACAGAGAGCCATCTGCCAGCCTCTCAGAAATCCGGCTGTAGTACTTTTACCAACCACTCAGGTTATTAAATGATGGCTTTTTCTAAGTACTGCTTCATATTTTACTGACATCATCCCATATAGTTCATTTTGGATCCATTCCCTCTGTACTTTCTGTCCCCTACCTTCATGTGATAAGTAGTAATTTTGCTTTTGGAAGATAAATGGGTTTCACTTTTTGAAGAGAAGTAGATGGGGGGGCAGAATCAGGGAGTAGACGGAGAGAAAGAAAGTCAGTGGGCAGGGAGATAGAAAGAAAGTTGGAAGTATTCGTGAGAGATACATTTATCATTTCATAATTGCATCCTCTTTTTTTAAATTTAGAAGTATATCATGTGAAGAGTTGAGCATATGAAGAGTTGCTTTGAAGATGTGGTGGAGATCATCTCTCAGCATAAGCAGAAGATTATAGCCAGTGCCAGCAGCACTTTCATGTCCTTCTGTACCATATGGATCTCAATACCATATATACTGTGAAACTTTTGCTTTGGATGATGTTACATCTTATGATTGGTCAAAGGTGTGGTATACGCCGATCAGCCATAACATCCTGAGCAGTGACAGGTGAAGTGAATAACACTGATTATCTGGTTATCATGGCACCTTTCAGTGGGTGGGCTATATTAGGCAGCAAGTGAACATTTTGTTGTCAAGTTAGAAGCAGGAAAAATGGGCAGCGTAAGGATTTGAGCGACTTTGACAAGGGCCACATTGTGATGGCTAGACGACTGGGTCAGAGCATCTCCAAAACTGCAGCTCTTGTGGGGTGTTCCCGGTCTGCAGTGGTCAGTATCTATCAGAAGTGGTCGAAGTAAGGAAAAGCGGTGTACATTTACGCGGGGAGTGAAGGTTCGATCCAATAGATGAGTAACTGTAGCTCAAACTGCTAAAAGAGTTAATGCTGGTTCTGATAGAAAGGTGTCAGAACACACAGTGCATCACAGTTTTTTGGTATGGGGCTGCAGAACATTATGACCACCAGCGTGCCCAGGTGGTCAGAATGTTAAGGCTGATCAGTGTATGGATGCATCTATTCATCAAGAGAATGAAGAATGAATGGCATGCGAGTGGTATCAATCTTCTCTTCTAACTCTTGGCAAGAAATCAGTGCTTTTATTATAGGTGGTGTAAATCTATAACAAATTAACTGTTCTGTGAAATGGTTTGCAGGGTTTGATGTACCTAGTGCCTAGAGAGCTGCATACTGTAACTAGCTGTGCTCTCATCAACATACTCAAATTCATATTATATATTTATTTTGACCCAGTCACTAGATGGACTGCCAGCCGCGGCCACTTTCAGGACTGTTTGTGACTTGTTCGTAGTGACTTATGCGTCCTCTTGACTACCCCTAACCTTCCACAGACTTGTGCTAAAATTCTCCATGAACTAAGACAAAACCCTTTATTAAAGTATGTAAGGTATGACAAGCCCATAATTTTGAGGCTTTTCTTCCAAATTGGCCGGTTTAGAGCTACTCTTAAGCTTTAAGATGTTATGTGAATATGGCCCCTGCTCTCTGCTTGGTGTGCTCTAAAAGAATGTGTGCCAGCCAAAGCTGCCTGGGAGCAAAAGCCATGAGATGAAGAGTGTGGCGAGCCAAGGCCTTTTTCAAAAAACTAACTCGCAACCCTTCACATAGAGGAAAAATAAGAGAGTGGATATTTTTCCTAGGAGCGGACTAAGCCTCTCTTTTCACCTGATGTGTTTTACTTTAGCAGATTTTACCTCTTATCAAGTCTCTCACCAGGATACATGTCACATTTTGACATTTCGTTTTCATGAGCAGGAGATATAAAATAAGATATGATATTTGTTGTTCCATGGAAAAATTCATTTTGCAAGACCTTCACATCGCAAACAGTGGAGGAAAGTGGATCCTTGAAATCGTTTTGAATGCTGAATAAATGCTGATTCGACAGACTGCATCATTGCTGAAAACCAGTGTAAAGTCGAGACGACATCTGCAGTCATCCATAGCTGCTCCCGGCATCATTTTGTGGAATCAAGATCTACAGTAAATACCTCTCTTCTCAAAGAAAAAATATTTGGGTTGATTTCCTTCACAGTTTATATGAAACCACATTCACAGCTTTCACTTCACTTTTGCATTCAGTTACATTATCCATCTTCATATCAGATTTATTCATTCTAACATTGTTGCAATATTAATACTTCCAACCTCTACAGGGCAGAATGAAAATATGCAATACTTTATTGTTTGTCCTATAGCAGACTTTTCTCCTCTCGCGCTCTTTCCACCTTTTGCAAGTGTTCAATGAAGCTTCTGCATACCTAATTCAAAAAGTCCACTCTTAACTTCTGTCTATTTTTCTCATCCAAAGGGCTGAACCTATTCTGACCCGGATGAAGGAAGATCACACCCGCATCATCCTGCCCGCCATAGACAACATCAAGTACAACACGTTTGAGGTGCAGCAGTACGCCAATGCCGCCCATGGCTACAACTGGGGTTTGTGGTGCATGTACATCATCCCTCCGCAGGAGTGGCTGGACAAGGGCGATGAGACCGCCCCTATCAGGTGAGAAGCCCAGCTGGCGAACGGCGTCCATTATAGATGAGGATGTTTGATGAAATATGGATAGCCTTGGGATATTACTTATTTATGTGTGGAACTATCAAACTAAGTTACTCTGTAGTCCAACATGCTGCCCAAACACACAAATAAAGCCTTCCTGTAGAAAGCTGTCTAATTACCATGATGAATGTCTTCATTTTGATGCAGGATCACGAGGTCACAGCGAAGCAGTGTCATTAGTGTAATTGTGTGTTGAATATGAGCAGGGCATTCCATTATACCACCGCTGATTGGAGGACAGCATTGGCTGGTATCATGTTTCTGTATAATCCTAGAATTGATTATGTGTGTCCTGGGTCAAATCATATTAGATTTTAATTGACTGAGAAAGAGTACAGGAGTATTGTGTGACATGGAAGTGGTTTTATATTTCAATCAACATCTGTTTGGCCAGGGAAAGGTACAGTAATACTTAGTAGTAGTAGTAGTAGTAGTAGTAGTAGTAGTAGTAGTAGTAGTAGTAGTAGTAGTAGTAGTAGTAGTAAGTAGTAGTACAGAGTCCACATGGTTGTTAAATTTGATGCTTTATCTGTGGACATTAGCTTACTATTAAAGCACTTTACTAGACCTATTGCTTTCAGTACATATCTGCATAAAATAGTGGCCATATAGGTTAGAATAATATTATGTAATCACAAGGCGCCAGTTGTTCAAAACATTTTCACATCCAGATACACAGTTTTCAAGGTTACCAAATCCGGATTACCAGTGCTCTAAATGGGACAACATATCACAATGTGGGCTACCAGCTATGTAAAGAACAACAGGTAGAAGAGCCAACATGGGGTCACTGTGTTTCTCATTTTGAGACAAAACACAAAAATAACAAACATCCACTTCCATTCATAATTTCTTTTATGACCCCTCATCTGAGCAACAACAAATAAAAAACAAATATACATTAACAAATACATTGTGGATATTTTGAAAACATCTTAAACTAAAAAAAAGGCTCCAATAGTTAATAGTTAATAAAATAAAGAATGTTCAGGGTTCTTCTTCATCTTCGGAGGAGAGACCAGCATTTTCAAGCCCTGCTTTTAGGAGACGGAACTGAAGTTTCGCTCTGGTTTGCTGCAGTTTGGTCAGCTTGATTTGTTCCTCTGCCAGGAGTATCTGTGCTTCTGCTCTTTCAGTTTCTCGTTTAAGAAGTGATTCATAGGCATCATCATTATTATTTGGCAAAGGACGCTTCAAGGCTCTTTTCTGAGCTCCTGTGACTGCTGGCTCTACCAGTGAGGATCCAGGTTGTTCTTCAATAATAGGGCTGAGATCCTCTGCATTAGGAGGTACTGGCTCACTTTCCTCTACAATCGTAGGCTCACCATCCCCTAGAACACCTTGAATCCCGTGCAGAGCTTTAGAGTTCTCACCTCCAATAATGTCCAGAACCACATCTGTGTATTCACCTTTCTTAAAGGGTTTGTTGCCTGTTTGGGTGCTTCAGCAAGGTCCTTTGTTGCTCTGGCCCTCAGATTCTTCCATCTAAATTTCACTTGCTCCAAGGTCCTCTTCTGGCCAGACCCCATTGCATTCACATTCTGGGGGATTTCAACCCAAATGTCTTTCTTCCTTTTGTTTGTCACCATTCCACCTGCAACAGAGCTTCCTACTATTGAGGCATAATGGCACTTAACACCCTCCAGCAGTGCATGGGTTTCTGCAACAGTGAAATTAGGTCCTTTTGAGTCCATGGTTCCACCTCATCTGTTGCAGTGAACATAGTATTTATATGCCTTGGGCATGATTGATTTAATTGAAAACAAGCCAAAGCATGTCAGCTAATGGGTGGGTGGGTATTTGACAGCCATCTTATATTCAGCCTTTCTCAGAGGACTTTCTCAGAGAGGCACTGACATGGCAGGTATTGTCCATCGCTACCACCATTTTGGTGGAAGAGGATACCATCAAATGGTGTATGTTGAGTGTGCAAAACCACTGGAGCAATACACCACTGAAGAACTGTATGCTCGCTTTCGCTTTGGGAATGCTGATATTAAGTACATTGCAGACCTTGTCAGGCCAAAACTTCAACGGAGAACCTGAAGGAGTCACAGTCTGTCTGTGGAAGAACAGGTTCTCATTGGTCTGCGCTTCTATGCATCTGGGACTTTCTACCAAGTTGTTGGTGACAATATAGGAGTGGACAAATCAACTGTGAGTGATGTAGTGAAAGCTGTGTCAATTTCATTGGCCAGCCTGGTCAATCAGTTTGTTTCACTTCCAAGGGATGACCAGATTGCCCAGAACAAGCACAAGTTTTTTCTTTTGAGGAACATGCCCAATACTATTGGGGTTACTGACTGCACTCATGTGCATATCCAAACACCTCATGAGAGGGATTGGGAGTACATCAACCGAAAGGGCAGTTGCAGCATCAACATCCAACTTGTGGGCGACGCTGACCTCATCATCACAAACTGTGTCGTGAAGTGGCCTGGGTCTGTTCATGATGCACGTATCCTGAGAGAGAGTGCTTTATACAGAGAGCTCCAAACCAACCGACCGGATGGCATAATATTAGGAAACAGTGCCTATCCACTCCTACCATGGCTGATGACTCCTTTTCTTGCAGCAACCACACCTGCGCAGGCACGCTTCAACACTGCTCATTGCAAAACAAGATGTGCAATTGAGCGTTTAAATGGAGTTCTGAAGAGACGCTTTGCATGCCTTAACTACTTGCGAGTGGAACCACAGGGAGCATCCAACATAATAGTTGCGTGTACAGTCCTGCACAACATCCCTACCAGGTGCAATGTCCCTCTCTGTGATGATGTTTATGAGGCACCTGAGCCTGTTGAAGAACCAGACCAACCTCTGGCGTTCTGTCAGAATGAGGGACTGACTGGACGTGTAGTAAGGGATGCAATTGTTAGAAATTACTTTTGACAGGTTCATCTCTGATGATTGTTTCTTTGAAATTAATATACAGTGATGAATGACAGAAAAATGTTACATATGATTTTTGTTTGTTATTGAAATCTGTTTGGGGATAATATCATGGGGACAAGATCATTTTTATTTTTATTTTATTTTTACTTTACTATACTGAAAGGCTTAATTGGTAGCCTATGTCTACTTTATCTACTTTATCACTGTAACTGTTAAACAAGTCAAGTTCAATATATAAATAAAAGTATATACACTAAATGATACAAATGTATTATTTGACCAATTTTAAAGTTTTACTACATTTTCTTCCTGGAATCCACCTTGAAATCCTACCCCCTGTTGGGGTCAGGATAATCCTGTTTTTTTGGATCAAAGTTATCCAAATCCTACTGACAAGTTTTGAACAACACAAACTGAAGGTTTGATCCAGATTAAAACTAGGATTGGATTCCATGATCTAATCTGATTTCTGATTCCTTCTTTCCCTTTTGAACAACCCATTTTCAAGATTTGATCCAATCCGATCAGTTTACCTTTGAACAACTGCCCCAGGATTACAGGTTTGCTCATAGAAACAAAATAAAATGAATATAATGTATTTTTCCACAACACCATTTTAACTTTTTGATGTCTTTTCGATTACTTTTAAGCTACAGTCAATGAAACTCAACCCTTCCTCCCGATGTTTCATGGGAAGTCTACCAGAAAACACAGAGCAGGATAATGCTTTTTGGGCCACTGGAAGACTTTTTTACGTGAAACATCTGTGCAGGAAGTGTTAGAAGTGTCTTAAGGTGGGGTCCATTGACCCATGAACGCCACCTGTTGTGTTGTGTGGCTTGCTCTGAGTTTGTTTCCTGTTTACCATTACCCAAAGCATCAGTATTTGATGTCCTGGGAATGGAACCATCAGTTATCGTTCTCTAGAATGACTGACACAATCTTTTGAAAAGGTTAAAAACCTAAAGGACCAGTGCGTAAGATTTAGTGGCATCTAGTGGTTAAGTTGCAGATTGCAACTAATTGAAACAATTTGCCTCAACCATGCGTGTAGGAGAAACTATAGTGGCCGCGAAAAACTTGAAAGGCCCTATCTAGAGCCGATTTATGGCTACTGTAGAAATGTGGCCACCATGTCACCATGGCCTACTCTGTAGGAGAAGACCCACTCCCTCTGTATATAAAATGGCTAATTCTAAACCCAACACAATTCTTATTTTGAGGCATTATACACTAATGAAAACATACCTATGAATATCATGTTCCATTTCTAGGTCCTCCTAAATATTACACACTGGATACACAGAGTGATTAATAAAAAAACTTCTACTGCAAAGTGGACTTGAAATAATTATTGGATCTGTTAAAAAGCAAGGCTGGGAGTATGGCAAGTTGTAATTGATGCTCTGGAAATTATTATAACGAATTTATCAAGACAACAGGAAAACACTGGAACTGTGATTATGTTTTTTAGTTGTACATCTGCATAGTGATAGGTACAGAAAATTTGAATATCAATGGATGTTTACCTGCTAAAACTAAAGAGTTAGATTTCTTTGTCCATTTCATGTTTTATAATCAGTGTGGACACTAAAAGACTATTAGGCATCACATTGTGGGTGTGTGATACAATATCACATCCTGAGGCATGCAGCCAACCAGCATCTTCTCTTTGAATGATCAAATCAGAATTGGTCAGCACTGCCATAACAATAGAGAAAATTCAACAGAGAAGATTACTGTGATTTTGTTGCCACGGCAGCGAGGCTGAGCCTGCATGAACATGAAGGCACAAACAGAGAGACAGCAGTAACTGGAACGTGTTCAAAACCAGCAAGAGAGATGTGACTGCAAAAATGGATGTGTTGCCTTTTATCGATACTCAATACTATTCAATATCTCTGGCTAGGCTTGATTCTAGACTAAATATGAGCAAAATAGGAATATGGGAGAAAGGAAAAAAAACTGATAAAAGATCTTGTAGGATGCATATAGCAAATGTGGTCATGCCTATTAAAATGTCCTTAAACATTGTAGCTGCCTCCCAGGTACAGGGTTAACACTGCTTTTTATGAGTAAAATGCGTAAATGCATGCGTGTCAGTGGGACATGTAAGGAAACAAATGGCAATGTGAAAATGTAAGAAATATCATGACTGAATTGTATTATTTGTGGACATTTAGAAGATCTTGATGGACACTCTGAACATTTCATTATTTCTCCTACTTTAATTGAAGAACTATAACTATAGTTGCTGGTGCAGGAGCCAAGTCGGTAAGGTCAAGCCAGAGCCAGCATGAAATAGCTCAGCTATTGTTTTTCATCTCCTCCATATTCATGGCACTGCTGGATTTCAAATGTTGCTGGGGGCTTGGTGTATTGCCACTGCAACTTTAGTGCTATAACATTTTGGGTTCAGAACTGAAGGGGTCATATTAAAATATTTTTTTTAAATGGAAATAAAATGAATATACAGCAGTTATTTGGTGTGACTTGTCATGACCCTGAAAAATATCTCCATTCTTTAGGAGCCATAGATGATACTAAAAATACTGCAGCACATTATCCTGCTCTACAGGGAAGTCAGAGGTCAGCGATAGAACAGCAGCCTTGATTATTATTCTGCGTCTTGTTCAATTACACTTCAGTGAGGAAGCAATTGCTTTCACTTGCTTTCTAGCTCTGCTTTTGGTGTCTACCAAATCCTGAGGGAAACACCTGGCTCTTTATGCAAATGCACAACTATGTTCACCAGCTAGTCACTAACTTTTGGTGATGAACAGGTAGTTAACAGTAGATTTTTAGAGCTTTTCACTGAAAACTGCAGCCTGTTAAAAGCGAAACTATGAGAGCGATGAGAGTGAATCAAAACAGCTCTGTAAAGCTTAGGGGAGCTGATAATTGGGGGGATGATTCTCTTTAGTATAGTATATACTACGTATATAACTATAGAATAACTATGTTATACCCCTTTCACATTGTCATTATTTTCACATTGTCATTGGATACATTGTTCTAAAAATATCGATTAGAAGATTGCTTATGTGCCAGGGTATCGAAATAATAAAGAGACACTGATTAACAGAAGCAGTTAAATGAAGAAGGGGACTATTCAAGAGTGAGCATAGAGAGCATAAACATACAGCAAATGGCAAACTATGGCTGCATACTTGCTTGCAGCTTTTTATTGTCTTGTAATGCTCCAAAGTCAATTAGTAACTCTGTCAGATGAATCTAAACCCATAGGCAAATTGAACATTTGCAGAATATATAATAATAAAATAAATATATTTTTTAAATCACCAAAGCATCAGCTGCTGTATTTGCTGCAAATGAGCCATATTGATACCTACTGCCAGAATGGCTTTTAATATCCCAATCTACTATAAACTCAGACATTCACACACACTGTCGAATTTTGACCAAGGGCAACAGAAACTGAATTCCAAACCAGAGTTTCATTGCCTCGCTTGGTTCAGCATAAGCAAAGCAATAACAGTTTCATTTGATACACTTGGTCTCATGCAAACAAACAATGTGGTATCAGTTTATACTGTGGACCTAAATATTGGATGTCTTATCAAAGCTCCATAAAAATCATGTATTATTGAGCATTAAGTGCTAGACTTGAGATAGGAGGCAGATAAGAGCAGCCTCAGACACTGCAGAGCTGGTTCGTGTTCCCTATTGACACTTTTCTGCAAATGGACAGATCGCCTCAAGGCCCAGCTGAAGTGTGTCGGCTGCGCGGATTTCTATTGGAAATCATTCTCCCACTTGTTTCCTCAAGGTATCTGCCCATCAACAACAGAAGCTCTGTGGCCATTCAGAGCTCAGACTCAAAGCCTTTTCTGCCTATTTGGACACATTCAACAACAAAGCGGGTAGAAGGACACAAGAAGACACAAAACAGCCACACTCTGAGAGTACAGAGGATTGCAACCATTTTGGAGATTTGACGAAAAGAGGTTTTCTCTTTCTTTTCAACTACAATGAGTATTGACAGGACAGAGTAGGAAGGGGGTGGAAACCACCAAGTGGTTTTGATGTGTGGACTGAAACCTAAAGTCTTCAACTGAAATCACACAGAGGCTGTTGTTTCCTGAGTGAAAAGCCATCTATATGGAAGTAAGTAAAGGCCCACACTAAAAACCTGCGTAATTTTGTAAGACTGTTTATTACTTTTTCGCAAAGACAATATCATAGATTGTATAAAACATGGATGTAGTCTCTGTGACGTCACCCGTAGGTTTCTGAAGAGCTGTTGTGAAGCTCACTGTGGTGGCTCCGGCCATCTTGGCAGTCCTGACTCCACCGGCTCCTGGCTAATCCAAAAGTGGGCAATGGTGTGGAGTGTGGGTGGAGCTAAGGCAGGCCGAATGAAGGTTACTGAAAACAGTCACCTGTGACGAGACCCACGTGCCACTCAAAGCAGTCATGCCATTAATCGTGCATAACATTAAGCCTTAATACAACTTAACAGGTTGAGTTATATTGTACAGTTGTCATGAAAGGGGGAAATTAGCTTTAAAGACCAAAACCGTCTTTTGTATGACACTGTAAACCTGTTTGTCTGTTATGAAGTTGGGCATTTTTAACCTAAACCATAAACCCCTTATGGAGATTGACTTGCTTTTGGAGCAATCAAATGGTCTTTCGAGGGACTGCAGCTCAAAATATAAGCATCAGACATGAATAAGAAATGGATACGGGCATCGCACCCACATGTCACAAAATGGACAAAAAACTACAAGTATTTCCTACCTTTAAATTATCTGTCCAGTGAAGTAGTCTTTGATGGCTAAATCTTTTTTAAATTACTTTTTGTATGGTCAACTTATTATTATTATTATTATTATTATTATTATTATTTATTATTAGATATTACTGCATGAATGAAATATGTCAAACAAAAATATGTATTACATAAAAGTGGCTTCAGTCATTCTGGACAAAGATAGTTGACTGTCGAGTCTCACTCTCAGGTCATCAAATACACTCAATCACAGTCACACACAAATTACCATAACCCAAAGCGTCAGTGTTTGACGACCTAGGAATGAAACTCAATAATCAGCTATTATTCTCTAGAATGACTGACCCCAACTTAAAAAAACTTCCATTAGTATGTCTGCATTTTTCTTTCATACTTTACTTGAACCATCAGGGCTATCATACAATTTAAATGGGAGGTCATAGACGAACCAGCTGTCGGCTTCAAAAAGCAGTTTCAACAGCAGTGTCTTCATCTAGGAGAGAATTAAGCAATCTTAAATGAAAGTCTATTTTTCCAAATTGCATACATGTGTCAGGGGTTCATACTGCTCACTGCAAGCAAATAATGTGGCGGGGGCCAGAGTTAAGGGCTGTGAGGGGCGGATGAGCCCTGCAGGCTGACCATCTGTACACTAAAAATAACTTAACCTAATGACATTAAATGAGAAATTCACTGGAAGATTGCAGCATCAGTCTGTGATGTCTAATGTGGTCCAGAAGTTATTTTGTGTCTAACTCTTAAGATTTCTTCTTGTATTTCTTTCTCTCAAGTTGCTGTTTGAGAAACCTCAGAGTTCTCTGTGCTGTAATACATGTAGGTACAAAGAGCCGGAACAACGGAGAGAGAACAATGGCTGGGTGTGTCATTCCCACTTACAAAATATCACAAAAAAGCCACAGGGGACTGCTGTATTTCACACACAACTGATGGCAGGGTCACACAGAGTAGAAACTGTGGTCACATTGCATCAGAGTTCATTGAACGGTTTTGTCGATGGAGAAATGTCTGCCTCCTCTATGATTGATTTCTCTTTGATTGTTGAACGCTGCTGTAAATCGTGAGTAGAGACTGAAACCAATGCTGTTTGATTCTCCGAAGCAAGAGTGGACATTTATATAGCATTTTTGGAGGAACAGCTGGTTCTAATTATTCATTTAATTGGTTTCAGTTAATTGGCTCTAGTAAGGGAATTACATTTTCATGGCTAAATATTGCACGTTTGATCACCTTGCACATCAGACAATTGAGAGAGGCACCAAACCTCCTCATTTGTTCTCTTTTCTTTTCCCATCAAACATTACCAACACATAACCCACTAAAGTTCTGACTATAATCCCTGTGGGGGTGTTTCTTTTACAACATAATACCTTACCTGATGTGGAAAAGCTTCAGAAACATAACAAATCTGGTCAAGCAGACATTTTCGCTCCATCATCACAAGCATCTGATGTAAGGTGCTGAGTCTGTACTTACACACAGAAACAGTGTTTACCTTGCCAGGAAGCTTATTCTAAAGAGCGCACTCAAAGAGAGCTGCACAGAGTTTGCACTGTGCAGACAGGCAAGGTAGGTCACTTGTCAAGAGAGGAGAAAGGATTGAGGTGATCGGGGCTGAGTGTATGCTGTGTCTGTCTTTTTATCTGCACAGTGAGTGCAAATAATGGTACTTGAAAGCCTCTCTGTCACCACCTTATCATTTAAACAAAGACTATATGAGGCTGCATCAGACAATAAGAGCATATATACTATAAGTCAGCAAGCATGAGTCACTTTAAGTGTGGAACAAAGGTATTTAGGTAATAATAGAAAAGACATTCTCAGCATTATTTCGAGGTTTTTATTCTCCACTAAAAATGTGAGAGAGCAAGGCTAAATTGTTATAATGAGTGTCAAAATACAACTTTCAATATAAATATCAATGAAACTTTCACAGTTGTCGCTTTCAAATGTCTTGACTCACATCAATTCGACACTACTTATATTACACATACTATGAATGTCAAGCCATAAAGATTTCTGTCTGAAAAAATTGTGAGAAAGATTGTCTTGGAAATATGATGGTCCGGGTGGGTTTACATCCATCCCTGCATCAGAGATCTATTTATCTACTGATCAAGGGTTTTGAACACTCCATGGTCCTGATAATGTTCTATATGTGGTCTAAACTTAAAAGCACCATTATTTTTGGCTCAAACTCTATATGGCTCAGCACACTCTTTTAATACAGAGTCAATGAATCATACTGCAGCTGCCTTCTTCTGGTACTTTCTACTGCCATGTCTTTCAAACTGAATTGGCAGACACACATTTGTCTCTTCTGTCTGTGTGTGTGTGTGTGTGTGTGTGTGTGTGTGTGTGTCATAATATATAGCGTACTTACCCCAGGAGCCATTCCAGAAAGCAGAAGAATAAAGCCACTCATTGGTCACTTTAGTGAAAAGAATATAGCTCAGTACTCTGTATGAATGTAATGCCTTTTGTGAGGCTTTGTCCAAGAGCACTTAAGAACTGACAGATAATAGTAGTGAAAAGCAGCCCCGGGGGGACAGCAGCTAAAGTGGGACCATTTCTTTTAGTAGAGGTGGAAAGTAACCACTTCCCTCTCTGAAAAACATTCACTAACTCATGCTCTACCAGTCGAACCTGGTTGATGCGCTAGTTTTGAGAGTATTTTAAGGTCTTACTGAATTGGGATAAGGAATAATGCGAGCGTGTTTTATTTTCTCCTCTACTGTAATTTTTTATTTCATGGAAATATTAAAGCTGTACAAATCATAGTTTTATATTAACTATGTACCAAATACCTATATTTAATATGAAGGGTGTAGCTCATAGAGATGAACCCACAGAATAATCCCCCAGTCTCTGCAGTAACCCCCCATAATACAGAGCATTTTTGTGTCTTTCAGTTAATGATTTTGGTTTCACTTAACACTACTGTTTCACTCTCATCAACCTCAATTCTAGCAGCAGCTGGCTAAATTAAACCAGGCTGAACTGGGCTGATGATAAATTCAAATTGCTTTTATTATTCATGTTGACATTTCCTTATTGTCACAACAGAATACTGAGAATACTCAGAAGTTGATAACTGCATGAAGAAACTGCCACACAGTATCAGATACTGTATATGTGATCCTCAAATAAGACTGTGTAGTCTATCCTAGAGCAATGGGAATAGACCAGAGTCTCTCCATGTTGTATACATACATTAATCACAGTTTCACACACATTTATAGTTGTAATAAATACGCTGAGACGTTAAAAGGTGCTTCATTTTGCCATATTAAAATCCACCTCATCAGTGCATAAATACACTCCAAAATCAAAACTGTACCTTCTCTGGACATTTACATACACTTGATTAGTTACAATACTGTAACTTTACTTTGAAGACATCACAACTAGTGCTTTTATTTTTCCAAGCTCAACAAGAGAACCCTCTAAATCCTAAGATTCCTTCTGCCTTGATAGCATTGAATATATTAGCATTCTCTGTTGGTGTGTAAAAGTTTAGTGGCTGGATAATGATTTTCAAAAACTGTCTCTCTCTTCTCTTCCAGAACTCCAGCTATGATTGGCTGCTCCTTTGTGGTTGATCGGGAATACTTTGGCGAGATTGGTCTTCTGGATCCTGGCATGGAGGTCTACGGAGGAGAGAACATTGAGCTCGGCATGCGGGTAAGGACCACAGATTGCTTCCCATGCTGCTGTTGAAATGCATTCAAACTGGAAGGAGACTTTAATAAATAACTTGAAATATAGACTTTTTTTCTATTTTAAACTCAATTAAAAGTCACTGTGTTAAGCAGAAGATGAAATTGCTGGGTGAATTGCTGCAAGAAAAAGTGTTTTTTCATGAGGCATTCCTACAAAGCTGGAGGGTTTTTTGTGTGCAGTTGTGCACCAGGACGGCCACACAAAAAGTCATAATTACAAATCCAATATTTGACAGGGTAATATTTAGATGTACAGTCCTGCTCGGAATGATTTGTGAAATCTATATTCAGACTTTGGAAAAGCTTATGATGAAGTTTTCTTACGTTTTCCAGCTGGAGGGATACAGCTTAAGATACAAAACCCAGGGGCGTCAACAGAAGCCATGATTAAACTTTGCAAAGTTTCTTAGATGGGAGTGGAGGAGGGAAAAAAATCCCCTTAATGCAAATCTTCAGCCAAACCAAAGGCTCTAAAGCCTGTATACGGAAAATGTAAATCTCTTTTGCTGCTGCTTTGAGTTGAATTTAACGCTTCATATGAGCGAAGGGCTTGCTGAAGAATTGGTTAGCGTTTAAATTCAGAAAATGTTTCTCTCCAGCCGAGTGGAACCATTTTGAATCTAAATGCACTCCTTCAGCTTATTGGAATGAGATATGCTTGAAAGATCTCACTCCTTCATTTAACGTCATCCCCACATCCATTTTAAAATCTCGAGATGGCTTCAACAACACCTCTGAAGTGTCGACCGCCTTTGAAAAAGCACTTGAACGGAGGTCGGAGAATGGATCTTGGTTTACAGATTGCTGCAGTGCTTTATCCAAGCAACAGACATTTACAGTTGTTGACCATTTCAGAGCCTCTCATTACTCCAGAGTGGCCTTTCTCCTACATCAACAGCATGTGTTTTTTTTGCCATGACACAATCATCTAGTTTCTCGTGTCTTCATCTTATAGTTGTTTTGCCATTATAATAGAGTGATATCTCAGCATTATGTATTATGTGCCAACAGCCTACAGCCTCCCCCAAGGTTACACAGTGTTTTCTCACTCAGTAGAGCTGCTTATGTGTACCTAACAAACCATGCAACTGAGTTAGATGAGGTTTGTGCAGCTAAACAGCAGCTAAATAAAGTTAGGACAACGGTGAACTGTGTGATATAGTGTAACAGTGAACTTCTTTTGGCTCTTGCACAAGCTCCTCATTGACTCTTGTCTTTTTTTCATCATGAATATTTACTGTTGCTCTTTGATTCATGAAGTGAAGAGAATATGCCTCTCTGTCTGCAAACACAATGCCATCACAAATGCAATTACCTCTCCTCCTGTTTGGCCCGTCTGTGTGGAAATGAAACACATGCTGCAGAAAAAGGGTTATTCAGCACATGTACAAGCTTGAATAGGTCTGCAGTCAACAACCAGCTTCAACCATTCATATTGTACAGCTGCTAATGGAATGGAGATGGGCTTCTGGCGAGTGGACGGCAATTATTCCTCTAAGGCTACATCGGCTCGGGCAGCTCATTGTAGTGCCGGCTGAGGAGTTGCCGTTTGGGACCGGCTTGATTGACAAGAACATGTTTAACAATTAGCCAGGGCAGCTCACAATAGCTGAGCCTGCCCAGTACCATCTGACTACAGGGGGCTGATGAAAGGCAGGGTTCACACAGAGAGGTTACTGTGTATTTATAATTTACTGTGAGTCCCGGCTTCTGTAGCTTGCTCTGGGTAAAGAGGCTGCCAGGATCCAAAGATCTGGTCTCTCTGTAAGCAGCTAGGATGTGCCGGTCTGATTATACCACACATAGCACTGCATGTGGTGTTGTTTCTGTGAGGAGGAGAATAAAATAAAGCCAAGGGAGGGGGGAAAAAAACAGATTGCATTGAATATTTCTGTTTGTTCGGGTGTGCAGTAATTTACAGGGTAGGACCTGTAAATGAAAGGAAATGAACAGAGAGAGGATAAAACTGCAGAGACAAAGAAAATGGATATGTAAAAGATGCTCCCAGCATGATGTAGTGAAGGGTAGATACATCATCTACAGACACACCACTAATACATGAATTCTCAGCTAGACAGATTGGAAGCTACTTAATCATTGCAAAAGCATATAGAATCAACTGGATGTATTCTTACTGTCAATCGATCAGCGACTAATGCTGCTTAACGCCAGGACACGTCTCCCTTTTGCCACATCTACTAGCAACATAAGAATGTGATAACTTCACCTTTTAAAAAATTGTAAATGACATGTCTGAACAAGAACATCCCGCTTGGCACCAGGCTCCGTTTGCAAACAGAGAAAAACGGATGGGAACAGAAATGATGAATTCTGCCAGAAGTGTCAATATGAGTTTATCTTGTAATGCGTCTCCCACCCCTCCTGCTTTGCTGAGTCTTTGCTGATATAGCATCTCAGGAGACCAGGACATTGCCTTTCATTTCAAAGTTCCTGTGGGCACAAGTATTATGGTGGGTAACTCTGTCAGCAAATATAATACTACATCAAATCTATCAAGGGTCATCCCCGCAGCTGCTGCTCCTGCTAGTTGCACTGCGAGCAAATGTGGAGTGAAACCGTTGTACGCATAGTTCATTTTTCATATAGATTAAGGTAAGGGAATGGCGATCAACGGAGTGTTAAATTTGAATCAGCACATTGATGAGTTAACATTATCTGCTGGGGTTTGACTGATTGTGTTTTTTTTTTAAATGCACGCAGTCACACAATTATAATTATATAAAAGTTGCCGGGGGGCATTGTTAATACTGTCTTTAATATCATCTCATTTTCCAAAGTAGTAAAATAAATTATTTCCCTAGCCTGTGAAGCAGCATTTAGACTCTAAAAACAGGGACGCATACCCTGTTTAAAACCACAATTAATCCTCAAAAATATTCATGTAAATTTGAATAATTGCAAAGACACACAACTATGCATGAACAGGAAGTGCCAGTAATTAGAGGAAGTAAAGGAATGTATGCTTCATTGTATTAATTTGGAGGCTAATAACTTATATTACTTATTATATAATATATACAATTGTGTTTATTCTACATGTCTTTTTTTCTTCAGTAAGTAAATCAATATATGTCAACGCATGTGCATGTTGAATCATGACAGTAGCAGAAATATTAAATTAATTGGACAAGGTTAAAGTATTTAAATCAATTTCACAAACAATTAACACTGAAGTATTGTCTACACAGTTTGAGTCGTCCGTTTCACATGTGTCTGACGGAGCAGATACACTTCTATTTCAATCAATCCAGCTGTCTTCATGCTGCATAACATTCTCAGGCTTTTTTCTTACATTTTATGTCAGTTACTACTGGGCAACATATTTGTCTGACCCTAGTTTGTATTTTAGAGTGACTTATCGTCAAATGCAGTTCAGCCCAAACAGTAACTTAAAAGGTGATCATCACTATCAAAAACATAAAACCAGCAACATCACAACATTCAGTCATGCCGTTTCTCTAAATACCAACTTTATATGTTGTGTACTCATTTGGTAAATAAGTACTTTCTGCCAGGCAACATGATGATAGTATCTTTTCTGCCAAGAAAGGCCAATCTGAGTCTAGATGGGTTTACCTCACACAATATGCCCATGTGCTCACTTTGCCATCGGGAAACCATCCAAGCTGCTTTTTGAAATCTGTCTCATTTTCATAACAGTTCAGTCAATCAGTCACTTCCAAATCCAAGAAACTCAAGTGTGATCTCATGGGGTGGCCTGCCTTTCTCAGTGACATTTATTAAACTCACCAGGAACTCCTTTCAAGAAGTAATGAACCAAAAAATGATTCTATTTTTTTTCCCATCTTTGAAGTCTCGTCTCCATAACCACCTGGGTTGGGCCTCGAGGCATCTGGTCATAATCTCTCTGTAGTGAGGAGAATGGAGCTAATTAAAGTCTAGCAGTACCAGCAGCTAGACAGGATTGGGAGATAATTACACTTCACTTGGTCCCCTCTGCATCCCAAGCAGAGTTATTACAGTGTGATGACAGTTTACAGTACAACAGTTTATTATTTTGGGTTTAGATATGATTTTTCATCAGTTTTGTGTATCAAATATTGAACAGAAAATGCACCACTATTCATAATTTACAAATTAATTTAAAAAAGGGAATAGGTGCATGACCGGGTCCTGAAGACAACAGGAAGCTTGTTATTGTAGTCTGACTCACAAACACGGTGAGCGGTTGGAGCTGCAGCAATGGCTGTGACACACAGCTCATGGAGCCAGTTATGGTACTTTAAAACCCTTAGTGCCTCCTTCTCTGAGTCAGAACTCAGTCAAATCTGAACACACAGAAATGATGCACACATTTTTAGACTTCCGGAGGACATCCCTATCCCAAATCAAATAAACGTCCATAAAACAACTTAGAAAATAGCAACAAAAAGACTCCTTAACTTGCCTGAGAATCATCATATTTTCAAGTTAAGTCTTCAGTATCAAAGTAATCCAGTGATAGCTGTCTGTACCTCCATGGATACTTTGCAAACAGGAATTGCTAATAATTCAGCATACTGGGGCTCAAGTTGTAGCCCAGAACTAACTGACTCCATGGCAATGTCATACTTCCTGCTAACATCCCCCAAACCCACCAGTTCTCTTAATTTAGTGTGAGGGGACCCCACAGTGTCACACTTTGAACCTGCTAGAAAAATGTCAGCTGTGTAAAAGGGTTGTGTGCAGTACATAGACGGTACCAAGCCTTTACCTGAACAGACAAACCATTCCCTCTTTGCTTTTGTTTAACAGATGTACTGCATACTTGTTGTGCCTAGCTGGACACCATCAGATGTTGCTGAAGTTGAGTCCTGTTATTTTGGACTCTATGAACTATTGTGGTAATTCATTCTCATACTCAGTTTCTATGCAGTTTGCTTCAGTTTATTCAAAATCTTTTGCAAATGGAAAAACATTCTAAATCAGTATTATGATACAGTATGTCATTTAGTAACAAAAATATATTTATTTGTGGTCAAATATGGTAGATTATTGTTTAAGTATAACAACCTCTACCTAAAAGACGGATGATGTATCGACGATGATCCATTAGTTATCAGTCAGCCAGACAATAAACCTAAGAGCCAATCTTACAGTATGCTGCATCTTATACCACCCACTGCTCTCATATCACAGTCCATCAGTTTTTTTCCAGATGGAATCTTTTTCTTCATAAAAAATAAATAAATTAAAACTGTGAACTCAAGAGGAGCTGGTAAGCATTATTACGGTGGTACAATAACAGGTGCTGCATCAAAGCAGTTGGTGGATGCAGTCAGATGTTGCTTTTGGTTCATTCTGAGAACATCTGCCCCACTGATACAAACATGAAACCTGGACACTTTAACACAGTTGATTAACCTCACAAACCATCTGGATTTGTAGATACAAATGGATTCAAAGCGAATTGCCACACTCTAGGTGCATTTCTTTGTTAAAAGTGTGACGACAATACAGTGTATTATACAAATTCTTAAATGGATGCATGCCAATATAACTATATAGTTTATACCACATTTTACCATTATTGTTGCATGATACTGCAGGTGTTGGTATTATATGACAGCTAGACATGATGTTCTGAGACTGTGGAAAGGATTGTTCAAACCGTTCTGTCATTCTAATGTATGAGAATTGAGAATTGAGCAGGGGATTGGGGCTACAACAGTTACAGAGATAGCACGTGGGGACTCCAAGAACTGAAACAGAAAATGTGCGTGTTTCTATACATTTCTGATGCTGGACTGAGATTGATACAGCATGACGCAAGTTTAAAAAAGGCTCCATTATCTTCTCCTTTCCAGCAACACACACCTATAGAGACATATTCACTGCACTCAGAATAGAGACATATTCACTGCACTCAGAATAGAGACATATTCAGTTTTATCGGTAACAAAGCAGCCCTTCCCAAGTTAGTGAGAAACTGTAAACACAGTTACTGTGGGGAATATAATTAAAGCACAGTACAGCCCGATCATGTAAAATACCCTGATGATATACTCAATCAACCAATCAATCAGACTTTATTTATACAGCTCCTTTCAGACTAATGAGATGCGATTCAAAGTGCTTTACTGATAGATTGTCAAAACAGGATTTTGAGACCAAGGCACATCGAAAAAACAACAAACGAAAAGTAAAAGTTAAATTAAAAGATAGCAATAAAAGCAGTAAAAAAATTAAATGATCAAATGCTACACAAAAAAAAATAATGATAATAAAACAGTAAAATGTGTCAAAATAGAATAAAATAAAAATAAATATTTTAATTAATAAAATAAGTATACAGATTACAAAAAACACTGCATAAAAGCATGACGGAATAGATGTGTTTTTACAATCAAAAATTTTTTTTTTGTTGAACAGCTAAAAAAGAAGAACCAGAGGATGCGAGCGGCCATCCTGGCTCATAAACGTAAACATAAAATCAGTTCTGAGAGGTACTCTGATGCAAGGCCATGTACTGCCTTATAAAACTAATAAAATACTTTAAAAATCAATATGAAAACCGAAAGGTAACCAGTGTAAAGCCATTAAAACAGGCGTAATGCGTTTTCTCCTTTTGGTCTTAGTGACCGCTATGTTTGAGGGACCTCGCTCATGAGCCTTGGGATTATACTGTTGGGGTCTCGGGTGCGACTCCCAATCAAGCCCTTATATCAAGCGTAAATTCAGGTTTACACTGACAACCAACACAATGGCTAACACCATTAAAAACACATTCAATCTGCTTTCCAAAGGTTGTGATCCTAAAGCTAGGACCAGCATAATTTTGGTAGCACTCTTTCTGTCAATTCACAACATATCACAGCAAGAATGATCTTGTTCTTCATAAGGAAGTGTGTTTGTGTGTGTGTTTTGGTAGGTTGCCTTATGTATTTAGCATACAGGAACAGTCAGATCATACAGACTATACCTCAGGCATTTCCCACATACACCCAATCAGAACAGCTGACAGACTGCACAACGTCTGTAGTACTTGCCTCAGACTCCACATCGAAAGCAGTCACCTTGAAAAGGGCAGAAACGTCGTTATGAGGCAGCATTAAGCCCCAGCCATCTGTGGACACCAGCCATTCTGGCAGCTTCAAAATCACCAGCGTGCCCGTGTCCATCAAGCAGCAAATGACAGTGGGCGCTGACCATATGTGAGCCCTTTCCAACAAACTGAGTCATTTCAAAGATGAGAACAAATCTGAGGCGTCTGAGGAATTCTGATATTACACATCAACAAATGGAAGAGACAAATGCAGAGAATTATTGGATAAATGCCATAATGAGGAATGCTGTAGGAACCTGTGGACACAATATACCAAATAATCTGGTAGTATAGTGCAGTACAGTAATCTTTATTGACCTCTGCTTATATGACTGCTGTTATCTGTTACGTGGCAGTAATACTTGACTATGGTCTCATTCTAAGTTCTATTCTAAGACACTTTCTCCATGTTGTTTTCCATCATCTCAGAATAAACCAACAAAATTTAATGGACACTGGTCAGAGACTAGTTCAAGCTTGGTCTTGGGAGAGAAGTCTTGGTCTTCACGTGACTCTCAATCTCAGACCTTTGTCACGACTGTGTTCGGTCTCAGGTAGCCCTAGCTACGACTCTACCCCATTTGCTCATCCCAACCCTCGTACACGACTGATTCGTTCTCTCACAACATAGTAGACCTACAACGAGGGAGGAACCATCTGCTCTCTATCAATACTGCCTGCAAAAAGGTAACAATAGCATCGGATATTGATTGGGCATTTGTCTTTTTCAATGCCTGCATTATTTAGTGGCTGAATCAATCTGTTAGGCCTTAATGGACTCAGGTTTACTTACTCCATGGTTCATTACTGTATGTTCCAGCCTGCATCCATCTCAGGGGGGAGAGACAAGTGAAAATAGATGCAGTTGTAAAAAAGTTATACAAGGCTTGGATCAAGTATTGTTTCAGAGGAATTACTGCAGCTACTGAGGGGCTTAGTGCTGACATATGGTAAAGTAGAGCAGCTCTGGATATGCTTTATGTTGTTGTGGAATTTACCGTATGTGTTTGCATTTAATTCACTGACATTATAAAACATGTTCGTGATTTGCATTCATCGGTGCGTTCCATGCATAGATAATTCAAGACATACATTGTCTTGTTGTTACTTCAGGTCCTGCTGATCCAGGCTATATTTATAATTTACACCTCAACAGATGTGTGTGTTTGGAAAACATACTTTATGATTACAATGACATGTAGCATACGCCTGAAATGGCTTTAGGAAGATGACACGGGTTCCTGAGCATCAGCATACCTCAGAGAGCTGCTGCTTTGGTGTTTAGGGCTAGAGGGATGAGTAATTAGACAGACCTTGTCAGCCTGCCTATTTTCCAAGTGAATCATAAACTTCATTAAAAAACACTCCCACCTTAATTTGAGCACACTTTGACAAGGTAATTAACAGCATTTTAGAATGAACTGGGCATTGAAAATTGATCTGCTATTCAGGACAATTGAATTACGTGAAGAAGGATGGAAACCTCTCTCTGTGGACGGTAGCCTCACCAGGAAATACAGTAACACACACGGGCTCATCTCGTCATTATCTGAGCATTAGTTAATCTGTTCACGTAATTGTCTGTTAGATGTCTCAGACTCAGGCAGAAAACTTGAAATGATCTGACAAGGCCGACGTATTTGCAGAGTACTAGCACGCGCTGATTTGGCCGCACCAGCAAATTGGCAAGCATATCAAAGACAAAGGACAGCAACTGGATGGAATTAGCTTTTGACAGGCACAGTTAAAAGGGCCTCTGCATCTATCTCTCCATCAACATCCTGCGTTTTATGGATGTATGAGGAGGAGAGGCAGGAAAAGAAGGCATTAAATGAAGTGATGGGCCACGGGGAGTGGCTCATATGCAGCCTCTCAATGGAGGAGGGAGCCTTCAGTTCCAAACGCTTTGAAAAATCACTCATCATTACACAACAAGACTTGAGAGGAAGGCAGCGGAGGAGGGTAGCGTGGCTGTGAATTCTGTCCGGTGTGAGATATCAACTACTCTGGTAAAATCCTCAGTTAAAAATGTAAAAGGGTTTAATCTAAAATAACAAAACAAAGAAAGCAGAGGGTTCTGCTAACTCTGGCAAGGGTAACAAAACAAAGAATACTAACATTTGATAAATACTCTCATTTGCTCCTATTCAATACCAATGGTCTGTAGCTTCTGCGAGGTAGCTTCAGATAAAGCCTATGCTCAGCTAAGCTACCTATTTAACATTGAGTACAGACATGAGAGTGATAGTGATCTTATCCAACTGTCCACAAGAAAGCAAATAAACGTTTTCCCCAAAATGTCGGACTATTCCCATACCAGTCTTTATTTTATAATGGAACAGCTAAAAAGTAAAGCAGGGTATCGGCTATTGAAGGCTCATTATGGTGAAAAACATCAGTCAAATGTCAGGTGCCTTAAATAAAACTTCAGGATCAGGCACCATGTCATCTAACACACAATGACTCGGTGAGTCAGGGTATACTGCTCAGATTTCAGCCTTTCACAAAGTAATTTTCCACCCTACTCCAACACACATCATTTACAGAAAAACACTATTATTGTGAGTACTGCTTAACCTCTTAACCAGATGTTCTGTTGTTGGGGCTCTGTCTGAATGAACTAGCTGGTTTGTGCTTTTGTAAATATGTCAATTTATTATTCATGGTAATTAGAGGCCACTGTGAGCACTGCCAGAGAGCTGTCAATGTCGCATTTCCTCCTTTTCTGATGGAGGTCGATAAGTCATAAATTACTTAATGCACATTTAACTCTTCAAATGCCAATGTGAGATTGAAGCGGCTGGCTTTATCTCACGAGTGTGCCCAAGATCATCTTAGTTCAATTCTAATTAAAACAAATGATTCCTAAATTCCTGTAAAAACAGTGTGTGTTTGTGATAGATTTCAGTTATTAAATCAGGTTGTTTGTAGTCCTTCACATCATAACGTTGCCTCTTTATTTCCCTGTTGATATTCTTCTCACTCAAACAGCTTTGAGAAATTACTTGCTACCATGTGATTTTCACAGCTTTCAGATCTGGAAATTGGTGTCGGTGAGAATAAACATTGCATAGATAGTGACACCAGAGCTGATTCTAAATAAGGAAAAAGGTTAGCTCCATGCGTGTTTTTGTATATGCTGCCTTCCCTGAGTTTTTTAACAGTGCTGAATCAAGATGATTCATCACAGGGAACTCAGATTGTGTTTACTGTTTCTGTAAAAATCACTTGATATTTATCACAATGTCTAAATGTCTTTCTCCCCATAACATAAAAAAAAAAAAAAAAAGGATGAGAGCAAATATAAACATGTAGTCTGACCAGCTTGCACCCGTAATAAGCATTTCCTGGGATTTCTTTGAAATGGGTGAGACTTTTTGGGATATTATCCTGCAAAAAGACATCCCTTGGGTGTAGAGATTGCAGAGTGGAGAGCATTTCAATTAAAAACAGGGACATGTAAAATTCCCCCTATGCAACCAAGCGCACACAATTCATTATCTCAAGTGGATACAGAAAGTCTGTGGATGGCTTTTTTCCAAATTAATTGTGAACATTTCTATATGAATGTGAAAAAGTCCTGTGACACAGGTCTGCATATGAATCAACCTAACTCTATTAAGAATACATCATGTTTTTTTGTCTACTGGCACTGGGTCCAACCAGAAATGTGATGGAGGCATATCTGCTGGCTGCACAACAGTAACGTCCAGTTCCTGTTAACTAGATGGGCACTCAGAAGCTGCAGACCTCCACCAAGGCCCCCTGTCCTGCTTGCTCTGCTGCTGTGATTCACTGCATGCTATTAAGATAAACAGTCAGACTACATACAGGCAGCTTTTGTTTTAGCTTGTTTGCAACAATTTGCTATTAGCTTAACAAGTGTGCTGGGATTGTAACAACTACGGACAAAGTAGGTGGAAATATTTTTTCTGCTTTATATTGGAGTTGACGGCATTCATAAGATCTGTTTTTTATGCACCTCCATGATTCTGTTTTGTGTCCACTGTGATGTTTGAGGTGGCTGTTTATTCGCAGCACATTGTTCAGTTCAACGATGGGTTCACGCATTGCTAAATGAATTCATTTCAATTTGCCACAGGAAAGTGAAAAATAATTTTTGTATCCACCCTGTGATTCAGATCAGCTCCAGGTCATGTCATGTCATGTCAAAGTCATGGGTCCACCCTTGGTCCATGCTAGACCCTCATACCAAGTTTCATGGAAATCAGGCCAGCAATTTTTCTATAATCCTGCTGACAGACAGACCACACACTGCTATGTTCATTACCTCCTTGGTAGAGGTAATGAACAGGAGCAAACATACTGCAGCTTCACATTCAGCTTGTGGACATGCAGTTTGTGATGTCTACATTTTATGTGAGATTACCAAAGTGAAAAATGAAAAATACACATTATATGGTCATATTTGTGTCATGCAACATATCAGCATGTAAACATATTCAATTCCTAGATGTTTTTTTTTTTTTTTTTGTTGGTATTAATAAGTAGCTCTCAATCTTAATCCTCAAGTATTACAGTACTTCTGGTTTACCTACTGTCTAGTCAGGGACTGACTCATACCTGGGATTTAAGATGAATGGTATTTAGTGGCTGATAAGACAGAAAACAATCTCAGATGTGTATTCAAGTACCAGGACTGAGAGCTGCTGGATTAATGCATGTGCACAATCAATTCTGAATGCAGCAGTCACGCTGCAGGATGATGATCTGTTCAGGTTTTTAAATGTCACCTTCCTGCAAACTGAGCCTGTTGAACGTCCACAAAATAAAGAGGAATAGATATTTAAGTTTATTTAGCCTACTTTCGACAGAAGACAGGAACAAAAGCCACACAGAGTTGTCTACCATCATCACAAGTCACCACACCGGCTGAGAGGAATACTAAATAAATGAAACTGTTTGAAAGTAAAGAGATGAGTTATATAAAGTTAATTCCCAGTGTTCTGCCAACAGTGCAGTAATGACAGAGTAGTAATTATCTTCTGCTCCATATGGAGAGGAACAAATGACAGGAGGAATTAATGCATTTTCATGATGTTTTGTGAAGAAACTTCAAGCAAGCAGGTAGATTGGCAGTCAATTAAGCCCCCCCAGTGAACCAGAGAGGCACAACATGTCACTCTGTGATATGACACATAAAATGAGAGCCTTCATCTTTTGTTAAATTGTGAATAGTGCTGAAAGTTTTAACCAAAGTGAGTAAACTTCAGTTCAATATGTTGGAATAGTAAGCATTATTGGCCACTGTTACTTGAAAAGGGATGACTGGAATGCAGTCGTAAGTGTTGGACATTCTGACCTGTCAGTGGTGCCAGGTGTAAAACAGATGAATTAATGCAGACATATGCTTTCATAGCTTTATCTACAGCAAAGACAATAGCATAGATGTCTCATGTCTCATCTCAAGCACCATGACTCCAAAATGTCAATAACTTCACGCCAGGAAGAAGGCATTAGCTAAAGCATCGATTTTTAGAGCAGTATGGCAGATGTTATATTTATGACTGTGCACATGCTGAAACATGCACAGAGGTGCAGGACATAAAGGTATCCTTCTAAAAGAAAGTCACACGGTTACTATGAAGAGTGCAACAAAACATGACATGTTTGAACTTGCTATAAGTCTATAATCAATATCAAGGTGAAATCAGGTGACAAATGTCACAGTAAAATAAGAAAACATCAGGACCCACTTTTAAATGTTGCTGTGTGTTGCTGAAAGCGGCAGACATGCTGTCTTCTTCTTCTTGAAAAGATCAATACAGCCAATGAATTACACACCAAATACACCAAAAATTAGATCGCTGCACATCTTCAAACCATTGGTACTTGTTTGTGGCCATGCTGTTTCCGTCATGCAGGCGGAACAGCAGAGAAAAGTGGAGATGAACTTTGGTTGACCTCAGGCCTCTGCTACATTCATTTGTGCAAAGCTGGGACATCCGTTTGTCGCTCCCAGTCTGTCAAATGCGTCAGCTGTCAAGCAAGATGAAGCATTACAGTATATTAAGTCCGCATGACCTCAGCACTCCCTTTCATCGTCTCAATCTGGGTTCTAAGCTGCTCACTGGATCCTTCTCCTCTGCCCTATTTTCCATTTTGACCACTAACTGTGAAAAAGCCTGGCTTGCAACATCCTTGCAGTTTCAGTAAAGGTTACACCGGTTGGATTAAAAATCATGGGCTATTTTTCAAGGTGTCTATATATACTAGGGATGGGCATTTTAGGAAATGTATATGTAATATATATATCTCTAGTCACAATTATCCTGATAAGATATCCTCTCTGCCCTGGTGGCATCACAATGGTGTGTGCTAACACTGCTAGCAAATAGGGTGATGATAGATTGCCTGTTATCTGTCTCCGCTGTTCTTCCTTGCGCTTAAACACAAATGGTTTTCTTTGAAATGCAAGGTAACGTTACATTGCTTGCACTGCACGTTCATTTTGTTTTTGTCAAAATACAAGCATGTCACTTATCCATTCAATATTAGATTGAGTGATATGTGACTGAAAATGTTAAACATTATCGGCAACTGCGCAGATCTATCGTTTTTACTATATAGAAAAACATTTTAAAAAATGAAAAAAATACTGACGTCCAAATTGAGTAGTGGAGTACTCACGCCCCTTCCGAATGTATACTCCAACAGAACTGCTTGTCAGAAGGTTAAATTCCCTCCCTCTACCTTACTGACGTGGAATGAAACAACAATTCAACATTTACACCCACTTCATGGAGGAGGCAGGGTTTGAACTTTTTTTCTACAGCTCTCCTTTTTCATTCTTTACACAACTATTCACTGTCACCTTTTGGAACTGTCACTCTTTGTATTCACAACCAAGTGCAACACAATGAATGCCTTCCATGAGAGGCTATCTGTTAATGTGTGCCATTATCCCCATACCCAAATGGTTATTGGGTCTCGCTCCTCTCTGTGATGCCAGTGTTGAACCCTGTTCACCATCAGTTTGTATTTCTTCTTACCTTAACCCAAGCCTAACCCCCAGCCAGTAATCTCTGAGACCAGATCAGCCTTTTACCCTGCCTTCAACTGTGGTTGCTAGAAACTGCTAAGTGCTTTTGCCTTCAACGTGGTTGGAGATGTTATATTACCTTTTCAAGCATAAGCCAGCCTTCAGGGTTGATGCACTGGGAACCAATTGATACGTCTGGTGTAATAGTAAAAAAAAAAAAAAAGAACCTACCTGAACCTTTGACCTAGTCATTGTAGAACCATACACAACTGGTTAAAGATGCTATTATATGCATATAACCTTTATACCTTTCTAACTACACAAAACAGCGGAATGTTGAGACTTCACTAAGAAGCCAAGGACAAACGATACTGCTTATTTGAATCTTTCCCATACGAGAGTGTGTAACCGTTGAGTCCATTCATGGATGACATGAATAAAACTTTACAGAAAAATAAGATCATACTTTATAGCCATCACACTGGTCCATTGCTTGGAATTAATATATGAGTATATATATATATATATATATATATATATATATATATATATATATATATATATACTCATATATATATATATATATATACTCATATATATATATATATATATATATATATATATATACACTCATATTTATATACACATACACAGTATAAATAACAGTAGTATAGTATTAGAGGAGAAGTTTTGTCTAGTCACTCTTATATTTCTTAAAGGTTGATTCAATTCTTTGCAGAGTAATTCCAATCTGGGCACACTGATGATGCCCAATTTTTATTCTTTTAAATATAATTCAGTGTCAGTGGAGAGTTCTCATGGCCTATGATTAAATGCCGTTTCAGTGGCTTTTTTTTCCCCAGGTTAAGATTTTTTTGGCCATGAAAACAGCAAAGAGTAAATGTAAAGCCTGTCTAAATGCCAATCATAAGCTTCTTTATGCTGCATTTTTCCAGTTTATTGATTGTACTGTGTAATGGCGCTGATGGAAACCTGTTTACTGCTGTTAATAGCTTTTATGCTTTTTTATGGCAGATGTTTTCTGTAGCCCTGTGGAGCTTATCACACAAATGGTCCGGCTGCAATTAACTAACTGCGTGAACAGAGACAATTAAATTAAATTAGCAATTACATTACCACTACATCAAAGTGCTCTGTGTTAAGTGCTTCCTCTTAATGATGCAGGCTGCAATTTTATGAAAGGGTCAGTGCCAAATGGACTTCACAAAAGTGCAGTCCTGAGGACCTGTGTGGGATGTCATAAAAGGTAGAAGATTACAACAATCTTATTTGGTATTTAGATGTTGTTATATTTCCATAATATTAGAATATTTAAAGACACAATCTGTAACTACAACCCACCTGGTTTTGAAGTGCTGTAATAGCTTTTTAAAAATGTATTGTCCATTCATAAATGAAGCCAAACTTTTTTATTCCATGTGTTTGGATGATTCCATTGTACACTAATTTATTTAGATAATGAGGTATTCAATTTCATTAGTAAGTACAGCGGCAGATAGACATCGACGTATCGAACAACTCAGTTTAGTTAGTGTAAATGAGTCAACCTATAGTTGAGTGTGAATTCTAATGATTTGCATTACAGCAACATAAAGTGAGACCTATCATTAGCAGAGGCAGAGGCACTCTCAGCATGGTGTTAATATATTTTACAGTGTGAACACAAAAGCAAAAGCATCCTTATGTCTTATGTCAAGGGGGAAAATTATCTGACATTTGGTCTGATATTCTCTGCTAATGCTGTGACTGTCGCCCTGGTTACAAAGATACAGACAGCAGCACGGAGTCATGAGCAGTCCTGTTTGAGCCAGCAATCTGCTGTCCTGTTTTTTTCTCCAAATCATCAGATTGGTGATTCTCTCATGCGTTGAAAAAGGTCACATCAGCACTGATGATCCTCAAAGGCAGAGTTGACTCCCTGCAGATGTCTTGTCCCAGGTTGTTCGCTGTTAAATCGAGGAAGAAATGTACCTCAGCCTCCCCCCTCTTTACCCCTGTTGTATAGTTAGTGGTTTGTAATTAGTTTTTCACATCACCAGATAGTCTCTTAATACAGACAATAAAGGTTACAATGTAACCAGATGTTCTCTATTGCATTGAAATTGTCTTTCCACTCCATTACACATTCCACATGCACAGGGGAACTGTAAAATACACTGTGGAGAGATGGTGCAGTCTAATAAATCCTGAGGCCTGCACCCAGAGGTGAGGGGCAGCTGAATTCAGAATATAAGATGAAAAGCTGATGGAATGATGTTGAGTCTAAAGTTGAGTTTAGATCGAGATTACTGCTGCATTTCAAAACACATCCTCCTCATTCCTTTCAGTAAGACAACTGTGTTGGCTCAGCGGGGGTCCTGATGCAGAGGGTCTGGTTAAAAAAAATGCAGCATCATCTGCAAAAAGTAGTAAAGCAAAAAAGGTATTTTGACATAGAAGTGTTGTGACTGCCAATAAGCCTTCAAACTCATGAATGTATCAAACCCACCCCACCCCAAACCCACCCCAATGCAGCCTCTTGCCTCTTTTTTTTTTTTAAAGTTGTGGAAGTTGGATCAAGTAATTGAACTGAATTGAAATTATTGGCTGGTGAATGAACATGTTGAAGGAAGACGGAAATTACTTTTCAGTTACACAATGACCAAGCAGTTACCATGTCATGCCACTTATGTCATATATCAAAAAAAGGCAAAAACCGCTGTGTGCACATGTAGATCTATCAGAAGAGAATCACAATCTAGAGTGTAAAATACCGGCAACACAGAGAGGTCCCACTACATTCGACTGTAATTGCCATAGTGAGAGGGATACTGACAAACATGGTAAACTGTATAAGATGAACCACATACAGTTGGCTTACAGTCTCTCAGACTCTGCCCTGCTCCTAGAGATGAACAGGGATGAGCATCTATATGTAAGAAGCTACAGCAGCTCAGGTTATTCAGACATGCCATCTTTTTTTTTTTTTTAAACATAGGAATAGCTGTACTTCATTTTCTGCCCTTAAAGTATCTGGAGCTCAGAAAACACCCACAGCTTCCTAAATTGGCAGATAATATAGCACTTTGCTTGGTTGGATGTCACATTTAAAAGTTTCTTGCTGTTTACTTGTGCATGTGATTTATAGCACCGCATGTTGTGATATATAGTTAAAAGACATTATGCTTACTGAGATGATTACGGCCGCACAGTACTATTATCATCTGTCTGGGGGTGCAGTGGTAACAATGTTTCTATATGAAAGAAAAAAATATATATAAATTAAAATAAATATTTGACACTTGATCTACCTATTGTATAATTCAATTGTGTATTTTCAAACAATACCTGGGTTTAGGTAAGAAAATTATTATTTCCCTCATTACTGAAAAAAAATGTTGAGTTGATTGTGTCCAATGACATTCCAAGAGTCCTGATGTGATGCAAAGAAACTAAAGCCTGTTTCACAAGTCTAGTTAGCTATTATGTTTCTGACCTTCTGGAAATGGTGGTTGAGAAAATATTGATCTTCAATTTGCTTTTAGTGCCAGGCAAACTGCTAACTGCAATTACACATATACACATTTTCAATTATCCATGAGTGCTCCATGCACATCTCCACACGCTTTTAAAACACACACACACACACACACACACACACACACACACACACACACACACTCTATTGATTTTAAACAGGAAACCTGGATAACGAAACCAAAGAAAGACGGAATTGCACAGAGCTTACCATGGTACAAAAAGGTGATGGGTGGAATCTGCAAGGACTAAAGACTTACCATTAAATTGGTATTGCACTTACACCCACATAAATGCACCAACCATGAAGGCTATGGTGGAAAAGTAGCACTTGTCATGGGCAGCAGCAAAGCAGCCAAAGCCTACTCCAAAGTACTAATGGATTTTTTAGTCCAGGGTCACTGTGGATCATCAGCAGTGAAGATGAGGGGTCAGCCAGTCAATGGAGGTGTTTAAGCTTAGGTCAGCCCCAGCCAACTACTACCACTGTTACAGCTGGGAAAATTAAGGGTTTCAGGGTAAGAGGGAATAAAAAGAGGATGGATGCCTTTATTAACGTACAATTAAACACCCTTGAGCACTACAGAAACATGTCAATTATGATAATTGGGACTAGAGTAGATGTTTGATAGTGTCTCATTTCCTTGAACACTGCACACTTGGCCATATGGCTCAAAGCTTACTGATTCAAGCAGATTTTGATGTTATTTTGTTATCAGTTTGGTCTATTAAATAACACTTTACAATGAAGAACACAGAATCCTATAGTTGGCAAGGAAGGAGTAAGAAACAAACTAGGAGTGAATGACTTAATTATTGCAAATCAATCGCTAATAAGTAGCTTCTGAACAAAGAAAGTTGCTTGAGAAAAGACTTTGTGATACTGTATTAATGAAACATTATGAAATGATTAGTTGACATACTCACTACTTTCTCAGGGAATAAGTCGGATGATATTCTATATTTTTTAACAAATTCCAACTCAACTGATTATATATAGTAATACGTATTGTCCATGTCCCCAAAGTCAGATTTAGCTTAATCCTCTCCACCATACACCTCCATTGTTGTCCAAAACTATTAAAAACACATTCATGAGTCACACCGTGTTCCTAGGTGACATGTTCTTTCATTACCATTAACATGGGCACTGCAGTGTATTTTGAGGCAATCCCACATATACCGAGCTGCTGCCAAGTCCTCACTAGAGTACCAAATGTGTACTAATCCGTGGCTGAAAATAAATCCCAACAAATGCACTTTTTCCTCATTGTTTGACTAACATTTGGTAAAAACTGCAATTCTCAGTTGTTTCAGAAACTTATTTAGCTGATCTACATCTTCAGTAAATCTTGGGGTTTCTCTGACAGAGAAGTCTTGAGAAACACATTATTTTTTTCTGCTCTTTTCAAGGAATTTATTGACATTAACAAGGGACAGCATCGACTCACCTTATTCTTTAATGAGTAGATTCTGATTAACCTTGAATCTGATGCTGAGTGGCAAAACTAATAATCATTTATTTCTAATTACTTAACATATTTTTGTGACTCCTCATCTAAAGTGGTTCATTATACTAAGTAGAATGAACCTTCATTATTTCATGATTACCTCACCATTACTTATTATTTGTGGACCCCCCTGAAGGAAGGCATCATCCCACAAAACTAAAAAGTAGCTAGTGAGTGTTTACCTACCTGAGTATTGTGAACATGCCCTAACGCATAAGAAGCTGTATTTATTTGCATGGCATTAAATAAACACGGCCAGCTCAACACAGGCTTCACCCCTGCTCTGGACTTAATTGAGAAAATAGTTTTGCAGCAGTATTCTCCTTTAACACCATGCAGAGGGTATCATTTTGGGTTCAGAGGGAAGTTAATGGATCAGGACATCTGTTACGCATTGTGGCGATCATCATTAAGAGACTGTGGGTGGTGGAGGCTCTGCAGTTTGTACGGCTGGAACGACATTACCATATGCTGTGGCATTCTGATGACGTTGCGCGAGTGTCTAACTCCTGGGCCACTTTCCCACAGCATGCTGTGTATGTGCTGATTTGCATACAGTATATCAATGCAGGATGTTATTTTGCAGAGTTTTTTTTTTTAAATTCTAATCTTTTGCTGCACTCTGTGAAATGACTGTTTTACTACTGTGCCACTATTTTCTTACCTTGAGGATGTCGGACGACTGTCACAACATCCCAGAGTCTACAATCAATCAATACTTTCTGCTGTGATGGATGCTTTTCAAGATGACATAGATGTACTGCCTGGCTTTATATATCACTCCTTATGTCATACACACAGCACTCATGGTCTCAGGGTCTCCTGGTCGTCACAGTAAACTCTCCACAGACTTGTATTCATGGGCGATGTGCTCTTAAAGCTACTTATCACACTTTGTGTTTTGTATATTTGATTTGGCTTGTTTGAGAGCTGGAATATGTAGTAGCAGATTTCTGTGTGTGCATGCATTTATCTTATATGTTAAGCAGTCAGCTGCATCAGAAAGCAGGGGAACACGATGTGACTAACACATTAATGAAGATGTATGTTTGACCCCGTATTTAAATTTGATACCAACAGTAGTAAGATATGAATGTGTGTATTTTACTCTTTAAACTCCTGGGCTTCACAGTCAGAGCTGCAGTGGTAAGAGATTAAAATTCCAAGTTTAACACTTGACTAGTATTTAATGCAAGAATGCAAGATTTAAAGAATTTTAAACAATGAATAGAGTGCACTTGTGTTTCATGTTGTCACACATAAGGTCAAATTTGAATGGATTTACGCTATGGCGTGAATATATGTACATGATATATAAGGCAAATGTGACTGTTTAGAATCTGTGGCAAATACCTAAAGCAACAGAAGCTGTGTATAGCAATGCTCTTGCATAATTCAGTAAACTACAACTTTTGATCAAACAAAGCATGTAAATGGAGCAGAAGGGGAAAATGCTGTTGAAAGGCTTTAAAAAGTTTCTTTGTAGAAAATTGTTGTTGGCTATCCCTCCCATTGGCAATGATTGCATTGTACTCACTAAGTTGCTCAAATGTGGCGAGGTTGCTAAAAAAAATTCAGATGGGGCAAGGAGCACAAGCAGCAAGACAATCAGGCAGGTTTTTTAAATAAACTCACAGGACATATTAACCGTTGCAAACATCCATCACAGTTTACAGTCCAAGCTCCGGCTCCTGTGCAAGAATTATTACCGACATTAGACCGGCCTCTGCTTTTCCCTCAAAATGCAATGTTTAAAATAATCTGACTAAACTGTTGGCTTGTTAACAATTAATCAGATTTTCTGACAGCTCTGTTTTGTCTGGACTGACTACATTGTAGCACTGTTGCCGTGTTCCAAGATCTCAGCAATTACTCTGTGAGTTCAATGTAATAATGACTGATAGGATTAACAGCCAAAACTATGAAAGTAAGAACCAATAAAGCAGAATTATCCTGTAATACCCATGCTGCCTGATATTCAGGTAGGTTTCTTTTTTAGAGGAATTGTTGCAACTGTTTTCAGCTTGACTTCATGTCAAATGTGCTTCAGTAGAAACAGATTTTCATTGCGGAAGACTCAGTATCAGTATGTCCATATAATTCCTTAAAGGTCCACATTTAGGAGGATCTATTGGCAGAAACTGAATATAATTTGCATAGTTTTCATTGTATAATAACCTAAAATAAGAATCATTGTGTTTTCCTTACCTTAGAATGAGCTGTTTTTATCTACAGAGGGTCCTCTTCCACAGAGGTGGCCATGTTGAACCGCTGTTTCTTCAGTATTCCAGAACCTGATACCAAACACTGGCTCTAGATAGGGCTTTTTGCATTTCTTGAGTTTGACTGTAATTTTTCCTATACTGAACGTACTATACGTGCGGTATTCAGTTGGTTGCAATCTGCAACTTCACTGCTAGATGCCACTAAATCCTATACACTGGTACTTCACTCAGCATAATCGACGTAAAAGTCCTGATTATCAGTGTCTTTTAAAGCCTCATATTTTAGTCAAATATGGTGCAGTTATCGCCTCCTTTTTTGCTAACGGAGCGATGAGGACAACTGCTTCATAAGCGAGAAAAAAGGTGGCATTTCAGTGGCATACTTTTTTGTATTTGGGCCTGGCGAGGGTAGATCATACTTGTCAATTCTAATTAGCAGTAGCTGTGGAAGAGTTTACTTTCCACTGCACCCAGACATCCTCCATTCCCATTATGTTATGTATATTAAAAAAAATCTCTGGACCGACATTTCTGTGTAAATCCACATTTGATGGTAACATGGACTGTCTTTCCTGCTGCTGTCTAGGTGTGGCAGTGTGGAGGGAGTATGGAAGTCCTGCCGTGCGCCAGAGTGGCCCACATCGAGCGCACCAAGAAGCCCTACAACAATGACATAGATTACTACGCTAAACGCAATGCCCTCCGGGCTGCTGAGGTGTGGATGGATGAATACAAATCCCACGTCTACATGGCCTGGAACATTCCCATGAACGTAAGTTTTTCTCCATCTTAGATCCCTCCCTCCCTCGATCCCTGAGCTCCATCTGCCCCCTCTCTTCCCCTCTGACTTGCTCATTCAGACATGCAGCCCCGGTTCTCCGGAGACACCAGTCAATAGAAATTCAAAATTCAGATTTCATCCCACTTGACCTTCACACTGGCAGCCGAGCGAAGGCAAGGAAGCAGTAGATTCTCACTCCAAACAGAGGAGAGAGGTGCACCAAGTGAACGAGAGGAGCCTTCTGTCTAATAAGTCCATTTTCATACACATCACTTTAGCTTAATTGCTTTCAAGGTTCTTTTGAGATGGGCTGCAAAATAATAAACAGCTACTTTCATTAATAAAGAGTTTAATATTGAATCCTAATTGCCTCTTCAGCCATGCAGAATGAGATGATTGTCAGTGAAGGACGTCAGTGAAGGCCTCTGAACGCTGCCCAAAATAACACGCTGCTGTTCATAACAAAACAACAACTGGCTGTGTGGCAGTCACACACAGGTCTGATACGCTGCTGATACCTGCATGCTATCTAGAAATTTGGCACAAACATCATTACATGAGAACTCACTTAGTGCAGGGAGGAAGTGCCAACTCTGGAAATGTTTGAAACATTGTGTGTGTGTGTGTGTGTGTGTGTGTGTGTGCGCGCACGCAGCATGGAGGGCATGTTGTGTAAGGGGGAGGGCAGCACTGACAAACTAGCCAATCAGGACACATCCCCTCTCCAGTGTAATTACAAACACAGTGGTATGGCACGTTATTACCCCAGCTGTCCTGTGGCGCAGAGTTATTTTGTGTACAGTACAAAGACCTAACACTACGATTATTCCATCTACCCCCCTTCCTCCCTCCCTTCAAATCCGCCCATACACACAATCATAGATTCTTGTTATTGTCTGAGGTACCCACTGAGAGCACAATTACTTTGGTGGGGGAAGGCTTTATGATTCACCACAGTGGCCAGCCCCAAGTCCAAATACTAAACAACATCTCAGTGAAATTGAATGCATTTGTTAGTGTCACTTTATGGTAGAAAAAAGTGGACTTTTCCAGCTAGAATTCATTATTAACAGATGTGGAAAAGCAAGTTCAGCAGCTGGCTGTAGACTCCAACAGTTAGGGGGAACTGATGGGGAGGATTTGCCTGTAAACACTGGTAGTAAAACAACGGTGTGTGTGTGTGTGTGTGTGTGTGTGTGTGTGTGTGTGTGTGCGTGCGTGCCTTCCATCATTTTCTATGGGAAAGCCATTGTCCTTTTATATGCATGTTGTGTATATTTTCTATGGCTATACAGAATGTGTGTTTATTTGCATATTCATGTGCATTTAGTGCACTGTATGGCACATACTGATATGGACTTGGTGTGTGTGTCAGGATCAGGCCTCTGTGCCAGGCAGGGAAGCTATTAGGCATTCCCCTAATCAATCCGTGAAGCCACCTCCATAATGCAGGCAGGGCCGTGAGGGCTCATAATTAAGCAGCTGATTAGAATTTGCTCAGCACAGATCATGTCTAATGAAAGAACAATGAAGATCCCACATGACAGGCGCATCTATCCATCTCTTAACTAAACGCTTGTTGCATCCTCTCAGCACCTCAACAGTCTTGCGTATTCTATTTCTCCAGCATCTAGTACTCTCACTTGGTTCTTAAGTAAAGTGCCCGCTGGCTAAGAGTCTTTTTTTTTTTTCTCTGTCTCATTTTTGCACCATTTGTTGACAGAACCCGGGGGTAGATTTTGGGGATGTCTCGGAGCGCCTGGCCCTAAGGAAGAGGCTGCAATGTCGGAGTTTCCGCTGGTACCTTGAACACGTCTACCCGGAGATGCGGATCTACAACAACACAATCACATACGGCGAGGTGAGAAAGATACTTGCTAAAATGATTACTGGCAAAACTCTGCATCTTAATTTTTATAATTCTGTTACAGAGCTGTGCTTTAAAGAGGATGCACACACTGGAACTAGTCCCACAGATGAGAAACACAGAAAATGTGTGAGAACTTAATTTGAGTTGTGCATTATCAGGATATTTTCTTTAGAAATGTTTTTCTGCAGCACAGATGTAAGCAGGTATATGAGATCTGCTTTAGTCTGTACAAAAATCCTAACCATCCACATCAAAGATTATGCTTAAATAAATATGCTTTCACTGTAGCCAGTAAGGTAAAGGTATCATTTCTACAGCATCACCACACAGGATAAGATGCAATTTCCTCAGAATGAGTTTTAATTAAACACTTATTAGTTTTCCATTCCAACTTGATTGTTTTGGGCTTGGTTGCACACTCAGCACAGTGGGGGAAGAAAACAGGATTAGAACAGGTTGAAAAATGTAACACACTCCAGACTCAGACACTATTTGGAGGTTTTCTCAAACACACAATTTTTTTCGTTATATCAACTGCAACAATGGAAAACAGAGGAAAATCAATATGCTCTGCAAATGCAAAATGCTGGAATACATTAAAATTAACCTCTAGATTCATCAAAGCTGCGTGAATTTACTCCCCTCTTTGTTTCCCCTGCCGTCTGTTTTGGCTCTGGCACCCAGCTAATGGATGCCTCAGAGCGGCAGCCACTTAAGTGGCACTATTTCAGATCTGTCGACAAGCCTTGTGTTGCCACACAGCCGCTGCAGCAGAAGTGAGTCTCATCTGTCACTGAGCATCAGCACCGCGCTAGGCCATGCTGACCAGACCAGCCGAGTGGAACCTTCCCTGACAACAGCACATGATAGATATGTCACAACCTGGAAATGAAGCCGTACGCATTCAAATCACACTGAAGTGAAGCTCACGCTCAATGCACACCACCATCTGGAGGCCTGGAGGGAGAGACAGAACTGGGACTGGTCACTGCATGATGATATCCTATCATGGCCAGGTCATCAATTTGTGATGATATAAGACTCTGCTGTGTGAACAAGTCACAATGGATCCAGTAGATCTTAGCAAAGAATAAGGCAGGTTTCTAACCAACTGACACCCCTAAGGCTGATGACAGAAACTAGAACTGTGACAATTATTGTCCATTTTATGATCAATGCAAGACTGCAACATTTTGGGAAATATACTTACTTTCTCACTGACAGATGGGAAGATTGAAATCTGCAGCCAGGAGACAGTTAGCGTAGCTTAGCATAAGACTGTAAACAGGGAGAAAGAGCTAGCCAAAGGTAACAAAATCTACCTACCACTAATTAACATGTTATATCTTGTTTGTTTCATTCACCCAAAAACCTAAGTGAAAAAAACAACAAGTTGCAGCTTTTTGCGGGGGGGGAGTATTTCTTGGCTTGGCTTCCTAAAAACATGAAATAAAATGTGTTAATTAGTGAGCTTAAGAGGTGCTGGTAGGCTTCAGCTTCATAAAGTATTTAAGGAACAGGCAGGAGAGTGGTGAATCTTTTCATTTAACTCTTGGCAAGTCGAATGAGAATCTTTCCAAAAATGTCAAACTCCTCCTGTTAAATCCTTTGTAGGAACAACCTTTAATCCTGATGGTCTCGCAACTGCCATCTACCATACGAGATCCTTCTCTCTTGTCTCTTCTCAACTCCTACCATAATCTTTTCTTTAATAATTCAAACATTTATTGAATACCAGTGCCTCCTGTGTTCTCTTTCAGGTGAGGAACAGCAAAGCTAGTGGCTACTGCCTGGACCAGGGCTCTGAGGACGACGACAAAGCCATCCTCTACCCCTGCCACGGCATGTCCTCCCAGGTCAGACCAGTCCCGTGAACTGTTAGTGTGTCCATGTTCACTGCTGTATTCATTAAGCAACCATGTTCATCAGGCAGTCAGTGAATAATGCAATTAGGCTGTCAGTCAGTGTAGTGTGTGGATTCTTCCAAAGTAACATTACAAGTGTGTGTGTGTGTGTGTGTGTGTGTGTGTGTGTGTGTTTATGTATTGCCCTCCTGGCAAATGTAAATACTCATTCTTAGATTTACAGATCAACTTATTCTGCATTTTAACACTTGAGGACTCTCCTCAGGATGATGTGGTGTAATTACTCTCCTTCTCAAGCACCATAGAATTTAGTGGTAGTAGCAGTGGTGGTAGCAACAGCGCTTTAGAGAGAAATATGTTGCCTGATTGCTTCTCATTTACCAGAACTATAGACCCCCGCACACATCTCCACTGAAGCTTTTGAGTGAACAGCTATGACACACATTAGACACACTGAGGCCAGATTATAATATTATAACCCAAATCACCAGCGAAGTAGTTACAATAAATTGCTAGCCAAACTAATTATAAAAACACATTTGAGAGCTACATAAATTGAAATAAACTGGTGTGTGGATTCAATCAGGACGCACATCTACTTCAGCAAGTGTTCTGGTTGAATAAACTACAGAAGATGTTCGTCAGGATACTCATGAACGAAGGCCCCACACACCCGCAAGCTGTTCACAGTTGAGTGGAACTAAAACAAAAATAAGACAGGAGTTTCAGGAAGATAATGATCAAGTTTGGTCTTAACATGACACATCCACTAAACCTGTGTGGGTTTAATTATTGAATAATAAATAAAGAAGGAAACAAACCAGAATAAAAGAAAGAAATGCAAGTGATATGTGCTGGAAACAAATTTGCCATGCATTTAAAAAAGTCTCAATTAGATTTAATTTCAGGAGGTCCAGGTGCAAAATGTTACGATTGTATCATTTAAAAGAGTTTTTATTAGCATTAGCTAAGAGGTCCCAACTTTTGTTTTATCAATATCTTTGTTAAGGTTCTAAAATCTTTTCATGTTATAAAGCTGAAGGATGTCCTGGGGATGGGTCTTCATTTATCAAGTGGTTCATATATACAGTATATGTATAGCAGATGCATGGCCTCTAGGCACATGAGTTGGACTCCAGTCAGACTCAAGTCACAAATTCAATGACTTTAGACTGACCTGACAAAATCAAGAAAGACTTGCCTCTCGACTTGGACTTTAACACCTGTGACTAGTGACTTGTGACTTCACTTGGACTTGAGCCTTTTAATTTGAAAAGAATGGACACCTTCCCCCAAGCCCAAAGATTAAAAAGTTATTTGTCTATTTTAAAAAAGTGTGTCACGTAACAATTTCCTAAAACAACTAATTTCCATTCATTCCCAGCAGGTCGACACTTAATTCCACTTTGTTTAAACCAATCTGACATCATCCAATCATGTTGCAAGAGAGAACCATGGAAAACTAACATTACCTTACTGAGCACCAGTTTTGTACCAAAGATTATTTGGTTTTGTTTGCATTCGGACTCATTTCTATGACTTGAAACTCAAAGTTTAGGACTTTAGACTTGCCGGTCAAAACTTGGGACTTGAGTGCAAAGACTTGAGATTTGCTTTGGACTTGTAAAACAAAGACTTAATTCCACCTCTGGTGTAAAGTAATCCATTTGCAGCTGTCATATGAAATTATATCTCTCTTTTATTCATTCAGAGACCTTCCTCTAGCATCCTGCCTTATTTAATTAGCTCTTGTCATAAATGTGAAAACATCTCTCAGCACGCTCAATTACAGCAGTGTCGACAATATCCTGTATCTGGATTTAATGTGAAATGCATTTAAATATAGACATCATTTCTCTGAATCATAATCAGTGGGAACTTGAGTTGTAGAGGAAACACATACTGTAGAGTGTGTGAGTAAAAAGGTAACCAGATAGAAAGCTATTTATTTTGTGGACAAAGAATGCCTTTGGGCCCTTTTGTATTCTTCAATCTATCTATCCAAAAACACTTGTTACATTGCAACCCACTTCAATACTTGCACCCCATATTGTTTTTCTGGAACTCAACTTCTTACTATCTATGATATGTTTTCTGAAGATGGACTTTTCCAGTGGGTACGGAAAGTATTCAGACCCCTTTAAAATTTTCACTCTTTGTTTCATTGCAGCCATTTGCTAAAATCAAAAAAGTTCATTTTATTTCTCATTAATGTACACTCAGCACCCCATCTTGACAGAAAAAAACAGAAATGTAGAAATTTTTGCAAATTTATTAAAAAAGAAAAACTGAAATATCACATGGTCATAAGTATTCAGACCCTTTGCTGTGACACTCATATTTAACTCACATGCTGTCCATTTCTTCTGATCCTCCTTGAGATGGTCCTGCTCCTTCATTGGAGTCTAGCTGTGTTTAATTAAACTGATTGGACTTGATTAGGAAAGGCACACACCTGTCTATATAAGACCTTACAGCTCACAGTGCATGTCAGAGCAAATGAGAATCATGAGGTCGAAGGAACTGCCCAAGGAGCTCAGAGACAGAATTGTAGCAAGGCACAGATCTGGCCAAGGTTACAAAAAAAATTCTGCAGCACTCAAGGTTCCTAAGAGCACAGTGGCCTCCATAATCCTTAAATGGAAGAAGTTTGGGACGACCAGAACTCTTCCTAGACCTGACCGTCCAGCCAAACTGAGCAATCGTGGGAGAAGAGCCTTGGTGAGAGAGGTAAAGAAGAACCCAAAGATCACTGTGGCTGAGCTCCAGAGATGCAGTAGGGAGATGGGAGAAAGTTCCACAAAGTCAACTATCACTGCAGCCCTCCACCAGTCGGGGCTTTATGGCAGAGTGGCCCGACGGAAGCCTCTCCTCAGTGCAAGACATATGAAAGCCCGCATAGAGTTTGCCAAAAAACACATGAAGGACTCCCAGACTATGAGAAATAAGATTCTCTGGTCTGATGAGACCAAGATTGAACTTTTTGGCGTTAATTTTAAGCGGTATGTGTGGAGAAAACCAGGCACTGCTCATCACCTGCCCAATACAATCCCAACATTGAAACATGGTGGTGGCAGCATCAGGCTATGAGGATGTTTTTCAGCTGCAGGGACAGGACGACTGGTTGCAATTGAAGGAAAGATGAATGCGGCCAAGTACAGAGAGATCCTGGAAGAAAACCTCTTCCAGAGTGCTCAGGACCTCAGACTGGGCCGAAGGTTTACCTTCCAACAAGACAATGACCCTAAGCACACAGCTAAAATAACAAAGGAGTGGCTTCGGAACAACTCTGTGACCATTCTTGACTGGCCCAGCCAGAGCCCTGACCTAAACCCAATTGAGCATCTCTGGAGAGATCTGAAAATGGCTGTCCACCAAAGTTCACCATCCAACCTGACAGAACTGGAGAGGATCTGCAAGGAAGAATGACAGAGGATCCCCAAATCCAGGTGTGAAAAACTTGTTGCATCATTCCCAAGAAGACTGGCTATAGTAGCTCAAAAGGGTGCTTCTACTCAATACTGAGCAAAGGGTCTGAATACTTATGACCATGTGATATTTCAGTTTTTCTTTTTTAATAAATTTGCAAACATTTCTACATTTCTGTTTTTTTTCTGTCAAGATGGGGTGCTGAGTGTACATTAATGAGAAATAAAATGAGCTTTTTTGATTTTAGCAAATGGCTGCAATGAAACAAAGAGTGAAAAATTTAAAGGGGTCTGAATACTTTCCGTACCCACTGTATATACAAGATGTATATAAAAGCAAGTAGGAGATTGAAATTTCCAGATCCTTTTTAAACTTATTCACAGATTCACTCTTACGGTCCATACAGACTCCATACAGTCATTTAATCTTCATCTTCCCAAATATCTCTTCTCAGTCATATACAGTGGGGCCAGTTAAAATCACATCTTCCTTAAAGTCCTACAAAGCATATTTTGAGAAGACTATATGCGTATTTTGACTATATGAATTTGTCCTACATTATTTAGGAAATTATTATTTAATTATTATTTATTTAGGAAATTTTCATCTCCCTGTTCATTAATTTTCATTATTTGTCATTTGTTTGATTTGAACCTGTGTAAATAAACAACTCAACCTCAAAACCCTCAAAAGTTATGTGAAGACCTGAACACAAAAAAAAATCTCCATTAATCTCTAAATTAATTGAAATAATTCAAGTTTCCATATAGGTTAACAGGGAGAGTGATGCATTTTGTCCTTTTTATAAAACAAAATCTGAGAGACCCGTGGGCTTGAGGATTCACATTAATGAGTGCAGTTAGTCATGGACATACTGGTTTAAAACAGAGAATGACCAAATTACAAAGTGTATTTTGCAAGCCTCATTGGGTATCTGTATTATTTCTTTATTTAACAGTAAAAGAGCACAGAATATATGGCTCTTGGGAGTATAATACTGCAATGAACCAAATCTTCACAGTGCTTCATGATTAGGTAAAATCTATTTCAAGGTTTTCACTGGCTTAATAACACTGCATGACATCGGAATGCTAGGCTTAGAAACTGTTCATCAGCCAGAGGAAGCAAAAGGTGGATGGTAGTGCCGTGCCTGTACAATTGAGCAAGGCATCACCAACAGCTCTGAGCTGCTCAGTGGGAAAACTGGGCCACTCCCAGGTGAGAGTGCATGAATATGCAGTCACAGCTGCCGTGTGCTCAGCATAATAATTTACTTGAATAGATACCAGGACAAATGGCATGGTGGGTGGGAGCCTGTCCTGTTTTTGTGCTTATTTTCCTTTTATGCTTTGGAACAAAAGATAACCCTGAAAACAAATCATGCAAATGCTATTCATGCATCACTTTTCTTACATTTTCCACCTTTCCTAACCACTTCCCTGAGTGACATGTTCATTATTTGTCTTATGAGGGAGTTTTTATAAAAAGGCCAGCCTCTTCTCTCTATAAAGCAAGAGCTCACTGAGGTCCAGTAATGTAAAGCTTCACTGACTCTTTTAATACTGATCCCTTGGGGACACAAACAAATGTATGATGAATGAATTTTGTGCCTTTGTATCATTAGATTACAGTGATGACCGACATTACTGTGAGCAGACAGAATTTAATTTTGTGGGAGACTGTGATTTTGCATTCCTTTTTACCATTGCTCCTTTTACTTATAAAAAAATATAATTGGCCAGAATAAATCTTTATTGTAGTTCTGACGAATGAGTCTCTCTCTGCTGGCTCTCCCAGTGGAAATCTAAATCACGGATAATGTCTCACCTTTGTCCGATGCCCCTGCATGGCAGAGGAGCTACAAAGCCTGCATCACTGCTCATATTCACACATAAACACACCAAGCAGTAGTCTCTTAAAAGTAAATGATGCATCTTTTTTTCTTCCTTCCTTTCTGTTGACGAGCATATCTACAAGAAAACACGGAACGCAATAGTGGTAAAAATAAAAAAGCCTGAAAGGAGGCTGTGACAGGATTAATGTGCCCCGTTAATCCAGCGTTCTGCATAAACAGGCAGAATACCTACCCGTCTGATGTGTATAGAGGTGTGTGTGGTTATTTTGAAGCGGCCTGGTGTACAGTCCATTTACAATTTTGGGATCAACTATATTCATTTATAGATAGACTGCTTAACTAACGTCCCCTCTTCAACCAGATCAAATGAGTGTTTCAATAAAGTACTTTTTAAGCATTATTGCTGCACATTTGCATTAAGTATTTAGTTTGCTGTTGTGATTCTGAGACAAACACTGCTTAGGGCTCTCAGACTGGGTTTCCTCCCACAAGGAATCCCAGCTATGTGCGGAGCACTTGGGTACGCGTGGTGCTGATGGACACCATCTGTGCTGCTTATGCAATGGGGCCTCTTAAGTCTGTCCTTCAGGGGTTTGTGTAGAGGTTGGAACCTCACTCAGATTCCCATGCCAGACCATAGTCCTGTATTGAGAGGACCTGTGCTGGGCCCAGAGCCGAGGCCCCATGCCAAGCCCTTTTTAAGACGTTTGCCATAATCTGTAGAATTAACTTTCTCATAATGTCATGGTGGAGCAAGGTACAGCAAAGGTAGAAATGTGGAGATTACAACCCGATACAATGTACAAACACTCCACTCCACTTATATTTATATTGTCACGGTGTTGCACCGTTAATGAGCTAATTAAGTAACTTGTGATTAGCCTGACCTCCAAAAAGTAGCTGCAAAACTTTCCCGAGGTACGGCGCGAAGGCAATGGAGCGTCTAATGTTGCTGCATGAGGCACAGGTTAATTGGCTTGGCAGAATCATTTCCTCACGTTAATTATTTGTTATGGTCCCGTTTTAAATGTATTAGCGTATAAAAGGCTGCAAGACTGAGCTGTAAACAGGTATTAGCAGGGATTATACGGGGGTTTCCTTGTGCCCAGTCATAGTTTACACCATGGATAAATCAGCTTAGAGCCTTATAACCCACAAAGACCCAAGACAGCAGTACAAAATTCCATGAAGAATTCTTAATCAAACTGTCTGTAATAATGACCTTTGAGAAAAGTTCAAGGCATTATGTGTTTTGCATTAGACTGAGAGTTTGAAATATGTTTATGTAAATGTCTGACATTCCTTAGTCCAAAGAATTATCTTTATCAGCAGCCCTGAGCAACCTCGAGTGACATATAAAGTGGTGCTTCATTGTTTTCTTATTTGTTCCAAGTGGCTCTTTCAAAAACCACCTGCATTCGCTCTTCTCACAAGGAGCAACACCCACACAGGCCACTTACTGCAGCTCCAAAAGTCTCCACTCAAACAAAGTTATATTGTTGGACAGATTTCTTTACTAAAATTAACTGAGTACTTGAACAGGGACTATCTGTGTATGACCACATTAATAAGTTTTTCAAACTATTACATTTGAAGTTTCAACAGATTCATTGACAGGTGTGAAGAGATGGTAGCTACAAGAAACAGCTTTTGCATTGGGCTCAAAAATGTGCTTATATTTCATCTCATTTTCTCAGTCAAACCCTCAGACAATCTGTAACAAAGTAACATTTGGACACAAAAGGATAGAGTATATTTTTGCATCAATAAGCATTGGAAGACACATTTTTTTATAAGTCGTCTTTTTTTAGCAGTCTGGATTCAGAGGCATTCTGTTACACTGATTCTTCCAGGACTGTGAATAACATATAGCTACCTTCCCTGTGCTTTAACAGAAGGCTGTGTGTGTGTGTGTGTGTGTGTGTGTGTGTGTGTGTGTGTGTGTGTGTGTGTGTGTGTGGTGTGTGACATTCATGTATTTGTCCCCCTCAAAGTAGGGCTGCTGTCGTACCAAAGACCCCCCTATCTTTAGTATCTCGTTTTTCAGAGAGGATCACTCCCATAAATAATAAATGGTATCTCTACTGTATCCTTACGTAATAGATACTTATCGTTACAGAGCCTTTCATGTGGCGGATTAAACAGTGACGGATCAAGTTTTGGTTTGGGGAAATATTTTGGCATTAACAAGCTGTGCACTCTGGTTTCTGTGCAGTGCTGTACACTGAAAACAAGACTACATGTAATAAGGAGGGACAGTCTTGCACTGAAGTCTAATAAAATAAACGGTTAAGGTGAAAGACAAAATTATATAATATTATATATTATATCAAGTATTATGCCATAGAAATGTATAATTTCAGTGAAAACAGCTTTATAAAATTGCACCAAACAGCCCACTAGAAATAGATAGAGTGAAAGAGTGATAGACCTTAGAGTGAGACAGCCACACCTTAACTTAAACTAAATGTACTTACTGAAGCGAGGGCATCGTCTGTAACGACACCACTAGATGTCACCAATTCCTACACACTGGTCTTTTAAATGTACTGAACTATAAATTCAGCATTGTATTGTTTTCAGTATAAATATGTATAGGTGACGGGCAGACGACAGACACCTAGCAAAACAGAGGGTTAACATGTGTAAGATATGGGCTGTGAATAATTAAAATAAACTTCTATTTTCTTGAGCAAGCTGTTAAAATGACAAAGGAAGCTGAAAGAACACATTTTGATGGTATATAATGTGTTTTCCCTTATATTCAGCATGGATTTTCTTAGAGTCAGTAACGTTATGTGTTATGTAGGTTCCTGTCACGCAGTCTGCCATTGTTGAAGCTATGATTGCTGCAACCGTGCGTGTGTCTTGCAGTTTAACACATTGGCTATTTCGGTGTTGCAGCTCGCCCGCTACTCTACCGAGGGCCTTCTCCAGCTAGGGCCCCTGGGGTCGACCACCTTCCTGCCTGACACAAAATGCCTCGTTGATGATGGCAGAGGACGTACTCCCAGACTGAAAAAATGCGACGCCATTTCAAGGATTTCCCAGAGGCTTTGGGACTTTACACAGGTAAAAAGAAAATACATGATCTTTTGATCGCCATTGCAACACTTCAGACACCAAATGCAATAAAATGGATGGTGATGCATATGTTACTGAACAGATTATAACTGCCATCGTTATTCTATGAATGAGCTCTTGTTGTTGCAACCATCTGTTTTGTCTTAGGTTATCGTGCAAATTTGGTCATGTTTTTTTTGTTTTGTTTTTTGCAGAATGGTCCAATCATCAGTAGGGACACTGGTCGATGCTTAGAGGTAGAGATGTCTAAAGATGCCAACTTCGGCCTTCGCCTGGTGGTCCAGAGATGCTCTGGTCAGAAATGGATGATACGAAACTGGATTAAGCATCCCAGGCATTGAAGCCTGGGCAGTTTTTCAAGTCACAGTTGGATTTCAAATGTTGGGACAGTTCAGAGGAGAGCGAGGACTGGTGATGCTAGTGTGTGGTATTTCACACAAACAGACTGTACTGCACACTAAGCTTCCCTCAGGCCACAGAGCTTCTCGACACTTAGTCTTAAAGAAGAATATGATCAATTCAAGTGTTCCACTGAGCTGTGCGTTCACAGAGACCTTACGGCAAGCTGCACTGTTTGAAATGGCCCACATTTCTGACATTCAGCGACATGTATAGAACAGAGAAACAGAACAGAGAGACACCTGAGTGCAGCCCCTGAAGGTGGTTCAAGATCCTAGCAACTCTTTTGTTTCTACTGTAAACTAAACTATCAGATCTTTGGAGGTGAGAAAGCGTGTGTGTGTGTGTGTGTGTGTGTGTGTGTGTGTGTGTGTGTGTGTGTGTGTGTGTGTGTGTGTGTGTTTTCTTTTTCCTGAGTGCATCTGAGCAAATCAAAAGATATGATTACTGTCAATTGCCACATCAAAATGGTTATTTTGGGTTGTGATTTGGAAAATTGCTTTAGTCATATTGCGCTGCCCTGACAAGACATGTAACAGGCTTCGAGGCTGCCCATCATCTGACAGGGAGGCCTTTCACCTGCACTCACACAAACTACTACAGCTCTTTGTTTCTTTGGACTGTATTGCTCACTGTGGACAGGAGCAATCATGTGCCTTTTTTCTCATTTTTCTGCTTAATCTGACCAGGGAATGTCAGTCCCAAAAGCATGTACAAAATTATTTGAGAATTATTAATATATAAAACAATGTATAAAACAGTCTAATGATAGTAATATATTGTAAAAAGTGAAAAATTGATATCCGTCCTCTGATAACAATTAGGATAATAAAATCATTTTTATGATGAGACGCCGCTTCGTCTTTCTCTTCCCAAGTGTTTATATCACCGCTGTCGTCAGTTCAAAGAATTCAATGTCAACTTTTGCTCCCCGTGTGTACTTGGCTGTGTCTTACATAAAAACTACAGATCTTCTTTTGTAGTGTTGTAAAGGCAGTTGCTAACAGCGCCAGAACGATTGCCTGTCTTTTGTTTTGCCCGCACTTACAACCACCTCAAGCCTCCATCAGGTTTCTGGCTCTGTGTACTGTGATTGTTCCAACCCGCCCACTGGATAACGGGTCTGCAGAAAGCACAGAAAGCTTTCCAATTATTTTACCCAGAAAGAAACTTCTTTACTTGTTCAGTTGTTCTCATGTCTGGCCAGAAATGTGTCCGTTTAGAAAGAATGACTTTAAAGTGTCTGACATGCTTTTTGCTTAAATATCTAATCATGTTTAACACACAATCTTTTTTTTATGTAGTTGGTTACTTTTATTGACATGCATTATGATAAATTTACTACACCAATTGACAGGTTCCTCACTGGTGCCCCCCCCAGAAAGTGAAGTCATTGCTTGGCGAGTGTAACAAAGCACGGCAAGGCTGTCAAGCTTTGAATTGACTTGCATTGTTATATTTTGTTTCTAAACCAAAAAACACAAAAGCAAACTAAAAACTTTTAAACAAAGTTTTTATGTATGCTGTAATTGTTAGCGTGTCGAGCTTACTACCTACTACCCTACTACTAGTATATACTATCATTAATTAACTCTATCAGTTTGTGGGGCTACAGGTTATGTTCAAAAACAACAAAAACTCATTCACAACTTTCACATCCACTGTGTAAGTATTTTCCCACTGTGTGGATGCTTGTCCTGGATGCTATCAATGTGCTAACTTTAGTATCTCTTTTCTCTTTTGGTAGAAAAATACCAACAAGTCTATCAGCTATGCAACCAAATTGGGTTATGTTACAATGAAAAAAGTCTGATTTGGCATTTTTTCTTATCATACTTAGGACTACCTAGCTGTACACTGCGATACGAGAACAATACTGTTAATTTATTACCATGTATTTTACATGGATCATCAGCTACTGAGGATGCAATATATGTTTAGCCTCAGTCATAGTCCGGTATCATGTATGTAGCCATCAAGTGCATATTTACAGGATTCTCAAGTGAGCAGGGATTTTAACCACTTTATGGAATTAACATTATCTGGTTGCTGTAGCTAGAGCTGATCAAATCTGACTGTGTTAGTTGTCATTTAAGTTAAGAAATGAAGGGCTTAAAGTTAACTGTGTATGTGCTGATACAGCAACAATAACTAAGGGGAGCAATTGATAACACTTTTTTATTATTATTATTTGGCGTGAGAACAAGATGTGAAAATTCTTTTCCTTTAACACAGACATCATATACAGCAGGGCTTAAGCTTAAAAGTGCTCTCTACCTTGAAAGCACTGAATACATTTGTTGCATTCACAAGAGGCTTCCTTGTGTGTCCAATTTATTTCTCCTCCATCCTCAAGCCCTGATATACTGAGCATTTTAGGACCCAATGGAAAGTGAAAAGTCCTTTTACTGTGGTTGGCCATGCTATGCAACCTGCATGTTCCAAAGGCTCATTTTAATTTGGTTTCCAGCTGGTTTACCCTGAGAGATTGCCTGTACTTGCCACTATGTCATGCTTCTTTGCCTCTAATCATTTCACATAAGCAATGCATCATCTGTGTGTCCTCTAAACGAAGACTGCTTCAGCCCTCCCAAGGTAATATCTTATTCCGGTCTCTGACAAGGTTTACAAACACACCGCCAGGGCAATGTCTCACGGACCCCATGTCAGGAAATAGTTTGAACCGAGAAATTATTATTCTAGCAATATGGGTTTCCCTGGACTTAACACCCGCAGAATAATGGTACCCCACCTGATAGAATGAATGGATCCAGTGGGTTACAGGTCTGTGCCACAGAGGCTTGCCTGCTGAGTCGATTTACACCGGGCTCCACAGCACAGAGTGAGAGCTACTGTACTGAATGTGGTTTAGCTGTATTTATATTAGGTGGTTTGTGTCAATGTATGTGTAATTCCTTAATAATTATTTGAATTGATGGTTATTACTTTTGCCATCGGGGTAGTAGTACCCAAAATCAGGACTTTAAAGTATCAAACACCCTTTGTAGAATATGCAACAAAACATAATGCCTCTGCATCTGTGTGAAGAAGCAAAGCATGAGTGACAGATTTTGGGTGGATTATCACTTGAAGTTCAGCTCATGGATAGTGTTACATTTGTGTGTGCAAGGTGTGCATTAGCGCTGAACGCTTGAGCATCAGACAACAGCCACTGAGCTGATCGCAGCAGGTGAAAGGGAAGGCGAGCCTGCATTAAAGGTTTCATTTTCCCTAAGACTGGATGACAGAGTGACAGTGAGTGATGGGCTGGAGGCGGGCGGGCGGTTGGAGCAGGAGGGTGGGGGTAAGATATGTGTGACAGGGAGCTAGAGGCAGGAAGCAGTGTTGTGCGGGAGGTGGGGGGGAGGGGGGGGTTGGATGGACAAGGACACCACATCCGTCTCATGAGCAGGGGACCCTCGTTCAATCTCATTGTGATACTGACAATACTCTTTTTACGTCTGGCCTGCAGCCAAGAGGGAGAGGTGACTTTATTATTCAGACAGCCGCGGTTTGAGGAGGGGGGAGGGGGGGTGTAGGGTGGCAGGTACAGGGAGTTGGTGGGTTTTGAATTGTTGCAAAAGGCTAATCTGATGCTAATTTCCTGGACTGCCTGGAATGGATACTGTTTGCACATATATTCAGAACTACGAGAGAGGCAGGAGAGCAATCGGTGTATTATTTATCTGCAGAGAAACTGACAGCAATTACTGCTGTGTTTGGAAAGCAGAGATCTGGACAGATAGCCAACTCAATAAGCAAAAAAGTGCAAAAGTTTTAATGAGCAAAGTTTGAGGGGCAAACACACAAACCTGTATAATATAAGAATATAAGATGATATAAATGTAGATTCATCTTATAGAAAAGTGCATGCATGGGTGCAATGTAAATGTTACCTTAGGAGATACAGATATATTAATCAAAATCACAAGAAGAATTTTTTTTTAATTGACCTTTTGGCTCTGTCTACTCAAATCCATCAATGGGGATTATTTAAAAAAAAAAAAAAAAACAGATTTTCCTGTGGTCTGGGTACCAGCCAGACTTTATGGGTGACTGTGAGTGGGTCATTCCTGCACAGATTAATGTCATACAGTTTATGAGCCCTACTTGATATAAAATGACAATTTCTCGATACAATATTTCACCTCTTTAGGACCGATAGCCAGTGTTCACTCTCATTCTGGGCTGGAAACATTTTTCCTTGTCATATTTCTGCCTGTTTAATAGTGTGCCATTTACACAGACCCAAAATGGGAACATAAAAGAATACTCAAATAAACTCAATATACAAGGTAGCGTAGTATAAAAACGCCACCCAGTGTGGCTTTGCCTGGGCAGGATATCAACTTTAAAGAGAGACATTTTTGGCGTTAGAGTTATGTAACACAGTGATTTCAGGTTTGATCGACACCCCAACTTAAGTGTCCTTGAGCAACATACTAAAACCAATGCTTGTTTCCTTGTTTTACTGATGCCTTTCCTGAACTCTTTGTTCTATGTTCTATTCTTTCAACATATTTTGAGTGTTTTTGAAGGTTTTCCTGCAAAAATATGTTGAAAGAATTGTTCAATATATTAGCGACTTTTTGGGAAATACACTTATTTGCTTTCTGTCTGTGAGTTAGATGAGAAGATCAATACAAAACTTTTGCCTGTGCATTAAGTACTATGGCTGGAGCTGGGGAACCGTTAGCTTAGCTTAGCTTAGCTTAGCATACAGACTGGAAGAAGCAGTTAGCCAGGCTCTCTCAAAAGTTCCAAAATAGCTCTAGAGCAGAAAAAGACTGAAATAACACATTAAATCTTGTTTGTTTAATCCATACACAAACAGTTCTGTAATAACTGATGGCTTTAGAGCAACTAACATGATGTAACTATTTCTTGTCAACAACAGTTTATCCATCCAGCTAGAACTTATGTGCCAGTTTCCCCATTCTTCCTGTTCTTTTATGCTACGCTAAGTAGGTATGTCACGATACCAGAAAAAAAAATTTAGTAGTCGATAGCAATACAAGCGAAAATTTCACAATTCTGAATACTAATTCAATAACATGGTAAAAAACAAAATGATAAATCCTTTTTCTTGAACATACATTGCTTTTCTTAACAACATTTGAACATTTCACTAAACTTTGATTCACTTGATTCCCCGGTACCTTCAGTACTTACGGTACTGAAGAAAGACGAGTACCGTCACATTTTTAAAACGCTGGTATCGACTTGGAACTGAAGTAGTAGTTCTTGTGACATCCCTAAAGCTAAGCTAAGCTACACAAGCGCAATTCCCAAAACTATACTATACTATTACTGTAGTGGTTACCTGCATCTTCTCGTAGAATCAAGCTGAGCACCTTCACTTCCAAACAGTAGTTTTCTTGTAGTAATGTTTTATTAAACTTAGTATTATGTTGTGGAAAAAGTTATGCATGCTTGTTTTTGTAGTGTGTTCTTACATTGTCTTATATATACATATACATATACACATATACACACACACACACGCACGCTTGATAATACTAATCCATAACTCTGGAAATGTTGCACCTGTGGAAGAGAAAGTGAGGGGTGAAAGAGTGAAAACAGTGTGAGAGCTAAGCACCCGAGCAGCATTATGAAGAAAAAAAAAGTCATGCTTTGGGCATTTCAACAGTCATATCTGCTGTCAAATGGACAAAACTTTCTAAAGACTTTGAAACCCACGCTGTTCTCATGGCTCAGATCAGAGCTGCTAACTAGACACTCGCTATTGACAGCTAACGGCAAGATCAAACACCTCGCAGAGCAGTTTATCTGTTTGTCTCTATGCCTCTCTCTTAAGGTGCACAGTGCAATTTCCTAATCAGCAATAATTGTTTTATTCTGTCAATACGGCAAAGGGGCGATGGAGATTTCAGACAGTTATGATGTACAAGCTGATGGGATGAGAGAGTGAAGAGAGCGGGTACGTGCCTGAACAGCTTGTGGATCTTATAATGAGATCTCCAGAGATGAGCAGCACAGTAGCTCCAAGACACAATTAGGCCTAGTGTTGCTCTGCCTCCGAGATAGAACTGCACAGAGGTGGTATGTGTGCATGTGGGGGTATGTGTGTGTATGTGTGTGTGGGTGCGCACGCTGGTCTGTTTAAGATTTAAGCAATGCAATAAATAATTGAGCATTTTTAGAGGCTTAACTAAAACAAAAAACAATGACAATGATCTTCAGGTGATTTTCATTTGGTAAGTTTTATTTCTTAAACTTGCTTTGGTGTTTGGTAATGCTTCAGTTACGCTTCACAAGTCATACTGCATGGTGCTATGTATTTATATATTGATTGTACTTTCTGTAGCTAGTCAGATCACATTCTCTCTCCAGACGGCGCTCCAGGCTGGTTTGGAAACCTTAAGAGGAAACCAGCCCCTCAACACAGTCTCTGACCCATTGGTTTGGACAGCAGTGGTCCCTCATGCCCAAATAAACCCAGCTGAGGAAGAAACTGCTCCAGGGTTGAAAATAACTGCTAAAAACCAATAAAGCAGCAAGATGCCTTTAGGCCTTGATTTGGCAAATGAGTAGACAAACAGGTTTCATCTGTTTAATGGGCTTACATTTAATGTGATGGAAAACAAAAGGCTGTCTACAGGGACAGTTATTGAACAAAGTGGAGGAGTCTCTAGCTTGTAGAATGACTGTTATTATAATACAAAGTTGTTCCAGCATTTAATAGCATCAGAAAGAAGAGAGAAACGTTACATTGACAGGCAACCGACCACATTAAATAATCTATGACCTTGGAGAAGTTACATCAGCACTGAAAGAACGTGTCTTCTCCTACACATGTCCCTGGCAAGCATGTCTGATGTCATCAGTTTTTATTTCACCGCAACTTCAAGCTGGAAAGTCAGCAGCATCTGGCCGAAATAAATGATAAGTATTATTATAAATAGTAATAAGTCAAAGGTATTGATCAGCAATTCTTCCCTGATTCTAACCTCCACACAAACAAACTCACAGGTTCACTCATTTACAGCCCAGGCTCTACCAACAACAATCTTGATAACTTTTTTCACTGCAGCAGCATAAATCATGAGAAAAACAAACACAAAACAAACAGGTGGAATTTTAACAGAATGGCTTCCATGCTTGCAAACTGTAAACTCAAACCAGCCGTGGACTAATAGACTAAGTGTGAACCTGCTGGTTGGTGTGTCAATTGTTTGGTCGATATGCTCTCATCCGACCAAATTGTCATTGATCACACAATCGCTTGTGTTACTTTAATAAGGAAAAAAGCGCTTCTTAAAGTTATTTTTGGGGGTGGGAGGGACATATGCACAACGGACTTATGTTGATGTAAAGTATGCTATATTGTTAGAAATAACATTAATTATGTATGAAAATAATATTCCAATATATTAAACTCAACAAGTGTGGTTCTGTTTTTATGATCGTATGGTTTGATAGACAATAAGATCTATATCTATCTAAGTCAGGAATTCAAAATGTACAACTGGCAACCTGGACACTGCAGGGCGTAAGTTTCTGAACACCTACTCAGCTCCAAACTGACACAATGTCAAATAACCAGCGATAATCTCTACATCAGCCCCCAGCCTCTGAGGACGGAAGAGCTGAGTGGATAGAGTTTATTTTTGATGACAGCGTGTGTGCGCATTTTACTACTGAGTGCTACGGAGTAAGGAGGGCTAACAACGGGCTGGTAACGAAGGTTCAAACTCAATGATGGATGGATAATACCAGCCGCCTGCGACCGGACTTCAAGCTGTGAGTTTTGTCGAGTTTTATGTTGTTTTTGTGTTAACTGTGTTGAAACTGAGAAACTGAGAAAGGTTAAGCCTCGTTTGAAGCCAACTACCGGTCAGGTTTGATGCCGGTGACTTTTTACTGTGTTAGCTTTGTTATTGTACAGAAGCCCATTTTGCTCGGTGGTCCTCGCTGATACGTGCGTTTGCATGTGTGTATGTGTTGTTGCTGTATGTAAATATACTTGACATGTCCTGGAGGTAGAGATACAGCTACGTGTGTTAAAATAAACAGTTAAAGTGCAGGAATTCACTACCAGATATCAGCTACCAGGTAGAGTGCACTGTGGTAGACTTCGCTGACCTAGAAATAACATGCTGATCTTTTTTTCCCCATCAATCAGAGAGCGTGAGAGAGAGAGAGAGAGATAGTGTGTCCTGTTAATAGAATATTACTGCAGTGCTTTTACTTTGAAAAGAAAGTTTAAACTGTAGTGAAATAACAACAATAACAATATTGTATATTAGGTATTAAAATTAAGTTAATAAAAAAATAATATTGAATTATTACAAAACTCAATACCCCATTCTTGGTTATTGGGAGCAGCTTAGAGCGCAAAGAACAGTGTTTCCACAGAATTACTCAACAGTGGAGGAGTAGATTTCTATTTCTATGTCACTTCCTATTTCACCATTTTAATTTTACTTGATAACCCACCTTATGTTGGGGTTTTATTGTTGACTCACAAAATGCTTTGTGCACTTGCTATTTCCATTATCTTTCCCCTCACACACGCACACATGTGTCTCACACACACACACACACACACACACACACACACACACCAGCTTGCCCCCTGCATGCATCATACTGTATCAACAGAGGCTGCATGTTTCTGCTCCGTTACTTTGTTGGTTCAGCAATACGTGAACCAACGTGCAAGAAACACAACTCATTTTTTCACCCGTCATTCCGTTTTCCCAACAGCAGGTAAACCACGAGCGGAGAACGTTTGTTAATGACGTCGCCTATCGAAGCTTATCGTTTTGGTTGTTTGGCTGCAACTGTAACAGGCAGGTTTTTTTTTCAGCAAACACACAAGGTCTGATAAACCCATTGTGCACTCCTTACCCTTACACACACACACACACACACCTCAGGTTAACAAAGTTAGCGCCGAAATAGTGGGCGTGACGAAGCAGTATCCACGAAAGAGCCATGCATTTTTCTCAGGAGTTGATGGAGACAAAACAGAGCAAAAAAAGACAACGAATATTGGACTTAAATTGGTTGGCCAGGCAAAAATATGACTAAATTAATGTGAATGTCAGTTCTCTTGCTGGATTTGTAAAATATGAAAAGTCAGTGTTGTGTTTCAAAGTTGTTGTTTTTTTAGCAGTTTTCAAGTGTCCAGAAAAATCAATGTACACAGCTTTCAATACCAAAATCAACAGTGTGATCTCATTACTGCGGGATTACTTTGCCTATAAATAGTCACAGTGTCCAGTGAATGAATAGAACAGAAAAATGAAACAATCACAGCTGACTTTCAAGAAATCTATCTAATTTCAGATAAAAGCATCAAATCCACTTATTGAGAGTGCTCATGTCAAATTGTTTACACGCCATACTTATTTGTTTTAATCGTTTTGTCATTAGATCGCAGCAATCCTATTATATATAAAAACTATTACTCTCCATTTCAGAGTGTACATACATCAAGCAGTGAACAGGAGAGTTTCTTTACTCTTTAGTTCTGTATAATGCAAGGTTATGGGAAGCAGCTTGCAGAGCTGACTACATTTCCACATGCACACACAACACCACTACCACCCAGTATGTGGGGCCCAAAGGGCTGCTTTATGCTAATAAGCTCCATCAAGGTCAGCCAGTCTTTTCACTGCTCTCACATCCCTGTGTTCTTTCCACATTGTAGACAGTGATGACTTTAATGGTGCTATTTCCCAAAACAGCACAATGACTTGAGGGGGAATGCATTACCCATAGCAACATTTGAGGTTATTTGCCACAGCAAGGTTCCCTCAGCCCCTGAACTCTTTCTGCAGCTTCATCCCACCAGAGATCTCTCAGTGTGTTTTCTGCTCTGGTTTCATACTCTTCATATTAACACAATGGCCTTGCAAAAATGGCTCCATGCATTACGATCAGTCTGTAAACATCAATCAAATATCGAGGTTCCATATTGTTACACCCTAATGAGACAGCTCATACATTAATGCCATGTTGAGCCTGTTCTAAATCCAAAAATCAGAAAGCGAATTAAATCTTTTCCAAGCTGTGGGCTCTCTCAGCAGCAAAGTGATGACAGTTGAAATACTGTTTGTGGTTAAGACAAGCTCAGGACAATTTTCAGACTCATACTGTGATGCATTCCTATGCATGATTTTTGCTGTGAACTGCACACTGATGTGGGAGGAGAAGCTCAGCAAGAGTCAGCAATGATCAAGAAGCACAGTCCAATTTTCGCTGTTAAGGATTATTGGAACTTGTTTATATGCCACTTGCCCAAAACCCTGTCAAAGACACATGGTGTGAGGCAGAGTAGTGTTCTGTGCTATTTCTTTTGGTTTTGCCAAGTAATGTTCACATGAACAGATCCTATGCAAAGGCTTAGCCACCCTTGCTGTGAATGTTAGCCAGTTTGACTTTGATGTAAATTCCCTCAAGCAGAAAAAAGTGAAAGCCAACATGTTCTAACTATAGTATATACACATGTGGCTATATATGTGAATGTCATCCTAAATAGAACCATGAGAGACATTATCCAGGCAGCAATGTCCTCTATAGATGTCAAAGACTGGCTGGTAGATGGAGCCCCCCCTTAGCCAAACTGTCCCCGCTGCTCACTGTTGACTTGTTTGGCTCTTTGCCTAATATCACTGAACTGGCTCCTACATTGGAATCTCCTCCCAAGCTAATTCAGTGCTATGTTGACATACTAATTCAGGTTATTTCTACACCTCAAGGACATCCACTTTCCTTTGGGAAAGGCTTTTTTGTTAAGTCCACTCAGGGCTTTTCTCTCCATTGCAGGATTTTCACAGATCTGTAGTTGTAGGAAGGACAAGAGGCGATTTGATTGGTCTTTGTACATGTGCTGGCTTATAGCTGCACCTGTGGTGATTTAATTTAACAGAAATAAGTCTAAATGTCCTGTGCGCTTGTACAGAAAATGAGAAAACTCAAAGAAATAAGGTAAGCTGTGGTGGAGCTGCTGCTGCCAGCCCTACGATTCCCTATACACTATATGCTGTATAATGTCCATGCAAAATCTAAATTTTCATATAATTCAATTTACAATAAAATATAGTTTGAATGTAAATGTATAGAGTGGTAACAAGGAAGCATGTGTTTAATTTTGATTAGAGTGAAAACTGTGTGAGTTGCCTGAGACACATAAACTTCCATCCTTTCTCAAAAGAAGGCTTCCTGGAGAATTTTAACCCCAATACAACTTGATTCGATGAGTTCAGTGAACTGCATTGTGTAAAGTCTGAAATGGTTCCAGGTAGGGTTCGGGCAATTTGTTAAAATGCCCGATATATTAGCGCATGTGTGTGTGCTGTCCGACCCCCCTTAATCCTCGCTCCAGCAGTTTCAGCTGGGAGATGAGCTACATGCAACAAGCTATAACAGTTTTAATACAGAAAATAAACTCATCAAATGGAAAAGGAAAAGAAAAACACCTTTTTCCTGCATTAAAAAGAAAATACAACCATGCACCTTCTAAATGACAGTTTCTCTCTTATACCGAACTAAGACCAGTTAAGCAATCTTAAAACACACTTCATTCACAGAACGCCTGTCTCTGAGCGGCTCTCATTCTTCGATCAGTAAAGACCAGTAAATTTGCAAAACAAAGTGGCAAAAAAATCAGGCAAAAAAAAAAAAAAAATTGTAAGTCAGTACTGTATCTGTAATTTTTTTTACTTTAAATATAATTCCTGTTGTAAATCCAGACAATTTAGAATCCTTAATACCAAAGAATGCATATTGGTGTTTTTACAGTCTATCATGCTGCACAAGATGCAACTGTGTATTTCTGTCATGCAATTTGGACTTGACTGTGACAAGATCAGTAACTAATGTGATGCAGGTCCATGTTATTCAAAAAGGTACATGGTGAACTGCCATAAGTATTGTTATCAAGCAACTACCACTGAAACAACAGAGATCAGCTAATACAAGTGAAATGTACAGTATGGTAGCCTATTTGAGAAGCCTCACTCTTATCACCTTAAAAAATATTTTTGTCTTTTAGATTTATACGTACGATATATGGAAATGGAAGCAATTGGCAAATGATTACTATTAAATATTCAGCAGTCGCAGAGCATTACAAACATTTCATAATTTCAAGGCTTAAATTGATTTCCTATAAATATGGTAAGTGACAGAGAGAATGTAGGTTACAGTATACGTATGCACAGATGAGCCAGGGTCGATCAGCCAACATGAAAACCGTACACAGTAAGCTGGTTTACAATATTCGGCAGTAATGAGCTACTAGGTAATCTTGTAACACACAAATCCAGGAATAAAATTACAGGTTATAAGTGAAGTACTGCAGCTGCAAGATAAATGATTATATTCACTGACGGCACACTGGTCGCATTCTGAGAGAATAGAGGAGAGGGCTGTAATTTGAATTTGCTTTTGTGTATTCTGAAATTGTACCGACACTGATTTTCTACAGCTATTACGCTGAAACCAATCTCAGAACTGAAAATAGGAGAAGCCCCCCCCTACACCCATCCCATTAACCTAAAGTCCTTTCAGCCAATCAGCATGTTGGTTGCATTCGCGGCACAACCCAAGGATGCCATCACTTTACTTAGGTTGAACGTCAGCAAAAACTACTGATGCAGGTCATGTGGAGGTGGTGCAAAGATGGAGGCAGCTAATTGAATTGTCACCGTAGCTCTGCTGTGCCATACTGTACTCCCCCTTCATTGGCTGCCCTCCAGGCCTCTAATAACACGGATGAATGGAATCAATCTCACCATACATAGAAGCCGTAATGGGACATTCACGCGTTCATGCGTCTGGGTGTGCAGTGGGCTGAGAGGAGTTAAAAGCTGGCCAATGAGGTGGGTAAAGATGATGCCATCGCATACAATACTGTACCTGACCACAGGGTTTCCATCCATCTGGAGAGGCATGGAAACATGGTAACAATTGTGTTTCCTGGTTTCTCCTCTACTTTTCAACAAAATAAAGCCCCATCTCTCTGGAAAAGGTCTCAAGGCAATGCTCTCTACCTGATTTAACTCGGGGTCAAACCACCTCCAGAAGCTCTCTGATGACTCTCCTATTGTGGGATGCACTGGTGAGTACAAAGACAAGTGCAGGAGTTTGATGTAGAACTTTTCTAGCACAGTATGTGTCTGAAATTTGAGACCTGAAATATTCCTTAACCAAAAGGTAGGTTTCTACTAAGCACATTATTTGGGCCTTATTCAGTTGTTATTGCTGTTGCCGTTTAGTTTTTTGTATTTTCGTTTCACATCAAACATGGTTGTCTATAGTTTTTCTCCATCTGAATAAGGACCAATATGAAGTGTCGTTATTTAGGCTGCTTTATTTGCAAATTAGTTAGACAATAAAAAGTAATCTAACCTCCTGCATCAAGCCCTCTTCAAAAACTACTGCAGTGACCTTTGATTTTTACTTATTCTAGATTTATCCATATTTATTTTTTTTGTTTACGTTATTTTTTTGGCCTTTTTATTGCCTTTATTTGATAGTGACAGCTGAAGATAGACAGGAAAGGGGGACAGAGAGAGTGGGGATGACACGCAGCAAAGGGCCGCAGGTCGGATTCGAACCCTGGGCCAAGGACTCAGCCTCAGTACATGGGTTGCCAGCTCTACCCACTGAGCTGTGTCTCATTTTGGTTTTTGCAACACGCAACTTCCAGCAGTAATGAGATCAATGTTGATTTGCTCTCACAGCTCTCATCATTATTGTTTAAGGATCAACCTCAGAAGTCAATCAAGCCAAAACCAGAACTTCAACCATACCGATTATCGGACTTGCATTCTTTGGGTGTCCAGACACACACCTTCAAATAAAATGACTGACAAGAATATGTCACTTTTGTGTTTACAACCGCTGCACCGCAGCCAACTGGCAGATTAGTTAATGCAGGTCTAAGTTTTGACAATCATGGGCAATAAACAGTCCATCCTGTTTTTACCAGCTGAGATCTATATCCAACATATGTTTTTATCATCATAAGGCATCTCAAGCTAATTTAAAATGCTGCAGCAGAATTGATTTTATACCAGGGTTAGGCTGCTGATTGTCTATAAAAAGAACAATGATTTAGACCTTATCTTCATACTTGAGTCCCTATACAAACCCTAAAATAACTAAATCACTTCTATAAGCCAGCTTCACTCATTTATTTTATAATTTATGTTTCAATACATTTAACACCTTTATTTGGAGTTTAATTTTAATGGCCTTGCTTCCATTTGTGTTGTAAAATAACTATGAAATACATAATATCCTACGTAATATAAATATACAGTAATATTTATTGGCAGTAGAAGTAGTAGTAGTATTTATACATTTTTATATAAAGGGAGCTATGTGGTACAACCAGTCTTTTCTGTAGCGAAGACACAAGAAGGAAATGTGTAAGTCACAAAGGTGGTTAATAATACAATATACTAAATATTCCACCAGCTGAGACTCCCAGTTAAACTAGTAGGCAAAGCACATGTCAATATGAGCATTCATTGGCTCCAGATATTAAAAGAATCAATAGCACAGAACAAATAACCCAGACACATAGTCTTTCAAAGTCTAAAGAGGACATTCAAACCTGTTCACTTTCATTACAGATCTGATTTCCATTATATGGAGGGAAAGGCAAGAGGTGGAGTTGCTGAGTTCATCTTGGAATGGTTCATCATTCCCAAATGCAGAGGATAGGAAAAAAATAGCAACGCAAATGTCAACCCTCTCCAGGATACTTGAAGCTTTGTTTAAATGCCAATCAGAGATTGGCTGAGGAGGAAATGGAAATGAAAGCTTAGAGAACAATTCTCAACAGATGTGACTCATCTCAGATGTGAGTATTCAAATATTCATGCTTACAGGTTCCCGTTTGCATTGTTTTTCCTTTTTAAACCCATAGAAGAGCATATAGGAATGATGAGTGGCTGGGTGATGTGCCAGCATGTGTGTGTGTGTGTGTGTGTGTGTGTGTGTGTGTGTGTGTGTGTGTGCTCTGCAGCTTCAGGACTGTGGCCATCCATTGCATTGTTGAGGTTGTAAGTGTTATTAAAGACAAATGGCCTTGGTATGCCACTTTACAGTATTATCATAGACACCGTATTGATTTGACCTGTGGGTTGCTTTCATTTGCAAGTACTGGTCCTGCCCAGGCGTGATGTACTCACTTCTCCCTCTTTACTCATCTCTGAATACAAATGAGCCTCCTTTTATCTATCTAAATAATCAGCCATGTCTGTTCAAATGTAGGCAGCCACTGATGCCCTTGATGTAGTTCTTAAAGGGGACATTTGCACAACAAACATAAGCGACAACGCTAGTCCTTACCTCTGCTGAGGACATTCAGTCTACAGTCTTTATGAACACCAACACAGTTTCAGACTTTTGAGAGATATTTCAAAGAGTAGTCTTGCAATTTGAAGAAATCTGTCCAAGGTTGTTCTCAGAAGAAAGGAGAGCTCTTATCTTACTCCTAGATAACCTTTGCAATCAGTCTATGACTGGTTGTAATCGGGAACAGTGGGGTAAAAATACATCACTTGCTACCTCTCTGAAGGACAATCGCCAATTAATCGTCGTTGCTGTGCTCTGCTACAGATGATTATCATCAATGGGAAGTGTATCGCTATCTAAACAGAACAGAGGACTGAAACATAACAATTTATTACCTGTGTTCTCCGGAGAAAAATATGCCAAGGACACACTGTACCAGGAAAATCACACAGTTCCACAATAGGCAGTCTGCTGGCTTATGAAAAATTAATGACTGTCAAAGCAAATCATTTGAGAGTCTTTTGGCCCCAACAAAAGAAAAAGTTCTTGTTTTGAAAGTTCTTGTTCTGGCAAATGCCAAAGTTGTTTACAGACACATCAATAATATTATAAGCAGTATGTAAAACATTAATAAATGTGCTATTATATGTTTGTAAGCAATATACAAACATTTTAGTGTTAATTATAATGTTATAACGTTTTTAAGTATTATTATGAAACAGTTAATCAGTGATTGACAATATAAGATAACACACTTGTAATTAAATTAAATATGTCCCTACATTTGAGAAATTAAGTATTTATTTATTACATTTATTAACAAAGTATTTCTTTATTTGTAAATGCATTCACTCTCATGTCAACTGAGAAAACTCAATTTGTTGACTAAGGTAACAAGATGCGGCTGAAAGCTCCAGAAGAAAACTCTGTAAGTATCCAAACCCATCTGTGAATCATCACAATGTAAGGATTTGTTCATGTGCGTAATGCTTAACTGTTAAATACAGTTTGATGATTAATATACACTCCCTGTCCTTATATCTGCTTAGCATTTACATTCCAAATCTTTATTTACCTTAATATCTTCCTCACCAATGGGAATCTGGATATACCGCTCACCAGCTCTGGTGAAGCCAGTGCCGTCCACACTGTCCAATCAGTAGTGATTTATGGTTTGTTTGTTTCATGAGACAGAAAAGGGTAGCCTTTGATACCTACAAACAATTGTGGCGCCGGGTGCTCTTGCTTCAAATTGATTCTCTTCTGTATCTGCTTTGGAAAATGCACTTGCTCAACCTCAAAGATCAATTGCTTTTCAGGCGTATGGTCTTCAGACAAAAATTGAAAGAAAAAAGCCTGTGGATAAAAAAAACAATTACAGCAACAGTGGAGTGTGTACTGAATCATATTTCCAGTGTATTAGTCTTTCTCTTATATGTGAAACACAATTTAAGGCATGGGTAACTTTAAGGATAAAAACAGTACAACAGGACATGGTGATGTGTAGATGGCCCAACAAACCCCAAAACCATAAAAACAGCATTTGAGTGTATATAACCTCTATACAAATACAGAACGTTCAAATTACTTACTACAAAATGGCCACTATGAGAAAACAGTATATTGGGGAGTTAAAACTTGCATTTTTCCAATAACAGACCGACTAAAGTGAAGGCCCATGTACTAGAAAGAAGTCATCAGATAATCGATTGTGTTTTCTCTTGTGATTATATCCGCTGATATACATTAACTTATAGCTGCTAGCTAACTAGCTTTTCACACTGAAGCACGAATGTCATGGTATTGTGCTAGGCTACTTCAGTTTTAGAACAGACACACTGTACAATGATTTTCACTTTCACGCGTCCATGCACACTAACATGGTAACATGGCATTAAGGCATTGGTGCATCAGCATTGTCTGACTTACAAAAGGTGAAACATCTGTCTCACAAGTCAAGGATCATTAAAACACTATCACAGATCTATATCCAGACTAATGTGAAACCATCTACAAAAAACACTGTACCCAATGTGGCAGCACTGACATTTAGAAATGGCTTGTGTCCAGGGTGAATGCACAAAGTCACATAACACAATTTAAAGCACAAAAGACAAAGACCTGGAAACAACCAAAGGATAATGTCAATATACAATGGTTTTAGCCAACTATTAAACATAAGGATGACAGCAATAAGGGGCGTGTTAGGGTGCAGAAACTCATGCTTTTGCCCTTTTTCAAGATGATACACACAACAAGCCACACCGCTGTATAACAACAAGAATGGTTTTACAAATCTAGAATGGAGTTCACAGTTCACAGCGTCCCCAGACTCCACATCCAAACATCACTGAAATAGATTTCCTCATTGAGTTCTGCTGTTAAAATAAAACCGAGTGACTGCATATCTACACCTGGCTAAGAGGTCAAAACTATAGGGAAATAAAGAAAAAGGTCATTGAGGTTTTCCAAGTGAACACATTCCAAATGCTCTGTTGAAATAGAAAGGCACCATCTTCAGTGAGACTGGCAGGTTCTCAGCACCGTGTCTCTGCAACCCTGTCAGCGACTATACCTTCACACATGGTACAATATGATATACAAATAGGTAACATCATACACTGGTGCCCCCAAATAGCTACTACTAGGATATTTGTTTAAAAAAAGTTTTCATATCAAGACGATGTTTTTTACGTTTCTTACTACAATCGACTCAGGATCAACTTTAATAATGTGGTAGATGAATGTTTTTACAGTTTGGTTAGGGGGGTTGTGTTTTGATGGTAAGGGGTGACTGATAAGACTCTGGTCACAGTCACAGGGTCAGATCAAAGGACCATATGTGTTGAAGACCTAAACCTGTCTTGTGTGATTTACAGCATTATGTAAATAGGATAACAGATGTGACTTTGGTTGGATGTACTGAAAGGTATATAAAGGAGAGCATTCTGGAAGTTGAGAGAGAACATCTATGCTGTGGTTTTCTCTCCATGCTGCATGAGTAAAGGAATTTGATTCATCACACTGGGTTGGTAATTCTTCAGAGAACTAGCAACTCTCAATATTATGGAAGAAGTTCCCCTGCAATAACTTCAAGCTTCTGTTAACATCTAACCTCTAGTGCCAGAATCAGGTCGAAGTTTTTGAATACTTTTGTTTGTGACCAAAGACCTGCAAATCCAACAATGTTCCCATCATCCTCCGCTGTAGGCTGCTTTGTGTTTAGTTCTGATTAGCAAATGTTAACATGCCAACAAAGTTAAACTAAGAATAACTAAGCATCAGCATGTTAGCATTGCCATTGCATATGTTAGCATCATAGAGTCAGTAAAGTGGCTTTCTTGGTTACAGTTTGACAGTGACACCGTGTCAACACAGTAGCAGAGCTGCAACAGGAGCTTCAGTCTGTGTCTACACAGACTGTGTGGGGGAGGGATGGACATGGACGGGACTAACTGGAAGTTGTTCATTTAAGCCGAAAATGTATATGGGTTTATCAGAAGTTGCTATATTTATTAGAAAACTATTTACAGAACAGCCTCAGAATTGATCTTCAAAGCAATATTTATATTAATAGTAGAATATTTTTTATTTATTTATTTATTTATTTATTTGTTTTTTAAATAAAAGCTGATATATATATATTATGTTTATTAGAAAATGAGCATACTCTGACTTGTAAAAAGCACATCATGCGTACCGGACATTCAATTCAGCCCAGTACTCGCTCAGCCCTAGCATTTTTGGTGTAGATAATCAGCTCAGAGGCCAACACACAATCACTGTAATAGTGTCAAGGTCAGATGCTTTCTGGGTAGCTGGGAATCATCTCCAAGACATCATACTATTTCTAGTTGGTCTCTAGAGGTCTTTTGAAGCTGTCTGAAAGGACGACCATTGCTGTTGTTTTTCTCAAGGTGACCGTTGCTGTTTCGGCCACAGTGGGTTTTATTCTAAAGTTTTAAATCAACTTGGCTGTGAGCAGAGAGTTGTCTAAACTGTCATCTTATTTTGTAAAATCAAAGCCTCCCAAATACAGGGATGGGACAATTCTTTCCGTGGCAGTCCTACTTTCTCCTCTTAGACGGGATAACGGCATTATTTTCCCCAAAAAATCCTGCCAAGTAGTGAAGCAAGATTACAGATGACGTCAAGCAGCAGAAATCTAACTCTGCCTTGATCTAGGCCTACATTTTGGCTAGGTGCCTACCGCCTCCAGTCCCATTTACCAAAGACCTCTCAATGTTATTCGCCATCCTGTATCGACAGCCTTTAGATTGCTTTCCATGCTTGATTGATGAGGAGGTGAAACAAGCGCACTCTATTCACTCTCTTAGCGAGCTCTATCTCTTGTGTGAGACATCCATAATTTATTCAGGTTGCTCTAAAGATACTGCTCTGTTCCATAAGTCCCCATGACTTAAATAGCTGCAGTGCTGTCCTTGTTGCATTCTTGAGTGTATTTTCTCCCTCTAGGTGCTGTTCTCCCACTTAAAAATGGGATCATAAGTCCTATTTTCCACGTTCTACTTTGAGGAGCAAGTAACTGAGCCAGCAGTTGTGTGGATGCCAAGTTGTGCTCTCTTGACCTGCTGGCGTCCCACCAATGAAGACATCTATTAGAAAAGTAGTGGATTTCATTAATGGAAGCTATGACTTTTTGTGCATGTACAGTAATCACAATGTTTCTGAAAACAATTGTATACGGCTGGTAATTAATAATCCCCTGTCAAGATGATATGTAAAGCGATGCTATTTTAATTTGGGGTCCCTGGGAACACTCATTAATCTTTCCGAGATGCTGCTCGGTGCCGGAGGCCATGTTGTTTTCTGTTTATTCTTCCCTGTATCCCTGTACGTTGTTTCCATACTTTGTCTCAACACTTTCATGTTCTTGGTCTTTTATTTCAAGAAAACATACCATATACAGGACACACTATCCCGAGCGCTGAAGCATGTAGGGACATGAAATATGTTGCTCTTTAACAAGCCTCCCGAAGATGCGGTTCATGTATGGTCAGTATGTAGGACACATCTATAAACATGCTGAGGTGCAAGTATGAAACTGCTGAGTGAACACATTGGTCCCAAAAGTCAAAGCAATGTGCTTTATATGTCCCTCTTTCTTGCTAGTAAACTGTATCACAGGCTGTCAGTCGGTTCCTCTCTCCATGATGAGATGGGTTTTGACAGTCCTGTGCCGAGTGTTTGATCCGCGGGGTACAGCAGAAGAAGCGAGGGCCCCGGGGTTTGACAGCGACGGGGCTGCAGGGCCCAAGGGGCCGAGCATCAGCCACTGCTCTCAGATGTCTCCCTCAAACGTTGGCCAAACATTCCCCAGACCTCGGTACGGCAGCAAACACAATGCACAGAGCTGTATGGGCTGTCAGGGAGGAACAAGAGCATTTCACTGCGCTTCCCATGTGGCCCCAATTTACTCTCACCGCTCAAGACAAGGCCAAGGCGCTCAGGCTCTGTTGTGTTGCTTCTTATGCAGTTGTTTCAGTGAAAATTGAGATTTGATTTCATTACGCTGTGATTGTCAGTGCTGGCTGGGGATAATAATTTACATAAAACCACATTCTGTAAGCATGCAATGTTCTTTTGATGCTACACAAAAGTTATTTTTTGTTTGTTAAAAGTCTTACAGCATAGCAATATCATCAGGGTTTATTTAAAGGATAATTCCACCCTTTAATTACTCAGCACTGACAACAATCCTATTACTAAAAGAATCTGTTCCAGTTAAAACATGTAAAATAAAATCTTACTATTTGTGCAAAATTTGCACGGGAGCCTTTTGTTTGTCCAAAGCAGTGGATCAATAGCAAATCTTTAGCCCCGCTAGCTTTGTCATTTTCTCGGTCATATAAGCATTTAGCTCAAAGCTTCACTGTACAACAGTACAACCTCGCAGAGCTTCTAGCACGGCAGTAGAGCAGCAGTCTTGTAATAATAGAAATACCAAGAGGCCAATAGAAGACTTCAGATAACACTGCCAGTATCTAGTTCCAATTTTCTGTTCCTGACAGGAGGTCTATGCAGCAGGTGATTAAACCCGCTCGGAAGATCATTGGTACCAATCTAGCGAGCATCACCGACATCAGTGAGGTGAGGTAGCTGTGCGAGCCCAAAGGATATAAAAGACAGTACCAACCACAGCCATAGCCTGTTAACCCTGCTGCCATCTGGCAAGAGATACAGTATCTGTTGCCATACCACAAAACTACAGAGCAGCTTCTTCCCTCGGGCTGCGAGTCTCCTTAATTCATCCTCAGCACTACACTACATAAAAAAAAATTGATTTCTAATAATTCTTATCTATTCACCCATTTTTTATGTTTATTTTTGTGAGCAGCATAAAGAAAACTACGACCTAATCTGGCTAGCACCCTGTGTTGTAAAATGATAAATTAATGATAAATAAATAATGAATATGTAAACATTAACTTAACTTAAACGTTAGAAGTTTACTTGTTGAATGCAAAATGTCTCTTACGTCACTGAAAAGTCTACTCTCAGTCTTTGTGCACTTGAGGCCTCTATTTTCCACAGCACTCTTGTGAAAGTTGTATATTAGACCATAACTGGCTCCAATACTTGTTGCAATGTCAAAAGTAATGCTTGTACAGGCACATCTTACACCGAAACATAGAAACTTTCAGCAGTCAGCAGTGTCAGACTCTGCACATACATCATTCTGCACAATGAAGATCAAACATCCAAGGGAAATAAAAAACAAATTTTTGCTGCTTAAAAACTGGACTACAGTGTCAGTAATTGCTGCCATAGTTTTCGAATCCAGATGTCATCAAGGTTGTTGAAGTGTTATGGCCATTCGTTTGTTGCACCCAGATTTGAAAACATCTGCCTTCCATATGGTGTTCCCTACTTATTAATGGAGCATTTATAGTGCAATAGTAATCCACAAAATTGAACTTTGACATAAATTAGTTCATGGATGTGCACCTAACAGTCTTTGCAAGCTGTAACTCAGATTCCACACCACCATTTCTGATGGTCCAGCTGGCTCTCAATAATAAGACTGCGTTTGTAACAACTGCACTGTCCCACTTAAGTTCACCCATGAACAAGGATACTATAGAGCTGTTAGTGACTCTGCACTGGTCAATTCAGCAATGAGGAAAGTGTTACAGTGGGGCATATGGTCATGCATATGGTCATGCTATAATACTATCCTACTATATATGACTGGCCTAGAGTCAGCAATCTGGGTATTATAAATGCATACAGTATGCATGTGATGATTGAAACAATTTTTTATTTTTCAACACAACAGCTAAAATATCCAACAGAAGATAATAATAATAATAATACTTGATGTATTTTAACATACAGATTGTGCATTAAAGTTTGGTTGGGAAAAAAAATGTCACAAGTCACCTGTTGATTATTTAACTGATTATAAGCCAGTCATTCTTAAAGTCCATCAGGTAGAGTTGGGGATCGAGGTCCAGTTTTACAAGGACCCAGTTCCAAGTTTCTAAAACCCGAAAATAGATAAAAGGTCCAAGCTTATCGTGACTGCTATCAAGACTAATGGGTCTTACAATGTTATGTCTCGAGTAGGGCTGTAACAATTCCTCCACAACTAAACAGCACACTGTGTTTTGCACAAATACTATTGCTCTATTTCTACTGCTTTAATAAAGCAAAACTATTTCTTATCTGATTACTTGATGGAATAATCAATAGATTACTTGATTAATTTCTCCTAGGGGATTAATAAAGTATATCTTCTAAATGCTATCAATATCAATAAAAATGAACGATCCCCATCCCTACCCGACAGCAATGATGATGAAGGCAGATTCAGGTGTTGCACTATTCCACCAACTACTAGATGCACCCTTGTGCTTTTCAATGATGATGATGAGGAAAGGAGGAATCAAAAGAGAAAAAGGGAAAAGGCCTTGGCCAGTGTGGCAAGAAGAGCAGTCATTAAAGTGCACCGTGCAATTTGTCCTTCTTGTCCAACTCGGTGTTGCAGGCCAAGCTCAACAAGGAGGCATGAAAAAAAGAACCTTCAGTGCCAAAGGATGAAAATAGTCAGAACAGACAGAATGAGTTCCTCAAGTTTGATATGTCTCGCTAGAAAACTGGAAAGTACTTCACTGTAGGTTTCCTATCAATTGTGAGGCCTTTTTAAATTAATCATTGATTATTTGATGTTATTAATTGATCATATTTATATTTATTCATGTATTTATTTATCATAGAACATGAGTTGATTTATTTTGCTTGATTTATGTTGTTTACTTTGTGCATGCTTTTTGATCAAACGTTTGCTTGTTGTTGTTTACTTTTGTGGATCACATGACTCGTATATGCTTATAATCCTTACTGCAGTGGGATTCCGTTTATAAACCTCTGGGTTTTTTTAAATCTCGCCTGCATGATTTACCACTTTTATTTTGTTGTTGTGTCTGTTGCTTTGTTATATATATAAAAAAAAAATATATATATATATATATCAAATACATCAATTTTTAAAACCCTTCAACATGGCACTGCTAATTTCTCAGTGTTTATCAGTGTTGATTGTTCAGTGACAATTATTCCGGGATGACAAGTGTTGACTGGAGAATTGTTTGATATGGTTGTGTGGCAGCTGTTCAAGACTAATTAAAGTGTTAAATTAACACTACTGATGTGGATAGAACATAAGCACAAAGCTGATTACTAAAATCAGTGGTAATGGGAAAACCTGCCTTAAAACACTTGACACTTGATAATCCGCCAACAGTGCAGCACTTCATATTTCTGAATTTGATCATCTTAAATGTACTTTGTTTTTTCCTTTTGTTTCAAGTGAAACTGTAAAAATGTTGGTAATTGTTGCTAAATATTAACATCTTTTCAGTGCAGCAGTGGAGACTGATATGTAGACAATCAGTGAAAATAGAAATCTACCGTAAAGAAGGAAGAGATATCATCTTGTCTGCTAACAATAACCCTCAATAATCCATATAATGATATAGCCCCTTGTCATTCCCAGAAAACTACCAACCTTTTGTCACGCCCGTCAGTGTGTCACATGACAAACAAGGTCTCCTGGGTGCTGTGTTTGTGTAACCCACTTATCAACCCCAACCACCTCCTTAGAAGGTTTAGCTTCTGTATTAGACCCACCGGGCTTTCATTTAACTCCAATGTCCCCCGTCCACATCAGGTGACGTAGTATGCATGGCACTTGGGATGGACGAAATGGTCAAACAAACACAGGACTTTTAGATAATGTAACTATCTAACCAAGTGTTTTTGTTGCCTAAAAAAGGTGTCTCCTATAGACACTAAAGGGTACGTTGTGCTTTGAGGGGTGTGATAAAGCAGTGTCGGTATTTGACAACCTGCTCACCTGTGTTGGATGATAATGCATCCGCAGGACAGGTTGCGTGGGACACGACTGTCTAACTAACTAAAAGTTAGAAGCGCCTGGATGTTGATGGTCTTGCTCAGCTAAACCTCTCCACTGTTCGTTTTAGAGTCGTGCCAGTTCTGGAGAAAGGTCTGGCTGAACCCATTATTATTCTGGTTGGATTGTGTCTTAAACCAATCACAATCGTCTTGGGCGGCACTGAGCCCAGGATGCAGCGACGGTGCCCTTGCAAGATGGTGTCAGATGATAGTGAAAGGGGAGGAGAATTCCAACTGAAATAGTTGGCGAAAAACACACATTTTGCTGTTAGTGTAGAGCAGTAAAACATCTGCCATGTCATGTCAAAGCATGCAATACAGATTGTGTGCTGCCTATAATGCTTTGATTGATGCAGCCAGACAGACAACTGTTTAGTGCACTTTGATTTCATTCCAGTAAATATGCTGGAAGCCTTTAGAGCAGGGTTCACCATCACGGTGCCCATGGGCACCAGGTCACCCCCAAGGACCACATGAGTAGCCCGCAGGCCTGTTCTAAAAATGAAAATATAATATTGATATTATAACTAAAGGCAAACTGAGCAATTTTGTTATTTCTGAAGAGTGTATCAAACTGGTAGCCCTTCGTATGACTCAGTACCCATGAAGTAGCTCTCAGTTTCAAAAAGGTTGGTGACCCCTGCTTTAGAGTGTGGAGAAGTCAAAGGAGTTGAATCAGAGGAGTTTAAAGAGAGTTGAATTATCATTAGCCAACTTAACAAAGATAATGAAAACTTCAGTGCCATCATTTATCCTTCACTACTGTTGGGAAAACACTGAAGATGAAAATGAAATTAGAAGAATAGTGATTAAACAAAATAAAATTTTCGGCTTTACTTTTTAATTCCTGATAGATATACCCAGAGCTATATGTACATTTAAAGTGAACAAGAGGAGAGTAGTCAGAGAGAGAAAGTTGTTCAGAATAGAGTTTGATAACATTGATTGCTTGTCCTTACTGACCCAGAGCTTATTTGTTCTTGTCAATAAACTATGATGATTTTTTCTTTGCACAATAACAATCAACCCTCAAATACAGAATGTCTTAGAAACTTTTTTTTTTTTTTTTTTGTGAAAACATGTTCTGGTCTTCCACAATGCCAGCCAATTCCTATTCTCACATTTTTATTGTCTGCTTTTCCCAGTGCCAAGTACTATAATAATACTCCCGTTTCAGATTCTGCTTCTCCCACTCGTCCTGTGGTAAACCCTGTGTTCCCACCGCTCCCCATCACCTGTTCTTCCCCTCCTACCTGCGCACCTGTTTCCCACTTTCTGCCCAGCAGCATATATACTGGCCCACTACCATTAATTCCCTGCCAGATCGTCTTGTGCTTCTGCCTTAAGTGGTTCAGCCATTTTTCTCTGCCTGCCTGAGTTTTGCCCGTTATGACCCCCCACCAGCCTGGACTCCTGCTCTCTAGTCTGATCCTCCACTTGATTAGTTTACTTCATCTTCCCTGCCTGCCTGGTTTTAACCGTTGCCTGTTTCTGACATTGAGTAAACTTTATTTTACAGACCTGGTCTCACAGTAGTGCTTTTGGGTTCAAACCTGCTTTTATTGAGCCTTTACACCGTCACGGTTACATTGCCTGGCTGTGTAACTGTCTTTGTTCTAAAAAGATGCCCTTGATGGATGGAGAGAACATTCACCATTTATACAGGAAAACGGGTAAAAGAAACTGCCTGAGAAGAGGAACACTCACCATTTTAAGTTAGCATCCCATCTCAGCTCTCAGATCCATTCAACAGGGATCATCTTCTGACTTGGGTGGTCAGAACGTGGATGTGGTATTTGCAGGCAACTGTTTTCAGAGACAAAGCTACAATAATCCCACCCCACACTGTACCTGCCCAGCACCAAATCACAGAGACACATAGGTAGCATCTAGCTGAACTTCGTATCTGATGGAGGTGTAAATAAGCAACTGATAACAAGTTTGTTATATCACCTTAAAGGATATATAAAGTCAGTTTTGTGTTCACAGTTTGTTTCCGCTGCCCCAACGTGACCAAACATTTGTCAATACAGTAAACACACAGTGAGCCTTCAGAGACACATGCTTGAGAAAAGACTAATTACAGCAGTCAGATGTCACTCTTTAGAAAATAATATACAGTATTTGTGGCACACACACACACACACATATATATATATATATATATATATATATATATATATTTCAGCTAAAACATGATGCTAAAGCAATGATACTGACTTGTTTCTCCTATTTTTCCTCTGTAGCACTCCAGCACTAGATTTAGATTAGAATACTACACTGCAGCTTTCTCTCTCTCTCTACTATCAAGGCACAGCGTGCATCCCATATCTGTAGCTATTTACAAGAGATTAATAGCTTTTGTTTAATTTCCGCCCATGGGAGGGTTGAGTATTATCAAAAATAACCCAGGGGAGAACCATTTAGTTCCTTACTTATGGAGTTTTGATGTCTTTCATGATGGTACAAATTTAATGATGAACTGGTCCATTAGTGTTTTTATAATGACTAAAGAAAGTGTGTGGCACAAAGTTAGCACTTTATTGTAGCAAGCAATACAGGAAGATTTAGAGAAATACTACTTTGTATTCACTTTCTTGACAAGCGTTGAGAAGATTGATACCGCTCTCATGCGTACCATTAACAGTGTAACAATGGACAGACCTTCTGGGTCTGAAAAAAGAAAGCAATGCCAAGTGCCTTAAACCTGCAGTCTTTCTAATGGCCAGAAGAGGTTGACTCCATTTGGTTTCAAAAAGCAGAAAGAGAAATGCAGTTTAGAATAAATTGTGCTATTTCAGCACTGTCCATGGATTTATCATTAAATAGCTGCTGATATTTAAGCAGCTGAACTACTGATAGGCTATTTCAGAACCATAGTGATCAGTGAGGATAAAGAGTTAGGACCAACTAAACAGGAAACCAAGGATGTTGGACGCCCATACTGCCACAAGGCCATACAGCCTATATAACAAAGCCACATAATAAACTCACACAAGTGGGGGAGCAATGTGTGGCCTGCCTTTACTGCAATAACAAAGCAGACAGGGCGGTCTACAACACAAGCAGCAACAAACAACGTTATTTTCTGAAGGTTTTTAAAAAGGTCCAGTGTGTAACAATAAGGAGGATCTATTGGTATAAAATCATATTAAATTATATCTTTTTTTATTCATTATTCAGATTTCAATAAATTGTAAATAAGAATTGGTCTGTTTTCGTTACCCTAGAATGAGCCTTTTTTATCTACAGAGGTCCTCGTCATCTGCCATGTTGAACCAGTATGTTTCTACAGTAGCCCAGTATGGACAAACCAAACACTGGCTCCAGATAGGGCCTTACACGTTTGCTGTGAGTTTATTCAGTTGGTTGCAGTCGGGGACCTCGGCGGCTAGATGCCACTGAATCCGACACCTGGGTCCTTTAAAAGGGCCACAGAGCCACCATCTATGACTGTCATCTCAAATAATGACCGTGAAACAACTTACCAATGATGTTTTCATCCATCAGCTGTCAGTCTGAATCCAATCCAAATGCCACGAATCCTCTGTAGCCTACATGAAATGTCCAATATCCTCAAACTGCAACGCATTTGAAGATGCCAAACACCACCATCGTCTTCATCACTGTTGCTTTCAGCTACCTGCATGGAGCCAGCTGTGCTCCAACTTAACATTCACACTTGCTTGGTTTAGTTGTGGAGCTAGCAGCAGGGCTCTTGTCAGAAATGAAGGGTTGACATGTTGAGTGAGAAGAAGTTTGAGGCCAAAAGATTCTTCCTCTGTTCTCTGGACTTCATTTTTTAAAAAAGTTTACGAAAAACAGCGAGGTAAAAGAACATGGAGGCTTTAAAACTCCCGGTGCTGAGCCTGTTCGCATCCCAATTCTGTATTTATTAGTAGTATTTATCTTTAATATTTGGGGTTTAACTACATTTTAGTTCTGTATTATTTTAATTGCCTGATTTATTTGCCTCAGTCCTGAAGTGTTTTAACCTTGGTTCAACCATGTAAAGCACTTCGTAACTTTGTTTCTAAAAAATGCTGTATAAATAGTTATTATCATATTATCTATCTACAAAGCAAGGAATCTTATAAAGCAAGGAATCTCTGTCTGTCTGTGTGTGTGTGTGTGTGTGTGTGTGTGTGTGTGTGTGTGTGGCTCAAATATCTCTGCAGATCAGGATCAGACTGACCTGAGAGTTTCAACATGGCAGCTGTGTGGTTTAAGGGTGTGAAACGTTGGCTTTGTTTGGACTACAAAGATACAGTTAATAAATAATTTCATAAATTATTTGGAATTTCGCTAGCATTACCATAGCGACCATAGCCACGTGCACACCAGAGCCAATCACTGCAGAGCCCTAATGTGTAGTGATTGAGATCCTGACCCACCAAACATCCTGGAAAGTGACGAAGTTACGTTTTTCCCTCTAAATTCCATAATTATACACAATCACCAGCAGTAAACTGGACGCTGTCTCACTGCCTCACTCGCAAGACGGAGAATGTTTTCCGGTGGAAAGTAAACTGATGTCTCGGTCCGGAGGGCTGACGGTCGCGGTGATTTTTGATCACAAACACTCCGTGAGTTTTTCGCCGGTGACAGACGCTGTTTTTCGGGCAGAAATGTGACGAAGAGTCGGTAGGACAGGCAGGAGGACAGATGCTTCTCCACGTACAGCTGTGGTATTTTATTTCCTCATGTAAGTTTCCAAAGACAGTTACAGTTACTACGTTACTGTTGTTTGATCCTGTAACATTGCTTTGTGGGACATTTCTCTTTATTAAGTTGAGTGAGAGACCTGTGCAGTTATCAGACTGTCTGACCGACACGCCCTCGCTCCGCGCTGTCGGCTTATCCATTCACACTATTTTGGTAGTTTCAAAACAATTTTTTGATGTGGAAACCCTTACTGCCATTGCTCTCTCTCTCTCTCTCTCTCTCTCTCTCTCTCTCTCTCTCTCTCTCTGATGTATGCTAGCCTATATTACAGGGCTGAATAATATGTCCTGCCCAGTTCATTTACTAGGCTATGCTACAAGTTAGTCTGTTTATGCTGCCAGGTTTCATCCCATTTCAGATGTAGTTCACTTTGTTCTTTCAGAGTTTATATGCGCTGACCATGAGGTGTGGTACTTTCACATTAGTGGAATGGGCTTCAACTCCCTACAGTGTCCTTGCTAAAAGACAAATTATATGAAAACACAATAGTTATCAATCTACACATTTCACAACAGACCTAAATGTCCCTGACGTCCCACCTTCAAACACAACCTCATTTGGCCATCCATGAAAAAGCTACTTAACCTCCCACTTTTCTATAGCAATACATACTTCCTACGGGCACTGCACTAGTATAATTAAATCAGGTTACCTTACGAACGTCAAAACATGTTATGTAGCCTATAATTTTGGGTTTAGGACTTGCATCTGACACTGACTCCTTACACTGACTCTCATACCCACCCTGTATATATGCATTACATTAATGCACTCCCGTCTTCTGTACAGTCTTCTTATCTTTTCTTATCTTTCTTTTCTTTATTTATTTATATTTTAAAAGATTTTTTGTGTGATTTGTATATTTTTGTGTGGTTGTATATTTTAAGCACCATTGCACCAAGACAAATTCCTCATATGTGTAAAAACCTACCTGGCAATAAATCTGATTCTGATTCTGATTGTGATCACACACTTCTTCTAAAAAGATAAACTTCTTTTATCTTGTAACTCCTTCTGTAGCATTTTTTGTTTTTTACAATTCAGGGCCCTGTGTTTAATGTCACAACGGCATTAACCTTGGGTAACTCCCTCAGGCAAAATCTGTAGAAATGCAGTCTTACGGAAGGTGTGGATTAAGAGCTCGAAATGTCTGCTGGAGCGCACTAATGGCACTAATGACAATAAGCCCTTGGGAAGTTACCAAGAACGTGCCTCAAAGTCTGTGATTCCGTGAGTGTGGAGATTGAGATTTTTCTAATGTGCTTGAAATGACATAGAAATGTACTGCCTACTAAATACTCAGTCAGTATGTACTGAATACTGTCTATTGTCTAGTATACCTCTGGTAATTTCTCACATAAAATTCACATACTATGTAGCTGAAATAGACCTTTTCACTTTGAGTCATGTACTTAATAGGAATAATACTTCAATATGTAATTTCAAACAAATGCACAAACTGCTCTGAGTCTGAATGTGTTGCTCCAATCAAGACACAATTCAAAACTAAACAATAAAAATGCATGTTTACATATTTAGGTGCCCTTTGTAAATGAGGAGAACCTTTGTTTTCCCACTGTGTCCAGTCTTTATGCTCAGCTGAGCTAACTTGCTACTGGCTGTAGCTTCATATTTACCATACAAACCTGGAGTGGTCCCAATCTCCTAACTCTTTGCAAGGAAGGGAATATGCATAGTTTCCAAAATGTCAAACCATTCCTACTATATATACATTAGGCATGAACAATAATGCCAGGATTTCACACAGGATGAAAGTATACAGCACAGCCAATGTATACAGTAGCTTTACAGAATAAATTAACTGTGCATTTACAGTACTACCAAGAATAATATTTATTTTATCACACAAGTTTCAGCTAAAAATCTCAGCATCTGTCTAACATTTTACTCAAAATGAAATATTGTTAAATAAGGTCCTTGGTGGTTTTGGTTTGAAGATGTGCTCCAGACGGCTGAGCAGTGAAGTAGCCTTGGGCTTCCTTGTAATTCTAGTGCTGATCCCAAATGACATCTGTTTGTGTGCGAAATTATTCAGCTGGCCTCCTGTTCAATTCATGCTTGTTTTTTCAGACAAATTCTACCAAACTTCAAACTTGTTAGTAATGTATCTAAAGTTTATGCACCCTCAGGGACTGAGAAGCTTGTGGGTCTGTGGAAATGAACAAACTGCATTCATCTTGTCTTTATCTTTACTCAAACCGAGGGCATAAAGAACACACTCACAAACACAAAACAGTTTAATCCTTAGGCCTCTAGTCTCAGCAAACAATTTCTTATATGCCCTTGAAGGGTCACCAAAAATAAATGCATGAATTGTTTGGCATGACAGTGTGAGAGGTCCACATATTCCTTCTAAAACTCCATGTGAACCCCGTCACTAAGCAACAAGAAAATGAGAGCGAGAGCCAGGACCTCATGAAGTAGTCCTAATCCACTTCTCACTGATTTTAGACTAGATACATGATTACAAGCACTTTTCACTGTGGTGACCTTTTGAGAGCATAATCACTGTCTGTGTAAATGTGTTCCTTTAGAGCTCAGCAGCTGGCCAAAGATCATGAGTGCTGAAAGATAAATCACTGTTAAAAAGGCCTTCCATTCTGCTAAAAAGGGCATCAACACAGACACACAAGTTTCTTTTAAATATCACACACCACAAAAAATTGGTCCAAGATGTTGAAACAGAATATATCTTCAACCAAATGTCTTCTAAGTTTAACCTAACTTGTCTTGCCGCACCTGAAGGTTTACAGCAGACAGAAATTGGAGCAGAAAGATAGCTCTCTTCCTTTTCTCCTTTGCAGGGCTACACCATGGTGCCAACAGGACTAGCAATCTTTCTAGGCCAGAGACTGGCATAGATAGACTTCAAAGGTGGCTTGAGAACCTGCCATTTGGCCTCCAAGAGAAAAAGTGTCTTTTCTGTCGTATAAATGCATGATGTCTTCCAAGCCTCAGTATTATGATATGTGGATTATATTAAACTAATTTGTTTGCACATAGTAATAGTATCTAAGCCATACATCATCAGTCAATCAGAGGGGCTAGGTAAGAGTTGGGCTGGTTAACATTAACAATTTACTGAAATACACTTAATTTCTTTGCATGTATCATTAAATAACTGTCACGTGGGTGTGTTTGAACCAATCTCAGTCGTAGGCTTGTTACATACATACATTTTAATATTCCATTTTAACAGCAAAAGTAGTCATTGCAGGCATGCTGCATTATTTCATGTTATGTTCAGATGTAGTTTTTAAGCATTAACTATCTTGGCAGGTTGAAAAGCTGCAGTGGAAGTATGTCACAGCTTATGCAGGCATACATAGCTAATGGCAGAGGCAAAGAGACATAAGAGGGAGTTAACGGAGGAAGCTAAGATGAGAGAAGGCGAGAGAAACATGCCGGACAAGAGTAAATCTCATACTGGCTTTTAGTTGTTAGCGAGAGCGTGGTGAAATGAAAGGCTGCAGACAGATGGCGAGCTGGCCTTCTTGCTGTTGGACCAGTAAGTAATCTAGCTGGCTTGCTCTGTGTTGTGTTGTTGCACTTGCTTAATACTTGGCTGTGTTAGCAAAGTTGGCGCCTTGCCAGTCTTTGATCATAAGAAATTAAATCTTAACAAATGCATGCGTACAGCTGTCCATATTTAGGACAGCTGTATCACAACTGGGGGCGCCAAATCACACAAAAACCAGCATAGTGTTGCTCTAAAGGGTGCTGGTATATCAGTGTTGTGTTTAAAGTTGTTTCTGCTGCCCCCCAGGTGGTCCAAATATCAGTCATTGCAGGTTTGATTCAATTGAACTTTTTCACTCAATTACCTTTTACAGCCACCAATGAGCACTGCTTCCTGGTATCTGTGGAGATATTTGACTAATTATTAATAAATGCATCGATGTAACCAGGTATTTTACTCTATTTCATTCTCTCTTTACAGCATATTTTTTAGTTGACAGTATGGGTACAGACAGGAAACATGGGGACAGATAATATGCAACAAAGATCCATGGCTACACTTGGACCAGAGAGTCATTGCAGTTACATATATGGTACATATTTTAACCACTAGACCACCAAGACACCCCCTCTTTACCATTTATTTTCCTTTTAAAAAATGCGGGCAGTGCAATAGTTTATTTAGTTTACTTGGTACCTTCCCTGAGGATATCTGAGGGTATCGAACATTTTTAGTGAGAAAATATCCTGCAGTCTACCTAGAAATCCAAACAGCCAGTGAACATCGACAGGCCTCTATGTCTCCGACACATTGCACAGGGAGAGGAGGCAATGGCAGTAGGAGGTAGAGGAAGAGGAAGAGCGATCTCATTCGGGCTGCCAGCCAGTGTCCCCCAGGCTACATGAAACACTGATGGACTTGATAGATTGGTGAGAGCACCAGGGGGTTTGGGCTGAGCTGAGCACTGACCGAGCTCCAGTGCTGGGAGGAAAAATAAATCTGGCTGACACCAGCTGAGTGAGATCCGCTCCACACAGAGCCTCCATCCAACAACCCTGGCTTATCGAGAGACAATCAAAAGTTAGATTGTGTTTGAGGATAAATATTCCATGTGTGGTCGCTGTCATGCTGAGGAATGTCTCCGATCACGGGGGTATAATATGGCTTCTGAGTTAATTTCCTGTCAAAGTATAAATAAAGAAATATGGAAGGATATTCATTGTTTTTGGACATTGATTGACATGGAACATTTTTTATTATGATTTATTATTTCAGATGTGCCTCAGGAAATATTTGATGCATGAAATAAAAAATCCACAGTGAAGCACAAATATCAGGCATTTTATTTATGGTTTGCAGAAACAGGAACATCAAACTAGAAATCGTTCTTTCACTACAAATATACATGTACAGTGTAACATGTCCAATATGTATGGTCATGTATATAGACAAAATCACATATCACTTGTCACTGAGGGTGTGACAAGACTGAACCCAAGGTGTTATTTGGCAGGAGTTTTAATCAACCAAAGTAAATGTTGTCTCTGGATCCCCAGGGGGTGCAGTGAGGGAGGATGGGGGAGGATGGAGGGTGAAGGCAGTGACAGTGATGTGCCGTCTTCCATTAGCCAATCCTGGTGTGATGGAGACAATGCTAAATCTCCTGATGGGATCTCTGCGGTGCCACAGATAGGCTGCATACACGCAGCCAGCCATCCCCATCATCCGTCTTCCCAAATGAAATATAATGTTGAAAATGGCCAATGGGTGATGGAGATTGATTCAAAAGAAACATGAGTGGTAATCAATATGGTTCCCTGTGCAGCCAAGCAACACAAGAGTCTCTGCACCACCCACTGCTTACCCCAGGCTAAAGTTGGGTGCCATCATGCTGCCTGTATGTAATTTATGATGAAGGTGTCACTCTCAGAATGATATGCCACAGCTGAGTGAGCCCAGCTCATGAGGCAAAATAAGAGTGTTTTGTCCTCACAAAGGGAAAAAAAAGTTGCTTGTTCAATTCTGTTTCATTCATGTGATGATGGATTGATCCAAAGCATCCCATAAAAAGTTAGAACTAAGTGATGCATTTAAAGTGGCTTTGAATGACAAATGAAACAGATGAAATGCTCCCAGGCTTCTGTTGCAAAAAGGGGTTTTCATGCAAACTTACAACTTTTATTTAAAAGGGTAAATAGTTTAACACTTTTGGAAATACTTTTGTTTGCTTTCTTGCCAAGACGAGAAGATAAATACCAATGTCATCTCATCTGTATGCTAAATGTGAAGCTGCATCCATGGGCTGGTTAGCTTAGCTTAGCTTAAAGACTGGAAACAGGGATACAGCAGGCCTGAAATAGCCCGGCACATAAGCTCCTGTAAAACCTTTTTTATTTTACACTTTGGTTTTTGTATGGATTAAACAAATGAGATGTATTGTGTTCATTGGTGAGCTTTAGAGGTGCTGGTTGGTAGATTTTCTTATCTTTGGACAGAGACAGGCTAGCTGTTTCCAGTCTCTATGCTAAGTTAAGCTACCAGCTGCTCACTCTACCTTCATATTCAGTGTACAGACATGAAAGTGGTGTCAGTCTTCTTGTCTAACTCTCAGCAAGAAAGTGAATAAGGATATTTCCTGAAATGTCTCACTTTTCCCTTTCTTAAAAAAGGGAGAGGCGGTCAGAGGGCAAATACAGATTATGGACACTTCAGTACCCACTGAAGCATACATATACATGGGCAGAGTGGGTTGTCCACTGATCAGAAGGTTGGCAGTTCGATCCCTGGCTCCTCCCGCTGGAGATTCTGAACCCCAAAGTCCTGAATGTATATGAATACACCAATGCATACAGTCCATTTACCATTACATCTGTATTACATTTGATTCAGTTCATGTTTTTACCATGTATACATTGAAATTGAAAAATGAAGAGTATGCTAAAAGTACTAAGATAGAACATCTGCATTTACTGGCATTAAAGGACCAGTGTGTTGGATTTAGTGGCATCTAGCAGTGAAGTTGCAGTTTGAAACTAACTTGCATCTATATTTGACGACCTGGGAATGAGAACGGGCTGTGAAGTGTGTAGGAGAAACTATGCAACAAACACAAAAGGGCCCATCTAGAGTCAGTGTTTTATTTGTCTGTTCTGGCCTACTGTAGAAGCATAGTGGTTCAACATGGCGGTCTTCATGGAAGGCGACCCGCTTTATAAAAATACACTGGACATGTAACTGCAACCTAATTGCTTAAATAGCATTAATGTGCTGCAGAAAGAAACTTTCCTTGCTCTAAAGATAAAAGAGACAAAGGATCCAGTGAGATGACCCCAATGTGTCTACATTACAACCTCTGTAGCACAGACTGCCTCCTTATCAAAGACGTTCGTATATCTTGTGAATTGCACATGGAAGGGGGCTTGTAGACCAGCATGGATCTCTATAGGTAACCAGGCAACAGAAAGCGGTGATCAATAATGAATATGTGGCAGGTCATAGCTCAAGAGCGGGCTAGTGAGGGGTGAAGCATAGTTTTCTGTATCCACATGGGGTGCATACAAATACTCTTCTTTTTGCAGTCAAAGTCAAGAAAAGGATGTTGATATGCTTGAGTTCTCTGAGGTCAACTGCTCCTGTTTTGTCAGTGCGCAGACAACAGGCCAACCATGACAGCAGCCCAGTAGGGGCTACAGTATCAGTAGATGGGGGGTAAAGGGGGAATTGTAAAGATGAAATTTTACTTTCACTGTCAGAAATCATTTGTATGTGATGTATACTGTGGTGGAGAGAAGAGAGCTATATGCAGGGAGCGCTTCTGTCATGTCATTTTGCCAACAAGGGCTGAATAGTATACATACTGACAGTCCTCTCTGACAGCGTCTACCCAGCAGGCTCCACTTCATCTGCACACTGAATGCGTTCTCCTTTATTTATTCATTCATTTCCACGTGGCCAAGTGCTGTCACTTTGATGAATGGGAGCTGGAACTGGCCAATTGTTTTCACTCGACGGGACAAGTCTCACACGCTCTGAACTTAAACGTCCTCCTTGTCAGAGGAGCTCTGCCATTCCTGTGCTTTTTAGAGGTATACCGCTGCCAACGTTCTCACACGTACACAGACACCAGCCCCCCCACCTGACATCCCTGGGGCTTTGCTTATTAGAATCTACCTGAGGAATTGGGGCTGTTGGCTTCAATTTTATCTCCACAGCTCAGAATTCTTCATGCCAGGAGGAGATTATGGCGTCATCTCCAGCTTCCCAGGTGAGTGGTGAGGGGGTAACCATGGCAGATGTGTGGAGGTGGTGTGGCGAGGCATTGGCGCTGCCCCTGTTGTCTTGGTTGCCCTTTTGACAGCTGTGAGAGAGCAAGTTAAGCTGAAGCTGGTTTGTATCAGTGAAGCATATTTTGCCAACGTCACATTTTTCATATGAAGTGCTTCTTAAGCCAAGTATTAAATTAAAGTTCCCACTATTTGTGATTATATTTTGTACTGTGCTTTTTTAAAAAAATCATTCAGGGAAGGTTCACTGAGAGGAAGCCTGTCTTTTTTGCAGGAACGCCATTATCACATTCACATTCATACCTGGAAGCTGCCCAGTACAATCACAGTGTGATCTGCTGGCCACTGAGCAGCTCAACTGGAGTGGCTGGGGATAAGGGCCTTGCTCAAGGGCACCACAGGGGTGGTAATGAGGGAGGGAGAAGCAAATGTGTTGTTTCTGTATGTATTACACAAACAAAACATGACATGTTAATTGGTTAGCTTTAGGGCAGTTGGTAGGTGAATATTTTTACCTTTGGACGGAGCCAGGCTAGCTGTTTCCCCCTACTATCAGTCTTTATGCTAAGCTAAGCTCTAGCTTGATATGGTACAGGTATGAGAGTGGTATCGATCCTTTCATTTAACTCTCGACAACAAAGCAAATTCTTTAACTCGAAAATTTCTCCCTCATGGTTGAAATATCAATAACAGTAGAATGAACAGTGTACAAAGTCACAATGATTTTAAATCATGGGCCTCATCAAAACAGCAAAATACTCAGAAATACACATGCAAATGCTCTCCTCTCACATTCAACTGAATCTATAGTCAGACTGAAGACCTGGAGTCATTTAAATGAATATATCACCGCTGTCAGAGGTGAAACAAGGAGCAGAGAGTTTGAAAAGTGAGTTGAATGTTGAGTTGAAAGTTCACAAATGTCAGATTGTATTTCAGCATGTTGATCATTTCAAGCTGTCACTATAATGCTGTTGCATTTAATGACGATAGTTACAAATATCACTTACTATGCCAGGGTAATGACAGGAAGTATACGTGGAACAACTGACCTCTGACCTTTTGTACATATGATGCAGGCTGAATTGCCTCAGAAAACACTAAAAACAGTGAACATTCAATAAATCTGTCCAGTCAATCACTGTAAGCTGAGCCAATTAAATGTCAAAAACCATGTTGCATGAGCGTTACCCTTTTCATGTCTGAGTGATTATGACATTCAGCTGAAGATCTGCACAGCAAGTCTGAGCGTATATGAGCCGAACAACAACACACTAGCCAAACATGTCATTTAAAGGAGGGCCAACCGCCTGTCACTGATGACAGGTGATAACAGACTTTCATGCTATATGTAGCCAAGAACAACATGTTTACAATCCATCCAAAGTGACAAGTCTCCAGAAATTAACACTTTTATTATTACATTCTGTTCACTTTTTTTTTTTTTTATCAACTTTTACCCCATGACAGTAACTGAGAGTTTCTATACTGGTTGTCTCAGGGAAACCTCAGCTGCTTCTAATGTGAGACTGTGTCTTGATTTCACACAACTGTTAATGTAATCATATGTTTTATTATGCAACACTATTGTAATTTGTCTTCCTTCCTCTTGCTGCTGTTATTATGTTTAACAATGTAATCCTAGTTTCAGTGGATAATTGGGCTCCCATTGTCGACCTTGCAGATGTTGACGACGGATACAAAATTCTACAGCTGACATCATTACCAATGGACCCTACTTGACAGCAAAACAATAAAAAATGTGTTGTGGTAATAAGTATTAAAAAAATCATATATTCAGTTTTAATGACATGAAATATTTCATAACATTTGTATTCATCCACAAATTCCCATCTCATTGAGAGAGTCCCTCTTCAGAACAAGAAGCCTGAAATCAGCCTAATCTATATGCATGGATAGATATGCTATTGAGAATGCATAGCCTCCTCACCTGTCTCATGTGATGGAGGAGAAGGAGAAAACAAATTATTTCTCTTTTTTAAGCAGTTTTTTCTTCTGTTGTCAGTGTCTCTGTAACCATGGTGAGGCTTGCGGAGTCGAGCAGACTGGAGAAAGCTGTCAATCTGTAACTACAGCTGTAATCATCTTTCTCTGGTGATGTCGGCGGGTTGTCGACTTGCGTGAGTTACCTTGGCAGAATGAACAAAGAGCGTGGGATGCCCGAGGAAGCCTCAGCACCATGTGAAATCCCTTTGTGGAGCAGTTTCGACTCTCACCCAGACACCGCTTCTTTCATGCATCTCTCGTCTGCTCATTCCTCTGTCTTTTTGTCCATGCCAAATGACAACGATAGGCTTATTTGTCAGATAATAGACATGAATCATTAATATTACGTCCCTGAACATGTGGCAGCTGAGAGGTGCCAAAAAGGGCAACCAGGAATCAAAGTGGCAAACTAGAGGAAGGGCAATGGTTGAATGTTTTTAGTGCCTGCTGTTACTTTTATTTCTTTTTGAATATAACGCTATGACTGATATTTTTGGTTCCACTTTCTGACATTTTTTGCATTATATTTCATACAATGCAAAAAATGATGCTTGGGGTTTTGTAAAATTGGTGTCATCGTGTAGTTTGTCGAGCAAATACATGGAGAGTTGGTGGAGCTGAGGGCGGGCTGTATGAAGACTGGTCACTTTAGCCAGCCTCAAGTGGCCGATTTAGGAAGCGCAGTTTTTTGTTACTTCCGTGTTTGCTTCATTTGCTAGCCACAGAGGTTGCCGCTTGTTTAAACGCTATCCCTGTTAATGAATATTTAACTTACAGCAGCAACAAGGACCTTTTTCGTTTTGTGTTGAATCTGGTGGCCTCTGTGGACAAAAGTGGTAGTGTTACTACCGCCTCGCTTCATTGATTTCAGATCGGACCTGGGCGAAGACAGATAGCCAGGTCATATAGAGACATCAGTAATGAACTGACTGTTTCATAACCAGTAAAAACTCCATGCAGTAGGTTTAAATATTCTTTTACAAAGTTCTTTGCTTAAGAAATCAGCCTTCTGTCTACCTTTGCTTGTCATTATGGTGCAGAATTTGTGTACAATCCACATAGAAAAGGTTTATTTTCATTCCAGCTCAAAAATTCACTCTATCGACCGCCATATCTGTAATATACAGTAAATAACATTCTTACAATTGCTTTATAGATCTGTTACAAACCATTCATGAAAACATAAGTCATGTTGCCTGGTAACCATAAATAGTCCATTAGAAGATCTCACTGATACATTTCAGCATTACTAAAATAATTTATTGTATATACTTACAAACCCTCTTCTTATTATTGGAAAGTGGGACCATATATTTTAAGCCTCAAATAAGTCTCTGTCTTTCTTGCATAAGAGAAAACCTGACCACAACAGAATGGACCAGAAATACAGTCCACTTATTATGAGAAGTGCATATACACAGGTGAGCGTCCACTTCCAGCAATTTCAAAAATAAATCCTCTCAGTTCCTCTGGGTGACAGCCAAATAAATAATCCACTCCCAAATCATTCCTTATCCTGCTGGAGATAATATCTCTTAGTAGGGAGATTGAAAGGGTAATTTACTGCTGTGTTTGACCAACATTTATTGTAGTGTTAAACGGTTTAACTTATGCAGTTAAAAGTTAGATGTATATTCACAGTTCAATAGTCACACTCAAAAAATGCCAAGTTATAACCTGACTAGTACATAGAATAAGACATAATGGCACATAGCATTACCCACCAACAGGGATTTGTTTCTCTTGCTGCAAAACAATCAGTTGGCAGTCTGTTTTCTCAAAAGAGTTCAGCTTTGGCATGTGAAATCTGTGAACCAATAGCTTCAAGTTTTATTTCAGCTATGGCGTGGTTGAGGTTGACAGCCATGGGAGCTGAATGTGTTTTTTTGGTCCCACCGCTTGAGAGTGGATGTTTGGGTGAGGTGCAAGGCGTTGTGGGAGCCCCGGCTGCACTTTGCAGATACACAAGCCTGCGCTTTCATGCCCAGACCCATCAAAATGGCCCTGTCAGGCTGCTATCTCCTGGGACTCGCTGCTGCAGTACAGGAGGATTAAAGCTTTTTATGAAGCATTTTCACAGCCAAAGGTGTGCGCAATACAGTAGCAGTCTGTGTGCCATTTTCCTCAACAAGGGTGGACTTTGCTGGACGGTTAAAGCTGGAAATGTGCAGGATTTGAATTTTGCATCCAATTTTGACAACTAATTGGACTACAAAGGGGGGAAAGGCTTTGGAGCTTTTTAACCAAAACAGCAATTGCACAGCAAAAAAGAAAAAAATGATGAAAAGACAATCCCCCGTTTCTAGCACATTGTTCAAAATCCAGTTAATTATTATGCTCACAGAAAAGTGTGGTAAACTGGGCCAGATTGTGCTACAGCTACTGTGGACTCTGATGTGAATGTTACAATGAAAATGTTATTGTTTATTGTTGCTTGAGGTGCAGCATTCAGGTTGATGCAAGAGCTCAGAGTCTTGGGGAAAATACCAAAACCCGTTAAATCATCTTATGGAAAAGGCTGCAAATGGAATAGTAGATTCTTTTATACTTCTACACTTCTGTTTCTTCTCAGCAGAGCTGCTCTGTATTTCACTGGTGAAATCCTGAAGCAGAGACCAGTCTGGATACAAGCTGTAACAGCATTTTCAAATTTAGCTCACAATCTGTGACAATTAACAATCCCTTTGGCCCATGTGTGATAAATTGCTTGCAGGAGAAGTCCATTTGTTCCAGCCTTATCTTTGAGGCTGCTGATGAGAAGACTGAATTATCTATTATCGGACCGCACTGGAAATGAGTGGAAACGAAACAAAGATTAGGGCTTCAGATTTGAACCATCTAGACTGGGCCACATTTGCATGTAACCTACCCCAGGACATGCTTGGATGTTTGTTGCCTGATCACAGTTGAATCGACAGATCCACAGCCCTCCCCAGCAAGATATTCTGCTCCAAAAGATATTGGTGTGTCTTACACTTTGTGGCATGATAAGCAAAAATCTGCATAAATTCAGTCTAACTTTCAGCATATTTTGGAAACATACTAAAACATTATAAAATAAGAATTCATTACATGTATATTCAATATTACATGCTGCACACACATATCCATTGTTTGCTGTAAAATACATTTAAATCTAAATTTTAGAATGGCAGAGATTTACTTCATCAAAGCATTTATCCTCTTACAGTAAACAAAAAAACAAACAAACAACATGTATTCAATATTTTCAACAAACCTCCAGCAGTCGAATACTCACTTTCCCTTAAAACCTTTACTGCAGTACCACATGGATACCACATGGATACTGAATCACCAGCAAACCAATAAATGGTTGCTAGTCCAAATTCTGTTAAGTGCATCTTCACCATCCCAGCCTTCCTTCCCAGTCCTGTCCACCTGCTGTAGTGATGTAGATGCTGTCCATGGTGCTGATGTGTATCATCTGTGTGCAAGCTCTGCCACCCAGTGGCTGGCTGTATGACACATGCGTGCTCAGTGACTAAGTGGGGCCCGGAACTACGTTGTTTGTTCCTACCCGAGTCACAAAGCGTGGTGCACCTTCAATGCTAGCTGTTTTGGAATTTTCGTGACATTACTGTAGCTTCCCGTTTCTGGTAGGTTGGACTATTTTGTCTTTTATCGTACGAGGGATGTTACATGTTTGTTTATGGGTAAAATGTTTAATTCAGCCCGTAGGTTTATTTCTAAATGCTACTTTGGGAAAGTGACAGTTTGGTGCCTAGTCGCAGCTGTGTTAGCTTTAGCCTGTCTGGAGATGCTAACCTGTGAATTAAAGGGGTTTCTTACTACGTTAGGTGTTGAACAGTGGATGCTGCTAACAGCTGTCACTGTAAAATAGCGACCTTGTGTTGGTATGTGAACGACCTGCTCAAATACCGTTAGCAGCAAGTGTAATGAACAAGTGACTGACGGGTTAGCATCTGGGTGGGAGAACTGCTATTTAACGCCAAACCTCCATTCAGAATATGTAATAAAGTAATGGTTTGCTGTACAGATGTGAAGGTTTATACTCCAAAACTTCATTTTCTGTCTATGGATAATCTCCCCCGGCCACTATTCAATTCGGCATAGGTTTTATCCAACATGCGCTATGTTATGGTAATAAAATGGTAACTTCATGTTTCGGTTCAACCTACTCACTGCCATTCACGGTGTATTTTGGTGGTCAGCCAGGAGCAATAGGTGTAGGTAAAATGTAATTTACAGGCTTTAAATATTGCTTTAAATGCAGGAATGTACTGCCAAGTAAAATCAAATAGATTTGCAGTGTGTGATTGTTATATTATTATAGTTCACACCACAGAGTGGAGCAAAGCTAAACAGAATTCAATTGCAAACTTGATCTTCAAACTCTGGTGACCTGCATGAAGTATAACTGTACTCATTATACTGTAACTACATTATTTTCTTCCTGTATCTGTCTGCCTTCGTTCTTTATTCATCTCTTTCTTTCTTTACGTAGGCCAGCAAAGATGCTGCTGAAAGATCTCCCCAGAGAGGCCCTGATGCGGCCCTTGTCCAGGAATGAAGTGGTGGGCATGTTGCTTAGGTTGACCATCTTTGGTGCAGCGACCTACTACAGCATCAAATGGGTTTTAGAAGCGATGGACCCTACCTCCAAACAGAAAAACCAAGCCAAGAAAAGGGTATATAGAACATAAGCTTATGTTATTGTTATATTATCTAAGCTCATGGTGGATGTACTGTAGCTATTTATCCAGGTTATCTGCTGTCAGTGTGACGGATATGATTAGGAAATGAAAAGAATGACCGGAGCAGCATTTTACACACTATCTGTTATCCTCTTGTGTGTTCAGCTGAGATGTGTGTCTTATGTCTTCAGGCTGAACAGCTGATGAAGAGGATTGGTGTTGAGGGGGTCAAGCTAACAGAGTATGAGATGAACATTGCATCTCAGCTAGTTGATCCGCAAACTATGAAGGTAACATTTGTAATCCTCAGCCCATCCATGACGTTGAATTTATGTCATTATGTGTCATGACACTTTTTAACCCTTTTTTTATTATTGCATTTTCCCAGACAGAATTGTTTACAGTACTCTACCTTTCTGCAGGTGTCCTGGAGAGATATAGCCGGTCTGGATGAAGTTATAAATGAGCTGCAAGACACGGTCATCCTACCCTTTCAGAAAAGACACCTTTTGACTGGATCCAAACTCTTTCAGCCTCCCAAAGGTACCACAGCGTGTCATCTAAACAGAACTGTAACGGTTTGATTTTACTCACTGGTACATGCAAACAAAATAGTTTCCCCTGGAACAAGTAATAATACTGCTTATCTTATAGTTTGGCATGTCTGATAGGCTGCTGTTTAACTGAAGTTTGAATGTCAAATTTCTAACAGTTTCTGATTGGCTGCTGTTTATGATACCTAATTAAAGGTAAATGCCAAATTCCCAACTGTTGCAGTTTTTTAAACACACTATAATTTCTATTTTGTATAAATTAAAAAATAAATAAATCTTAAACGGGGAATATTTGCAGGAATTTAAAAGAAGTTTTATCATAACAGGAAACAATAATGGCTAGTTTCTGTTCATATTTTGTCTTTGCAGGTGTTTTATTGTTTGGTCCTCCGGGATGTGGGAAGACAATGATCGCTAAGGCAACAGCCAAAGCCTCGGGCTGCAAGTTTATCAACCTTCAGGCCTCCACGCTGACAGACATGTGGTACGGTGAATCACAGAAGCTAACTGCTGCCGTCTTCTCATTGGCTGTCAAACTTCAACCCTGCATCGTCTTCATCGATGAGATTGGTGAGCTTCTCTAAAAGGATTCATGTCAAGAATGGTTACTTGTTAATGATGGTATTACTGCGCTGTTGTGATTATTTGCAAAAGCTGATACTGCTATTGTTTTGATGTTCTCACTGTTTTCATACAAAAACAAAATCAGAGAAGGACCTGAAGCAGCATTGAAAACCAGAATAATGACATTTTCTTTTATAGGATGGCAGCTCCTAAAAGGGTAGTGAGTCAGGTTTCATAACACTACAGACTCTACAGGCTATCACTGAAACTGTCAAGTTCAGTCATAATGTCCTCTCTATCAGTGGAACAGGAGGGTTCAGGCCCTGGCACTGAGCCCACCCTTTCCTCCCTCCAACCCCCCCGTCTCTCCAGCGCCTTTAGTAATGTCTGAGTATCCAAACTACAGTTCCTATGATGCTTTGTGGGTTGTTAACAGGAAGTATAATGTTCTTATGGATTTAGTGTTACATTATAGACTATAACCTGAGCCCCGTTTTTACTTAGCCTATATTTGTTTACATATTGGCAAATTGGCACCATTAAAAGTATGCCAAATGACTTGTTAGCAATTCCTGTTTGCAATATGTCTGTGGAAATACAGAAAACTATCACTGGATTACTTTGATACTGAATAATACTTACAAAAAAAGTATAGCTTTGATCAATTAATCAGTCAGTCAAACTTAATTTACATAGCACCTTTCATACAGTTTAGTGCTGTTCAAAGTGCTTCACAGACCACCTTTGAGGTAGAACAAACTCAACAGGCTGAAATCCATTCTTTATTAAAGGGGAAATATCAGGCCAATAATCAGCCTAATCCTATTTCATCCTCATGAAATTGCCCAAACTGATTTCGACCTGTTGTTCTCAGTCTATCATGCAGATGAGTTTTTGATCCTTGTCTCTTGTGTGTTAGAGTCATTTCTGAGGAACCGCTCCAGTCTGGACCATGAGGCCACAGCCATGATGAAGGCCCAGTTCATGAGCCTGTGGGACGGCCTGGATACTTCCTCAACCACACAGGTACAACAACCTGCACACTTTCTGACACTGTAATGTACCTACTAGGTTACGTCAGACTGGTAAACCCTGGGTACAACCTCTCCTGGCTCTTAAAGGTCCAGTGTGTAACATTTAGGAGGAGCTATTGGCAGAAATGGAATATAATATTTGTTATGTTTTCATTAGTGTATAATCACCTAAAAATAAGAATCATTGTGTTTTCGTTACCTTAGAATGAGACATTTTTATCTACATAGGGGATTGGTCCCTTTCTACAGAGTCCACCATGTTGAACAGCCGTGTTTCTACAGAACAGACAAACCAAACAGTGGCTCTTGATAGGGCCTTTAATGGTTTTCAATAAGTTTCAGCCCCTGTAGTTTGCAATCTGCAACTACACTGCTAGATGCCACTTAATCCTACTTACTGTACCAAGAGCTGTCATTGAGAAAAGTATTTGGGAATGCACCTATCATTGCCTCTAAGACATAGTGCTTGTTCCATGTGGTGCCTTTTATTTGTTTTTTTTATTGTAAATGCAGTGGGTGGTTGTTCACATTGTGATTCTTATTATTGTAGGTGATGGTGATGGGAGCAACTAACAGGCCGCAGGATGTGGATCCAGCCATTCTGCGCAGGATGCCCACCACTTTTCATGTTGGCCTGCCAGTAAGACACATACACCAACACAAACAGTTTTTATCAATGTAAAAACTTAATTTCAGACTTAAATGAATACACATTAATAGATACAGTATGTAATATGTTGGAATACATAATAAATCTTAAATGTACGTACATTTACAGAGTGAAAAACAGAATAAGCTTGTATTTACAGATAATGAACTCTATGAACTCAGCTAATGTGTATTGAGTAATTGAAATGGTGCGTCTTACTGAGTGCATTTAACTACACATGAAGTAAAGGAGCACAGCATAAACACACTGAACTGTGTTTCTCAGATTGTCTGATGACTGCTGGCCAAACCACAAAAAGCATGGGCTATATTTTTATTATCCAGTACAATAAACATTCACTTTCATCATGTCACATATAAATGTATGTGAGCTGTGGATGCTTAACAGCGAAAACAGTACAAGATGTAAATGTATTTACACATATTGATTATGTATAATTTGTTCAGGCAGTTAAAATGGCACTTGATTTAAACTATATATATATAAACGAGTGATTAGTTGCTGATTGATGGACACATTTTTTTTGTATTCATAAGTTGCACTATAATAAGCTATATATTTCAAATAAGAACATCTGTCCTTCTATCTTTTCAGAGCACAAGACAAAGACAGGACATCTTAAGGCTGATTTTAGCTGGAGAAAACGTAAGATGTGATTTCTGTTAATTGTCTGTGATGTATTCTGAACAATGCTCTCTTTTGTTGTTTCACACCTGTATTTTCACTGTCAAATCCCATTAAAGTGAACAGCCAAAGAGCACTGACAGCAAACAGATTAATCCTATCTAATTGTCACTTATTACTGTCCTGCTTTTCCTCTCAGCTGAGCAATGCCATTAATCTGAAGGAGATTGCTGAGAAGACAGAGGGTTACTCTGGCAGTGACCTCCGGGAGCTTTGCCGTGATGCTGCCATGTACCGAGTCCGGGACTACGTCCGCAAGGAGCAGATGAGGCAGATCGCTCAGCAGCTACAGGACTGCCAGGAGGAGGAAAAGTATGACTCACATACAAACACCCACAAGATTTCATAGCCTTTTGTCCCCCGAGCATCTCTTTGTTTAACTACAGCACCTGCCCGAAACAGTTTGAGGTTAGATCACTGTGGGTTTGTGAAAGCCGATGGCAGTATTATTTTGAGTGATGTACTGGTTGTCTTTCTAACTTTATATTTTACTAAATACTCCCACAAAGTAACCATTCTTTTCAGTTTTCTTTACAAAACATTCAAGCTTTTGAATCCAATCCAATCCAATCCAACTTTATTTTGAAGCAGTATTTAGGCAATGCGGCATGGTCCATTGACCACTGGAGTGATGATGAGCTTCACAAAGTCCTGTATGTCATTAAACTGGACCGTATCAGAGCTGGATCTGGTTGATTTTAAAAACATCTTATATTTTATAAAAGGCTAAATATCTGATCTGTGTAACCCATGCTTCAGCTGTTGCTAAGCGACTATTGAAACCCCTCTCAGAGGAGGGCATTATTGCTAAAAGAAGAAATATTTTGAACTTTTCAGCACTCTAAACCCTAAACTCATAGCTAAGCTTTCCACAGTTATGATTCCAGGCATCAGCATGTTGTTTCAAATGATTATAAGGAAGCAGAAAACATTGCTAAAGGCTCTATAAACATGCAGCCGTACTGTAGTTCTCTGTAATCAGTGCACTTCATTCCAGCAGCAGAGTCATTAAAGTAAAGCTGCTGAAATAAACAGAAGAAAATAATTTGAAGCTAAGCTGAGTGTGTAGTGTGTTCACACTCCAAAAGTGACAAATTTAAGTTTACTCAAAGCCATATGCACACTACAATTAACTTGATTATCTGGTGGGCTGCTGATATACACTTTTCTCCCATAATGCAGTGCAGGAAATGAAGGAGCTGCTCACAGATGGGAAAAAAATTGAACTCTTGAGTGGAGGTGAAAACAACAACCCAAAATATAAGATGTGTTGGAAAAGGATTTTGCCGTTTCTTTGTAAAGTTTAAGTGGCAGTGGCGTTCTAAAATTGGATTAATGTCCAACAGCACAAGTGTTTAATTTCCTTCTAAGGGAAACAAAAACACTGACTGATTTGCAGCCTTTACTTCTTTTACCAGTCTCTTTTCATCATAAAATGGACCAGGACGTACAGCAAACACATGTATAGTCAGCCTAGAACAGGTGTACAATTGTACATTATGAATCCAAGGGTGGGAGTTGTCATAGTTAATACTGAAAAACAGTGTGGAATTGGGACACAGCTATTTTTTTTGCCTGTGTCTGACCTCTGTAGACCTGTGGACGAGGAGCGGTTGCGGCCGGTCACCCAGCTGGACCTCCTCTTCGGCCTGGACAAGATGAAGGAATCTAAGCAGGCCACAGCCTTCATGTTACCCACTGTGTTGGAGGTTCCCCTGGACTAACCCCCAACACAGCACCACCGAAGGGAAATGTTTTCTTCTCGCCATGCATTGTTTGCAGCGTGCTCCAACTCCTCAAGCAGAGGCTCCTCCTACACGTCAGAGGTGCAGCTGGGAAAGCCAACAAGCAGTTTGACTTTTTTTTTAAAGTGTATTAGTCCAGGCAAGGGTTGTTCTGAGCATGCTTATTTTCAGCACAACCCTGCTACATGTGTACAGTTATAATACATTCAGAAATCTAATATCTCCTGCAAGCCACTGACCGGCTCTAGTGGAGAGATTTAGAGTTCATGTCTTGCTCAAGGGTGACTTAAAAGTTTGTTAGCATGAGGAGAAAGCATTTTTCATAAACTGTATGGATCTGTCTGTTAGGTTAGTGCTAGTAATACTACAAACTACTCTACTACACCACTATAAGATCCATATACCGTCCTACCACGGACATACACATAATTGAGACCAGCAGGGATGAAGCAGGATGATGACTCATGATTCAAAGAGTTATTCAAAGTCTAGACTCCATCCAGTAATCCTTTTAATCAAATATATTTCTTTTTTGGGAAAATACATGTTTGAATAACAAAGACTTTAAAGTGGTATCAGCTGAGATCAGTACATACACTATACACTATATTCTCTGTAAATGTTATGTGATAGCAAATTACTTATTCATTTATTTCACTAATATCACTTTTTTAAATAACAAGGGAAAGAAATTTATTTTCAATTTTCGGGAATATCAGTATCCAGGTGAAGTATTTATTGTATGCCTTTTTAAATGTCAGTTTTAAGTTGAATTATTGAGAAACAACCTCCATCTCCTACCCCTAACCCACTTAGATCAAAGTCTTTTTAAAAAGCTGAAAGGAACATTGGATGTCACCACTATTTTCTTTCCATGATTATTCACATAGTTGATCAACAACATGTGTGTTTGTTTGATTGCATATCTGCTTTATGCATTTAGCCAGCGTGGGGTTGTAACAGAATAACTGTAGTAATGTGATACTCAGCGAGTTACTGCTCCCAAGGAGTACAAATGTATGTATATATAAATATTTCTTTTGAAATTATGGCAACATGTAACAGGTAAATGTATGTTTGTAGTAATGAAGTGAGCACTGCTGTAGCTGCACAATATGTATGTGACAATGATGAGGAAGAGCAGGGCAAACTCACTGGAAATAGTTTGAGACCCGATGGCACAGGTTCAAACTTCATCACTTTTTAGGACTTCAGATTATTTCAATTACTGATAAAAACCACAGTGTAAGCTTTAATTGGGACGTTCCTAAAGCAAGGCACCCCTTTCCGGAGCTGTCAGTTAATACGTATAGGCAGATAACAGAACAAACACTCAAGTGTCAAGTAGAGATGGGATCATTATTGAAGCCCTGTAATAGGAACTACAGCTTTAATGGTCACAGCCAGGGGCAGCAATAAAAGACACCCTTATAACCCATTATCTCAATAATCATGATCCTTCTGCTCAATGGCTGTAAAACTGTACTTACTTGTTGTATCACTGGTTGTATCATAGGAATTGTGCTGTGTGCATGTCTGTAAATGTGGAAGCACAACGCTGGGTTTGAGTTGAGGCCAAGACCTGAAGATGGTCTTCATTTAATGCTACTTTGTAACGCAAAGTCTTTTTGCACTTTTGCACCCAAAACAACAATAGCTGTTACTTCTCAATGTTTAAACCTCCCCAGTGTTTTTCCACAATTTGTTTTAGTGTCACATTTATTGTGTCATTACCATTATTAGTGAGTCTCTATTGTTTTACTTTGAACGTTTTTATAATGATCTTTTCATGCCATTTTCTGAGAATCGATCAACGACTGACAGCAGCGTCTGTCGCTGCAACACACATCGTTTCTGTGTCAGTTCACTTTTATTCTCACTTTAGGGAGAGCATGGCTTTAAAATTCTAACCCTTTCAATCAGCTGTCAGTCTGAAGTTGTCATTATTTGCCACATGGTCACAGCATGTATTCATGGATCTGTTCAGTATCTGTCTCGTACAGACCTTTCTCCCACGCAGTATGAGCAAGGCAGGGCATATCTTTCATTGAACCATGACCACGTGGTGGCACTGTAGCTTCTTACTGAGGCGTGCTGAGATATGGACTGCTCACATGTAGATCAGTTTTATGGCATTATGGTGAGACAATGAAATAGAGAACCCTGCTAACTGGATTGTTCCTGCCCTATTGGTTTTTTCATTGTTGCTCTTCATTAGAGTACCTCAGGTGACAGTTAAAGGTCAAAATGTTGCCATGTAAACCAATAATTGTGTCACTGCAGCTCACCGGTCTTAGTATCCTTTCTTGGACAAAGGTAACGACTGTGTAAATGCAACAGGACTCATTCATCTGTAATGTGGCAAGAGACTTATTCTATGGATCCAGAGTGTCCATATGCAGTTACTGTTAATGATACCTTTAACTACGTGTACGTGCTGAATATATGTTACCTATGTACTGTAAAGTATATTTATTAAATGCCACTGAAGAAAATATTCAACCAGCAAAATGTTACCTGAGTTATTTCTGCATGGATTGTTTGTCTTTTGTCCTGTCCGTGTTTAAGTGTGTTAAATGTAATAAATGTCCTCCTTCCCAAAAGTCCAACCTGTGAAAATGTCAAATTTTATATGTATTATTGCAAACTTATTTGTGTATATTGGCTTTATTGGCATATGTAGGCCAATGGCAATTTTAGCAATAACTTTCCTATACAGTGATGAACATGTTGATTTTTATTTGGCCTCCACAAAGCGTAGCTGTGGGAGTCTGCTCCTTTCTGAATCATCATAAACTGTTCGTAAATTCTGCGGATGTTGCAGTCAGATCCCGCAGCCTTTAGGCATGCATTAATAAGTCATTGTTTGCCATAATCAAACTCTTGACTCTTTCCACTGTGTTGCGCTTTGCTCCAGCTCTACGTTTCATACAAAAGCCGCGCATCTCTAATAAGTCCGCTTTTCAGGACTTGCTGACAGCCAAACAATTTCAAAATTGCGCCCGTAAATTTTTAATGGATGTCTCACCAAGTTTTCAAAGGTCATGACATCTGAATTACCTGCTCATGGGATATGCAAAATCATGTCAAATGATCACAAAGAAACTGACTGGATTTGCAAGGTTTTCATGGGACAGCAGCTGTTTGGTAATGATAATGGCTCATCCTGGCTGCCATCCAGGCTCAGAGTACACTGCACACCTTCACCACCACATTTCAGTTTGTCCAATACATTGATTTATGACCTAATAGCTGCAAAACTAACACTCTCAGCTGCACATTGGTCGAGTTTACTGTTAATTAGCAAATGTTAGAATCCTAGCTGCCTAAACTAAATGCTATCAAGACACTGAACATCAGCGTGTTAATAATGTTAGAATGTTAGCGTTCAGCTCAAAGCACTACAACAACCTCACAGAGCTGCTCACATTCAGTCTTAGTTGAGTTAATAATTCCTTTATTTATTTTTTAAAAAAATGTGGGGGGGGGGCTGGACAGCTCAAGATAGACAGGAAAGGGAAGAGAAAGAGAGAAAGGAGATTACATGCAGCAGAGGGCCACAGCTCAGACTCATACCCATGGCTGCTGGAGCAAGGACTACATAGGATGAGTCAGCTCTACCAGGTGAGCTATCAGGGAACCTCAATCATTCATTTATTAATACTTTATCCATTTATTTCATTAATAAATAGATTTGTTGAAGTTTCCCTGCACCCATGTACTGTAGAACTTTCACAGAGCCAAGTTATATGGATATAATCATGAATGTAAACATCTTAATTGATTCTAATCAAACATTGTCTTTATTAATGTCTTTAATAAAGCATGAATACGTTCTCAAAGTATACTTTATTAAAGAGTGAAACCATTCTGTCTTTTATTTATGCAGGAAGGATTTGGAGGGATTTTTGGGATACGCTCCTTTTATGACAGTACCTCTGCTTAACATTCAAGACACACATTCACACCAGGGAAATACTCTGTATAACTATTATTGTAATGCTAATCTATTCAACGTGCGTCTGTGTGTGTATGTGTGTGGTGTGCCAATTATTTACCATGCAGAAATGGTCCACTTTCCTAAAAGTAATTAAGCATCACTATCAGTCTGTTGTTTCTCTGCTCTGCACACTCACCAGCCTTTATGATTTTATGATGACAAAGTAGTATTTAGCGCAAGGTCATTCTGAGCTCATCTAAGTCATAAAGCCTAGCTGTGGTTTGGGTTTCCCCCACAAAGGCACTCGCTACCTCATGTGATGCCATTACATGCGGATACTGTATGTTTCCGTCCGTAGTGTGGACAGATGATAAGGCGATATTTACAGTCAGTCATATTTTCAGTCTTTAAGAGGCAAAGTCTGCAGTGTTTTCCTCCAACTAAATTCTGCAAGGATGCGTGTCTGATCTTTGACTTAGAATCATTGATTAGTTATTCATAAAGCTATTGATGAGTTATTCATGAAGAGGGAGTCAAAGTGAAAGTCTCCATTCCAGCTCTTTTCAATTACGGGACAGTTCCCAGTCGATAAACATGATGGAAGAAGCTCTCCCCCGCAGCACAGCTGGCTGGAGATGTCAAAGACTTCCCATTGAGAGGAGAGCTCAGGCGCAGATAGATTCACTTTTGTCTGGCCACGGTCTGTCAGTACAGCAGCTCTCAGCGCTGCTCTGATGGTCTCAACCTTTTTCCCATCAGATAGGAGTGTAAAATGGCCCCACTCTGCTCTGTGACAGTCCTCTATAAGCTTTAGTGCCATCGGACATGATCGAGCGAGCTCAGAGAAATCAGCGGCAGCTGTTATCCCTGCCACATTTCTCAGCAGGATATCCTGTTGCCTGCTGGTATTCAGGGTTTATTGCAGTAACTCACAAAGCCATAAGCAAATGAAGGACTGAACAGCTCCACACTAGCAAATAGGATTCAAGGAATTTTAGAAAAGAAGCTGTTGAGTGAGAGGACAGTATTGATTTATGTTATTTTGAGATTATTTTGTGTTTTATTTGCATCATTAAAAGGTAGAGATGTGCAACAATGGGTCAGAGTAACCACTAACACTTTGTGCTTAAATGAAAATACTTCGAGCTGAGGTTTTAAACAGGCTTGTAGGTGCACGTTACTCTAACAAAGGTTTATAATGCACTTTCCTCATCAGTATGTAGAGTATAATATATTCATTTATTTGTGCCTACATGTAAATTGGCTCATACTTACGAGTTATAGGCAGCAGTCGGTTAGCTTAGCTTAGTGAGTGGATTATCCGTTGGTTATCCAGGAACCTTACAGTGACATCAAGACTGCAAGAAAATGTATGGAGGAGTTTTAACAGTGTGCAAGTGTGGGTGTGTGTGTGCGTCTGTGTGTGTGTGTGTGTGTGTGTGTGTGTGTGTGTGTGTGTGTGTGTGTGTGTGTGGGTGTGTGTGTGTGTGTGAGAGAGAGAGATAGGGAGAGATTGTATTTCAGGCCCATGTTAGTAAAAGAATAGGGTGAAAAAAAAGGATGTTGCTTGATTTAAGGAGAAACTGTATAATTCATTTTTGGTCTGTTATTTATAAATAGCAAGTCCTCATGCAGTCGCAGCTGTAGAGACAAATCATTAGTCACATGACAGTTTTCAATCTCTAAAAAGGAGCAACCATTCAGGAGCTAAGCAGCTCCATTTTAACTTGGCTTTAACCACTATGTGTTTTGGCAGTTATCCAAAAAGGTTTTCCCTCTGTTTTCAAGCCAATGATGGTAGAATTTTCTGAAACCCAAGAGACCAAATGAGTATGTGAAAAATCCCCAATCTGTAAGTTTTTTTTTACAATGACAATAGCAATATATGTCGTGACTGTCCTTCAGGTTGTATTTAAAATGATAGTTCTATCCATGTGTATGTCTTTGTGCTGTTTCCCTCTCCCATGTTGAGGTCCTGCAGCCTGCATTGTCTGAAGAGGTCTTGTCCTACATTAACCTCCCAGAACAATCTGCAGGAGCTGGGTCTGAAGGGAACACTTTGGTGATGCTTGGGTGTCATTATTTGTGTGAGTGCTGCCACAGTATCACAGTAAAAGCTACTGACATGATCCAGAGAGGAGCCTCGCTCGCCATTAACCAGGAGGCTGTAAAACAGTGGCAGCAAATGGTGCGATTCAAGTGTTGACATCACGTTAAAATGTCCTGACAAATCAGCTGAGCTTTCCGTAATCACTGTAGACTTTATGGCCCACAGGGTTTTATTGAAGTTTCAAGAGAAAAGCCTCAGTGATGATTACGCAGCCTGTGTTCATTCTCAAAGTCTAGGAGACAGGCGTATTGTAAAAACGCCATGTGGTGATTGTTACAAGGCAAATAAAACATTCATCCCTTTATCCCTAAAGGACAAACGTGGAAACAGCAGGCCATAAATGATATTTTGGGCACCTTTTCCGTCTATGTGATGCAAAATCCTTATAGTTTTGTGTAAGTATTCATTTGGATTCCATTATCACGCATCATGGTGCCTTTTGGTGCTTTATGCTTCATCATCACACTTCATGTTATTGTGGACTTTATATTGATATTATGGCCTAACTTAATGTTTACTCAGGCTGCAGGCAGTGTGATAGACTCCCAGGCATAATGATGCACGATAAGACAGTGAGATACACGAGTGGCCAGACCCCCCTCAGAGTTACTTCTGGAGTGGAGTTATCCACCGTCTGTGCCAAGGCCAGGCAACCAGGACAGATCAGATCAGACTGAATCATAAGCCATAACTTGCTGCAGTTAACAACTTGAATTTGGTAACTGCAGCAAGTGCCTGTCACAGCAGAACTCTTCAGTAAAAGTCACTTTGATTCTCTTGTTGTGACTTGTCTTATAAGAACACTATGTGACAATATTAAAAGGGTAAAGTCTGTTAAAATGTATCGTCCATCCCGGAGTTTGAATTTTCCTAAATGAAAAGAAGACATAATATTTACCAGATTAAAATAGATCTAATACAATGGGTTCAAGCCCAGATGTTTGTTAAAAATTTGCATTTAAATATAGTTCTATATACTCCACTTTGATCAGTTTTGCACAACAGACTCCTGGGTTGCATGCTGAAACTTAATGTAACTTACATTATTTACAAAAAATGTAAATAAGTGTTCAGTATAGTAAATATTGTCTGACAGTTCAGGGAAGTGTCATGTCATCCTGTTGGACTATATAGGGCTGAAACTTTAAAGCATATTGGAGATGTAGCTGCAGCCTCATTATTGAGGCCTCTGCGCAAATACATGTAGCGCCAACCCTGTGCAGCGGCAGCAGATTCCTGCCCTGTGTGATTTCAGTGTTGATTCTAGGCACTTAGCTGTGGCTGTGCATGAGTCACTGATGGTTATACTAAATGACTAATTATCCCAAATGACTAATTAATATTTGCTGTTTCTCTTTTTTTCCCTCTTTTTGGCATGCAGGAGTTAAAAGCAACAAGTACCACTCTCCCGACTTCTATCTACCTTTTTTTAAATCCAGTTTTTCTCTCACCTCTGCTGCCACACACAGAACTAGATAGAAGGCCAGGTTGGAGCTCCATTAGCAGATGTAATTGGGGTGTCTGATGTCCGCAGCACACCAGATGAAAGGTAATCAGAAGGTGTGTGGCTGAGTAGGTGTTAAGAGACGGGTCAGCTCTTAGGGCTCACTGATGCTGTTATTGAGCATCCCTCCTTGGACTGAGAGCACTCCAAAATCAGAGGCACAGCTCATCTTTTCCATGAGTGAGTACAGCGAAATTGTTAAGGAAGTGGTGTGAGAGTCACTCAAGGATGAATTGTGACACTGCAGTTACAGACTGAGATGTATTTATTGTGTATACGTGCAATAATATCTATATCATATAACGGTTTCTGCATATGTGAAGATCCATGTCAGATGGTCAATCTGTCAAAAAAGTTGTGCATGTGACACATCTATGAAGACGCTTTGATTTTAGCTCAGTTGGTAAATCACAAACTTACGCACAGCTTATCATAAAATATTGAATATGCTTGTTAATTCTGATAATAAAGTAAAGTAAGTACCTCCAGACTATTCCAACAGTTTGGGAAACAAGCCAGCAATCAGAGCTTCACCATCCTACATAGGCAATGGATGAGATAAATAGAGCACTTAAATCTGCATATTCTTAGATCAGGTTAACAGTTTGTAGCAACCACTACCGCTACAGTGATATTGGTGGGACCGACATGCCGCTATGTCACCCACTTGGTTAGGGCAAAAGCTAGCCATCCATTCCAAACAGAAATTGGCTGACGTGAGCATCATATCAGGCTCAGTGATGAAGTGAAATAAAACAGTTGAGTCTGATTATGAGGCTAAAAGGAAGTCACATTAAAAACTGCAGTAAGTCATTTTCATGGATGGAAAAGTGCCAGCTTGTTGGCTGGATCATAAAGTTACTCCATCAGTGAATTGACAGTATACAGGAAAAGCAGTAAATTGAAGGGAGCAATATAATTTGAATTCTATTTGAATCACTTACACTGCATAATCCAAGATCTTTCATTTTCTAAAAAAAGTGTCAAACAATTGAAAGATTTAAACCTTAGAAACACTTTTTCAATCCAAGCCATTACAGAGATGCATCATGTGCTACAGATGAAATCATAATTAGTCCCACACATTTTATTTGATGCCATGTGTTAGAGTCTCTTGAATCTCCCATTTCATTACAGTTTTTGGCAGGGTTGCATTTCATTTTCAGATGTGTTTTTAGATTATGCTCATAATAGTTTTAAATGAACTCTTGCTCAGCTAATAACACGGTGCTGTCTTTTTAAACCATGGTATAAGGTCAGCCAATCATTTCAACACTGATTGTGGTGTCTCTTATTTTCCCCAAATTTCAAAATAGTAGTGCACAGTAATCTTAGGCAATGTCATGCAGTATTAGCCTTGTATTTAAATAAGCAAACTGGGTGAAATAATAGAAACCTTTAGCTGGCTAGACTGACATCACCCTGGACTAAAGTTGTGATCAGCACACAAAGAACAGGGCGCTGGTTGATTTCTCTTCCTAACTGATTACACTTTCATCTAGTAGCTGCTCTGACTCAACAAAGGTCTGCTACTGAAAACATTCTGCATAAGTATCTATACTGCACTATTTCCTCTACATGTCCAAGCCAGTCACAGATACATGTACACTACCAGTCCATGAAAACCAGCATATTGCACACTTTTTGATGAATGACTGTTAATTTAAAACTTTGTTTACTTGTGTTTTTCCATGAATGAGCTTCTTTTTAACCGAGGCACAATAACACAGGCGCTCACGCCCCTCTGAAAGACGTCTAATGACACCCTTACTATCACCCGTTGAACATTTCCTTCCTTCCTTGCTTGCTTCCCTTCTTCGTCTTCGTCTCATGGCAAAGAGAGGAACATTAGAATAACACCAATCAGAATATCGGACAGCCTCTGCCAGACCTCTGTGACTACTCACACATTCCCATGTTCCAGAGTCACGTCAAAAGGCGGCTGGTGGTGCAGCTAGCAATGCTAATAAAGGCAAGGACAAAGCCACTGAGGAGAGCGGAGATGGGATAATGATCACTAATTAATCATGCACTGGGGTCATGCGGCTCATCTCTTCACCACCGACACAGGAGCAGGAGGGAATGACTCACTTCCTGCTGAAGGCTCCACATAGGAGGCAGCTGAATGAAGTGAGACATGGGTATCTCAGCAAGACGCCTTTTATTAGTCTCAGCCAGTATTCCAAATGTGTGAGCTGCACTGGGAATAAAAATGGTTATTTATGCATGTCCAATAATTTATTAATTAACACATGTGTATATTTAACAAAATGTCTGTTCTTGCGTTACATGTTTATCTCTCACAGAAGTTCACACTTTGCAGAGTAGTAAAACACCTCAAGCATAAAGCCACACACTAAAAAGTGGAAGTGACAAATTACCACTGTAGCATTAAACTGGTGGTATTTGAACTCTCTCTAGTGGTAAGCAGAGGTCTGAGACAATTTAAAAACATATTAGTACTACAAAATTCAAACTATGACACTGAAATGTAATTTCAAATGCTGCTGCTACGTAATGTAGTCACATTCATGCACGTAGCGCACGTGTATCAATGAGTTAAGAGCTAAAATGTGATGGTGATGATCAATTCCATTTTATTTGTATAGCGCCAATTCATAACAGAAGTTATCTCAGGACACTTTTCAAATAGAGCAGGTCTAGACCGAACTCTTTAAAACATTATTTACAGAGACCCAACAGTACCACCATGAGCAAGCACTTGGCGACAAGGGCAAGGAAAAACTGCCTGTCAAAAGGCAGAAACCTAGGACAGATCCTTCGGCTCTAGGTGGGTGGTCGTCTGCCTCGACCAGTTGGGGTGAGAGAGAGAGAGAGAGAGAGACAGAGAGAGAGAGACACAGAGAGAGAGAGAGAGACAGAGAGACAGACAGACAGGTGCACAGCAACAACAATATTGGCAATGGCAATCTAGCAGGACCATGGCAGGAGGCTCCACCAGGATCGATAAGAACATGCGAGACAAGAAAGCACAAGAACTCCGGGGAAGAAGTGAAGTTAGTAACATGCATTAATGGAACATGAATGAGTGCAGAAAGAGAAAGGAAGAGAGGAGCTCAGTGCACCATGGGAAATCCCCCGATAGCCTAGGCCTATAGCAGCATAACTAAGGGATGGTTCAGGACTCACCTGCCAGCCCTAACTATAAGCTTTATCAAAGAGGAACGTCTTAAGCCTACTCTTGAATGTGGTGAGGGTGTCTGCCTCCCAAACCACAACTGGAAGCTGGTTCCACAGGAGAGGAGCTTGGTAACTGAAGGCTCTGGCTCCTGTTCTACTTTTAGAGACTACAGGAACCACAAGTCGCCCAGCATTCAGAGAACGTAGTGTTCTAGTGGGGTAATAGGGTACTATGAGCTCTTTAAGATATGAAGGGGCCTGACCATGAAGAGCTTTATAGGTGAGGAGTAGGATTTTAAATTCTATTCTACATTTTACAGGGAGCCAGTGCAGAGAAGCTAGTACAGGAGAGATGTGATCTCTTTTTCTAGTTTCTGTCAGTACTTGTGCTGCAGCGTTCTGAATTAATTGGAGCGTTTTAATGGACTTATTGGGGCAACCTGATAATAAAGAGTTGCAGTAATCCAGCCTTGAAGTAACAAATGCATGGATTAGTTTTTCTGCATCTGTCTGTGATAGGATGTGTCTAATTTTTGTAATATTACGTAAATGAAAGAAGGCAGTCCTAGAGGTCTGCTTCATGTGGGAGTTAAATAATAAATAATCTTCTCATTAGGAATAATAATACCTAATGTGTGAACTGTCCATAGCTGAATATGGTCGGCCTACAGTACTTCTATGTGTTGGTCATAATGTTGGAGTAATGTTTAGTAGTGTATGTTTGAGAAATACTACATGCTTCAATAGATCCTTTACACCTCGACTTTCACTTTGAGTGTGCTTTTGAAGAGCTTTACATGAGCAGTTCAATATAAGTTAGTTGTGAATTTCAACTCGCCTTCCAAATTAATGGAAAAACCCTGAATGAATGAGAGGAGAAATATGACAAAAGCAGATGCCTTCATACAGGACACAGAGGCTCATTGAATGATTTGATGAGAATGAACATTTTGTGAATCAACTGAACACCTGCGGGAGAGTGGAGAGGGTTCCAGAGACTCCAGAGGGTTTGTGTTGGTTTTAACTTTAAATTGTCTCTCATCTGTATACTAGAGTAGGTTAGTTTGGTAATCTCTGCATCGATGCAAACCTGGCCTGTCTGGCCTTGGTGTCTTATGAGACATATTCCTGAGGTATGAGGTATTGTATATAGTCTGCTGTTAATATGAGCTTAGATGTTTTTGTGCACATTTTGATGCACAAAATAGCAACAAAGCTAAAAAGAAAAGGTTTGCTCATGGCATAATGTATAAAATGTTTTATATTGTATTGCTCAGCACTGTAATTACCTTTTCTTTTCTTTTTTGTTTTTCTTCTCCCTCTCTGCTACCCGACTGGTAACATGACATGCGATTGCTGTGAGTGGCTTTCATAACTATTGACAGTTTGACAGGCTCTGTGGTTGGCTGACTGGTCCACACCTTCACCAGTAAAATAGCTGGAATGAAATAGGAAATAGTAGGATAGAAATAGACTTTAAAATAGACAGGACTGGTTGGCCATGCAAATCACAACGTTTTGAGGCAACAGCACTGCAGTCAAAGATAAATTATGGCAAAAGCTTTATGTAATGACAACAAGCCGAGTCTGGATCCTCTGCAGCTTTTAATAATCAAGGCCTTGTGGCCAGAGTGTAAGAATGAGCCGTCAGGAGAAGTATCCCATCATGCATATCAAAGCTGTTTCGCAACTTATCCCGTCTTTAACATTAACATTCAAAGGTGCAGTTGGTTACACTTTGATGCAGTTATTTAACCGGATGACTACAACTGCTCCATAAGAAGGGGGATTCTTGAACAACTTCAAGTGGAAAGGTTCACTAATGAATATTCAGATAGGCACTTGAAAGGGATTTTAGTGGATGGGCTGTAAGCGCAGCTCCAGTTGTTTATGACACTGGTTGCTGAATATGTATTCTCCATCATTAGCAAATGTTTTGCTATTATACAGCTATGATGTAAATATTGGAACATGTTTGTGGTTTTAAAGAAGGTCTGTGTTTTGTGGGTTATTAAAGTAAAGGCTTTCATTTGGGTTGTCAGATAAAACCACAACATCTGGCACTATGCTTCATTAGCTTTCATTTATAATTATACAGCAAAAGGGAACAGACTTCTGCAGCTTCAGAGCTAATAAGAAAGAATTTATATGAATTAAAACACTCAGCACCTGCTGACTTTTATATCCCTTATTTTCTGAAATTATTCCCATACATTAGCCTATAGCCCCCCATCAGGCCTGTAGCCTCAACTATTGTGTTAGTAGTAATTGTGGATATGAGCAAATCTGCAAGCTGGAAGTTTTATGTGCAAACTGGCAAGCAACAGCTAGAGCTGCTTTGTTGACTTTTTAATCAAGATTAAAGCTGCAGTAGGTAACATTTTGTAAAGTAGCTTTTTGTTATATCTGTAGAAACTTTCATACTGACAGTATCTGTGGGAAAAAAAACTCTGGGTCTACCTAGTGCTCCTAATGGCATTTACAAGAATTCACCGCATCAGAATGAAAACAACAGTACCAAGAAAGATAGTTTATTTTCTAGTCTCATTCCCAAGTCATCAAATCCTGATGCTCTGGGACCTGGGAATGCAATCAACTATCTTTTGCAAAAGTCACGGCAGATTTAGAAATTACAGCCTGGCTAGTACTTGGGTGCTTTGAGCTAAATGCTATCGTCAACATGCTAACAAACTCACAAGGCATAATGTTCACCATCTTATATAAACCTGTTAGCATGCTAACATTTGCTAAGCATAAAGCAGATGTTTGTTGTTGGTCATGGTCACAACCCAGTTCTTCTATTGTTTATTCCACATATAAAAGAAACATAACATACATCCTTTGTTCCAAAGCACTGGTTCCCAACCTCGGGGTCCCAAACCCCACTAGGGGTCACCATAGCTTCACAGGGGGTCACAAGGCCTTCTTGATTTTAAGAGGTGAAAGAAAACTTTATTTTTATATGATCTAATCTAAAAAAAAAAATTAAGATATAGTCACAGAACCTTCACTTTTACACAAACTTCCTACAGTTAATTTAACAGTTTATTAGTGATTCTGTGTTGTTATTGCTATTGTTATACATTGAATACAATAATCTATAAAATATGTTCCTTAAAATAGGTTTTTCCAAGGAAACCCAGAATTGAGAACAGCAGAGGACACAGCTTTCATGGACACAATCATTATAATTCAGTGAGGGCTCTGCTTTGGCACAAAATCCTCAGTACAGTCAGTTCTGCTGACAAAGATCAAAATAAATGTAATTAAATGTAAACTAGGTTATGGAGTCCCATACAATTCATTTTCATCATATCATCAGAATGTGACCCTGGTGCTGCTGCTCTGTTTTTACCAGCATCAAAACATCAAGCAGATTTTGAATAGCTTCTATCATAAAAACCTGAGCGTGCATTCACAACTATATTTGTATTGCTTTTAGGTTGGATAAAAACACATAAATAACAAAGATCCATTAACAGCGCGGTACGTTTTGTTTTCAAAAGGTCCACATTTTGCCTTACTATTGGAAATCTGTCCTTTGAAGTAACAGAATCATATAGCAGAAAAAAAAATATCTTCAAGTCTTATTAGAATTAATCATGCCCTTTGCTGAGGTGGCACTTTGTGAACTGCTAAGCTCAGGGCTGGAAAGTGAATGAAAACCAAAAGCTTTCCTCCAGAAAATCTGTGCCAAGCACACACATTTAAGGTGCCATGATGTGACGAGCAGAGAGCGTAAGACCCTCACAATTAATTTCCTGTCAGTTAAATAATCATGCTCATCCTTTCAAACCCCTGTTTGAGGATTAAGGAGGCTAAGCAGTAATACATTTTGGGGTACAGTTAATGCATAGTTATGGCTGACTGACCACAGAAATGTGTTTCTCTTTGTGATTTCATTTCCTGAACTCTGTTCTCCTTAATTGTTATTTATTTTGGTTATAAATTTCTTGTCTTATTTTTTCTTTTTGGCATATTAGCAAATTCTGTCTTTTCTTTTCCACATTTAGTTTTTAGCCATGCTCGTAACTAGGGATGGCAATGCCAGTCTGTCGGTCAGTCTGTCTGTCTGTCCACTGCTTTGGTCCAGACTTGAACAACTAAAGGGTGCATTGTCATACAATTTTGTATAGATCTGCATGGTCTCCAGATAAGAAATCTGACTTTGGTGGTCCTCTGACTTAAACTCTAGAACACCATGGGGTGAATTTTTTAAGTAAAATGATTTCAACAACTGTTGAATGGATTGCTATAAAATGGATTGCCCTTTAGGACGAACTGTAATAACATTGATTACCCCCTTAATTGTTCATCTACTGTAATCATCAGGTCAAAATGTTTGTCCAATTTGTCCAGTACTTCTATTTATAACAAAATACCTGTAAATGTTTGCATGCTACCATGCAGAATTAAGATGGTAAACATTATACCTGCTTAACATCCACACTGTCTTTGTGAACATATTGATGTTAAAATTTAGCTCAAGGCACTGCCAAAGTACAGCCTAAAATAGCTGCTAACATGGCTGTCTTTCCAGCTAAAACACATTTTTAAATTGTTAAAACATAAGTGACAATTATTTTAAGAAAAATGAAACATTTAAAAGCCTGTTTCATGCAAGATGCCATATCTGGGAGAAATTCTTTTCTATCCTGGCCTGGTGTCAGGGGACATATACTGATTTAGACTGTCATTGATCTGACCCTGTGGGAGCCAGCAGCAGGACCTTGACACTGCACTCAAATCTCAACAGAAATGTCAACAAATTCAGACTCTCGCACTTTGTCGCCCCTCCCTCCACTCATTGTTATTGTGAGCAACGGCACAAAAGCAGGATCAATCCAAGTTGAGACTGACTGATGAAGCACTCCTGTCATTGCCTACAGAGAGTCTCTATGTTGTTCTGACCGAGAAGAAGAAAAATCTTCAGGTCTCTGGACTTGCTGAGGAGTGACAACATTCACACCGCCCACAACCACATCATCGCATGCTGTTGGATGGCTGTGTTGAGCCAGCTGTACTGCCAGTGGTGGTGCAGTGATAGCTAAGACATGCAGTAAACACAGATATATGGTTTGCTGCTACTGGCTGCTCAGCTGAAAGTTCACTTTTACAACGTTCCCACGCTGCCAACCAGAGAAACGAGGTAAGCATGTCGAAATCCCACGTGGGAGCTAGTTCCTCCTGGTTTGTGGTGTGAAGACATCTTTTGCTCTCTGCCTAATGTGCTACACGTACATTCAGCACAAGCAACAACTGCACGAATCAACAAACAAAAAGTCACGTTTTCTTGAGGTATATTCCAACTAAGCACACACACGTCTCCTGGAGGAGTAAATTCAAGCCTGTGACTATGCAGTGTGGGTAGTATCCAGCCTTGTCTGCACTGCTTTTGAGTTGTGTTGACTTTTGGGTCCTGGAGTCTGGTGACTCGTCTTCACCAGCGCCTGACATTATTTTCACCTCTGTGACTCAGCGCAGACTGCTGCTGCCCTGTTTATTCTGATGTGGAACAAACAGCCAGCGGCCCACTGGCTCGCCCTCATCAGCAAAAGTTGTTTGTATCTATCTCTTTTCCTCCTTCCCTCTTGCATCCTCCCTGTCTTTCTTGTTATTACTTTGATTGGTTTAGTCTGCTACCCTGCAGCTCCGAATAGCTGTCAAGGGAAGGTTGTTCAGCTTAGTAGAGATATAACCTACTGTACAGTGCAGAGTCACATACTTATCCTATTGGATACTTATACATGAAGTTCAAACCCACTGTGTAATATCAGCAATGAGTTACTGGATTTATTAGCTCACATTTTTTATTTTTTATTTTATTTGAACCTTGATTGCTAGATGTTTCAGGTTAGAGATAAGATGCTGTCTTCAACCAGTGCTGTAAAGCGAAGTTAGAAATTTTCAATAAAGCTGACTCTGTAATCTAAACTAATGGAGTGGTTATAGCCTTGTTTTTCAGTGTTTTAAAGGGCAAAACATGATCACACAATTACTTCACACAACTCATGTAGTAGAGTCAGTCAGTCAGTTCAAAGGCAGTGTTAAAAGAAATAGCTTGCACCTATAAGTGTACGTCCACATATGAAAACACAGTCCTTTTCCATTGCCATGTTTGGTTTACTGTATGTTACACAAAGGTAAAAGCTTTGAATCCTGATTCATTATCTATGAAAAGCTCTTTTCTTCTTCTTTTCTTGTAAAAACACCCTGAAATATTAGCTAATCAACCAAATGACTCATTATTCATGGTGTCACTGACACTCAAACTGTAGGAGTGTCTTGGTAGCCAAATGGTTCCGGTGTATGTCACATGGTTGTATAACTGCAACTGTCGTTGGTTTGACTCCAGCGGACTCCTTTGTTGCATGTCATACCCCACTTTCTCACCTGTCACTATAAGGCAAAGAGACACCCATTTATAGTGTTTTTCATGGTACACTTATGTGCACCCTACCCCCCAACAAGTCCTTGTCATTTGTCCATGCCCTCCACAATGACACATCGAAGCATTGTCTGATCTGATCTGACACCAGTCAAAAAGGCATTTGCTGTGCAGAAGGATAACAGACTAACACTCTTAACTTCATGCATTTATTCTTTTTTTCTTTTAACTCTCTTTTTTTAAGTGTTCAATATCTTTTCTGGTGCAAGAGTCTTGAGATGTTCATTGAGCTTACTTTGACTTATGGCTATCACTCTCTATTTGCTGTAGTGCACTAACATTTGGCTTCAGCCATTTTATTGTTGTGTGAGTATTCAGATTTCAGATATGATTTGCATGTGCTATATAATTCCCTCAAAAATTCCGACAATAGAATGATCTCCCACAATGCAATGTGACACATTTTACAGATGTGAAAATTAGCAGTTGCGTGATGCTACACCTGTCAGTGATGACTCGAAATAACAATGATGTGTCAGAAATGTCAATTTACTTATAATTTAAAGGGAAAAGGGAATGAATATACAAGATTTCAGAGACAGACCTAGTTTTTCCATGTAGATCAGACATTATATTGTGAAGCCATAAGCCAAGTAGATTCAGTCTGATATCATTTCTTTGCTTGGCTAATGTTCAGTTGTCTCAGACTGTGTTGGGCATTTCATTGAACTCTGTTTACAGGGACATATTTATAACTGCTGTGCACCTTGTGTGTTGCGTTCCTATGACAACCAAAGACATAACATAAAAATATACTTATAGTCTAAAAAACATGCCTGAAAGAAAAAGAGGAATTATGTCTTGCAGCACACTTGGTCTGTCCTTATGCCACCCTACTTTACACAACAGTGAAAAGTTTGTGCAGCTATCCTTAGGACATTCCAGAGATTTTATTCATTGTGGAAAGCCTAACCCAACCCTTTACCCTAACGATAACCATAACCAATTCATACCTAACCCTCACCTTAACCTAACCACAATTCACACCTTACCCCTATACCTGACCAGGACCTCAGAAAATGTATTTTTTCCAATTAGGACCAGTCTTTAGTCCCCATGAGGACAACTGGTCCTGACGAGGTCAGTGTTTATACCAGAAAGGTCCCCACTAGGTAACAAAAATGCATACTCACACACACACACCCACACACACACACACACACACACACACACACGTTGTGTAATCTCTGTCTTAATGCTTGTCAGTACTGTCTTTTACTTTCATGTTAACAGATGATGTTGAGTTTCTGTATTATGGGACCTTTTCCAGACTTCATCTCGTAGCTATTAGCAACAGTTTCAGTCCACTCCCATCAATCACTATGCACAGTCATTCAGCATACAGTGAAAATATATGGAAGTGTGATAACTGTAGAGGTTGGAGATGTGATAATAGCATGGCTGTCGCAAAACAACAGCTGTTAATAATAGAATACAAAATGGCCCAAATAAACATCATAACAGGTTTCTCTGCAATTACCATACAGTCCTCGAGACTGTCTCTGATCACTCAGACTCCCGTTGTTCTCAATAGTCAGAATAAAGTGAATCTATACGGACACTGAGCCAGCTGGAAGGACTGTGGAGCAACTTGGCTGCAGCCTACTTTCCCTGTACAGCCTGCCTTGACAGTAATTACACAGTGAGTGTATGCGTGTGTATGTGCTTGTGCTTGTTTGTACAGTAAGTGTGTGGAGAGTGGGGCTGGCAGCCCAGATAAAGCCTGAGGCGAGGCCCCTTGGAGAGAGGTGTGGCTGGAGGGTCGTGCCACTGCAGAGATGACCTTTTAAATAAAAGCCACTTCCCTGTGAGGAGTCCAGGTGAGCACACAATTACATTTTCATGTTTCAAGAAACTTAAAATGCAAATGCATTCCTCACATTCCAACTATTATATATTTCTTCCTTCAACATATTAATGTTAGGCAGATGGCATGAAGAGGTGCTTTCAAGATGTTTTGCATTTTGCAGAGTTTTTTCAGATTCATCACACCCAATAAGCAGGAAATAGTACAGAAAGAGAGAGAGAATCAATACATCCAACCGTTGGTGGCCAAACAAGAGAATGACATAGTAAGTTGCAATGAATAATATTATTATTTACATAGCGCCTTTCAAAAAAAGTTGTATAGTGATTTACAATAAACACATACAATAAAAGTAAAGAAGAACCAGAACTTATTAAGTTCTGGTTCTTCTTTACTTTTATTTATAAACAGGATGTAATAAAAGGGACTCTGTGCCAACAGTGTTATCTTCAATGTACCACAGAATTCAAACTAATGTTTAAATATGTTTGAACATACTTTTTATTTTTCCCATGGTTCTGCAGACTGCTGCCCCAGGCTTTCAGTTGTAAATTTCCGTCTACTGCTCACTCATAGCTGCTAGGTGGACAGTTAATGCTTGTCCAGTCATGTGCTTGTATGGCAACTACGATAAGCGCTTATCCAATTGGTTTCTTCAGTAGTGGCACTGCCTTGTCTAATTGTGTGAATTTATGCAAATAAAGTTCAACTGAAGTTCAGCCAACCTCTTGGTTCAACAGTGACAGTCTGTGAGTACACAGAGGAGGCACAGCTGGAACTTACCATATGTTCAACTTAACAACGGAGGCAGAGCCTACATACATGTATCTAGAGTCTCAGCACAGGTGCATCATGGGACTTGATGACGTTTAGTGCTTGTTTCTATGTGATTTGGCACACTTCTCATTTAAACCAAGTCTGGTCATGTTTTATTTTGCCATCTCTTACTCTGAATTTTAAATAAGACAAAAAACACTTAATTTGAGCTGAATTTTTATCCAATTATAAAACAAAGATTCATCTGCAACTATTCGGATATTTGATTAATGGGTTTAAGGTGGAGTGTGTAACATTTAGGAGGATCTATTGGCAGAAACTGAGTGTAATATTCATGTTTTTATTAGTGTATAATCACTTGGCAATAAGAATTGTTGGGTTTCCGTTACCTTAGAAGGAGCTGTTTTTATCTACAGAAGGAGCTGGTTCTTTTTCCATGGAGTCTACCACGTTTCTACAGTTGCCCAGAATGGATGGATCAAACCATAGTTTCTCTTACACTCTTGGAAGGCAAGATGTTATTTATTTAGTTGCAATCTGCAACTTCACTGCTAGATACCACTACAGCAGCCTGGCATTGTCAATAGTAAACAAAAAGCACCTCTACAATTCGCAAATAAACACTTTATATCTAATCATACATACCAGTCCTTTAAGTTATTTTTCAAGCAAAAAAATGCTAAATCGTACCTAATCCCAGATTCTCAATTTTGGTCTCTCTGTTTCATATCATCGGATCATTGTGACTTAATATAGAGTACTTGGTTTTTGGACCGTTGTTTGGACAAATAAAGCTATACGAAGCATCATCCTGAAGTTCAGAAAATTGTGATTAGGCTGTGATTCTGACATCCTAAAGACCAAACAATTAATTGAGAAAATTACTGACAGATTAATCAAAGAATAAATTGATGTTAGTTAGATAGATGAAAGGACTGATACCACTCTCATGTATGTATACTGTAAATATGAAGCTACAGCTAGGACATAGTTAGCTTAGCTTAGCCTGAAGACTGGAAGAAAAGGAAAGTCACCCTGGCTCTGTCTGAAGGTACAAGGTGATGTTTTTATACATCTTTTTTTGTATGGATTGAATAATTTAGATATAAAGTATTCATTTATTTTATTCTCTTTGACTATTGACAATGCCAGGCTGCTGTTTTCCTCCTACTTCCAGTATTCATGCTAATATAAGATAACCGTCTCTTGTTAACTGTAACTTCATATGGAAAGATGAGAAGATGAGATTGGTATTGATATTCTCATCTAAGCAAGTGAGCCTTAACTTTATTTTTCTCCTATCATCCATTTTTAGAAAAGAATGATACATTCATCAGTTACTCACATGGGCCGTGATTGTATATCCCTACTGCTTTTTAACTGAGCTGGCAAAGTCCAAGTTTGAATTATCAGACCAGCTGAGAAAATCTGCGTGGGAAAAGGACATGAGTAACACTCTCCCCTCCTTCAACAACTCCTATAACAAAGCAGTCCACCACCAACCTCTCCAGCGCAGCTGTTCAGTGGCCAATAGTAGAAGACAATACAGCAGATGGGAAAGTATGAATCTAGACAGAGAAAACTTGCAACACAAAGCAGCAGCTGGCATGCAACACATGTGACTAATATAATGCATAGCAGTAAAGCTCAGTAGTAAAGTAATAAAATTCAAGTCGCATCACAACTGAATTCAAGATATTATTTACGAATTTATATCTAGGAAACATCCCAGTAGCATCCCACACAGCTATACATCCTTCTCCTCCCCGCATCCTGACTATCTCTGCTGTTCTGCAACACTCCTCCACTCCATTCTCCTTATGAGCATAGCAAGGTTAAGGAGCAGGAGCAGCAGTACACAAATCAAACACTCACACGCCTCCGAGACACTTGTTTGCGCAGGGTCACCAGGGTGGGACTATACTATGGCATGGAGGAGTTTTAATCTGTTCTTACAGCTCCCTGCTTACTACTACAGTCTACAGCCAATTCAGGGGAACCTTCGTGCCGTCTGCGACTGTGTTTACTCATGCACATTTGATAATTAATGTACAGTGTGAGCTTTGTGATCCTTATGTTGTTAATGGAGTGTGTTTAAGCATCACCTTTTGGGAATACACAGATGTTAATTGTATACATCATCTATGCCTCAGTTGATTTGCATGATGAATACTGTGCACTGATCAGAGGGTAAATTGAGTAAAATCTGCAACCCCCCTTCTAAAGTTTTGCTCACTTCCTTTTCGAGCGGATACACCAAAGCCCGACAGTTATGCTTTGTTGTATCATCATCTCTGCAGTGACAGTGAAAGTAAACCCCAAGGTATAAAATGGTGTACATAGTGTCGTGCTGCAGAAATCACTGAAAAAGTGGCAGTGGTGCCAATGACTTGTGGAGCTCTGCTGTGTTGTCTTTACACCCCAGAGGAATATTTCTTTCCATTTGAAAGCTATAATATGCTCCAATGTCTCAACACTTGTCACTCATCTTGATGAGCTAACCACCCTGCAGCATCTAGCCTGAGGCAGGTTACCAGTGTCTACAATGTCACCATACGATTTATAACAAAAGCAGCCAATTTGTGATTGTAATTAAAAAGATCTGAATCGGCTCCTTCATGTCCGAGACCATTTTGCCCCCTTTAATGTCACTCACCGTTTCTTTCCCATATGAAGAATTGTTTAAGTCGTGCAACTCAGTCATGCTCACAAGTGAAGACGGAGCAGCATGATAAATGTTTTTCATGGTTAAGTTTAGGCAACTCAGACCACTTGCGCAACCTTCATTCCTGGTAGTTTACTTTGCGCCACTGTATTTTTTACTGTTTACCTTGACATCATTGCAACAATTGATAAAATGATTAACTCTGTGATAACTTTCCAGAGTTGTAAATCAGGTCTCATTGTATTAGAAACTGCTGTGCAGTGTTTTGGTTTTATAAGCCTATATACGCCCACCAAGGCTGGGGAAAGATTGTTGTCTTGGTTATGTAAAAGAAAAGGGAACTATGAAAACAGTGCATTACACATATAGGTGACATGACTGCCTTCCTTTACTTCAGCTAAATATTTCGAATACATCGCTAACAGATTTTATCCTGCAAATCCAGTGTTTTCCTGTGCTGAAACAGAATGTGTCCTCTTTTACACAAATAAACCACTATTTAGAGAGTATACCAACAGTATAAACCACCGCAATGCAAGCAGCAAGCAGCAACTACATGTATAGATTTTTTAGTACGTCGACGATGTCCAACAATTTTTGCAGTCCACGCTGTGATTGGCCAGGTGTGTGGAGATGAGAAAGTAAGAAGGATTTAAACTCTAGCTCTTATTTTCATCTTGCAAAACTATTCCCGTCATATAGCACTTATTCATAGCAAAGACCAGAAGAATCCATGCAGCAAATATGAATTCCTCCAAAATATATTAGGCAAAGCAGTTTAGTAACATGTAAAGCTTATACCACCTATGCCTTGGGCTACTTTCCTATACATCAGAGGAAGGCTGATTTTTAGGAACTGTACTTTTAATATCTAATTTATGGAACTATAATGAGAAAAAAAAAGGAATATTTGATAGGAAAATCCTTCAAAAGCTGTCTTGATATGAGTTAGTGACTGAATACAAATCAGCTGAGTTTCTAAAACATACAGAGATCTAGTGCATTAATATTTGTATTTTATGAAATGAAACCTAATCCATGACTAGATTGGGCACACACCCTTCGACATTCTCTGTCTACAGCAGTTGATACCTGAGGTATTGAAATTCGGCATCCAGCAGTGATTAGAGGATGGAATTGGTGACAGAAAATCTATTCCTCCAGTCACTCATGCCACCTTGCCTGGGCACCTCAATCCTGTTTTCTTATTAGGCTTCGGGACTTCAGCAGAATATTCATGTATATGTTGAATATAATCATGGTTGGGAAATGAATGGGACAATTGGGAGAAAGATTTGCATATCTTGCCACTCAGATGTTAACCCTTATTGAGTCAGGAAATAACAGGAATTATTTCAACAAAGACACATGGACCCAAGAGGGATTCAGCACCATAGTATCTGTTTAATATGTGATCCTGCTTTGCATTTTGACGTGTGTGCTCTATCAGCTGTTGCTGCTATTGGAGTGTCATTACCACTAACCATGCTGTTATTTTATTATTTTTCTGGCCCCATCTTTTAATGAAGGCTTACAGTGATTGTGATTACAGCTGCTCTCCTAGTTGAGTAGCACTGATTATAAGTCGCTTTGCATAAGAGTCTTGCCAAATGACTAAGATGTAAATGTGAATTAGTGTCAGTGCTAAGGATGAAGACAAGAGCACCAAAGCTACTAAGAGACTTTCTCTCTGGAAATTGAACTGACAAGTTCATTTCTGAAACATTTTACTGCATATCCATTTTGGCTTCTGAAGTTCAATGTTCAGTATTTCTTTAAGAAGCAGGAAATACCCCATATAAAGTCTAAAGACTTTCAAAAGAAAAGTAATTTATTTTAATCTTGTGCTCTAAATGTTGTAGTAGAGGCTGCCTCATTTTTGAACAAAACTCTTCACCTGCTCAGTGCTGGACACAGATTTAAATTTGTCCTGATGTGAAGTGCATGAAGTGGATCGAGTTGACCGCTCACATTCGCAGCATCAACCCACAACAAGTGTCTGAATCCCACAATTCCTGTCAACACATTGTCAACAATACAAACGATGGCTTTTGTAAGCTTTATATATCTAGAGAGGCTTAGCTGACAAACTCTTCTCCGGTGTCAGTTTTCAGAACAACACTGGATAGGAATGTTGGTTGTTAAAACCATTGAGCGATCTGAAATATTTTGATAACTAATAGGTTCATATCCATAAAAATTGCTTTGGACATTAATGGTGCCTGGATGGTGAATTGGACGCCTCTTGACTTTTCCTCAAGCACCAACATAAGAAGAAAATTTCCACAAATTTTCTGAATGTTCCCAAGAGGGTGACTGTCTATCCACTTTCTTAAACCTAACCTGGTTTGGTTCAGTCAACTCTAGTGCGTTTGCCTGGTTAGTGTGGTTCGTTTTGAATGTTTTTATGAGCTAAAATACTTACAATTGAAAAAGCCCCCCGTAGTACAATTGTTTAGGCAGAATCATACACTATGTACTCAACATAATTAATGGCCAGCAATCCGTGAAAATTGCTGTGAATATTCATGGTCCCACACATTTCATGGCCTTCCCCTTAGCCTTATACTAAATGTTTAACTTGCACACAAGATACTGCATAGTGTAACAGGCTAACTGCCATTTGGGAAGTACATCATGCACCCCAAAGGAGGTACAATTAAAAAATGTTAAACTAATTTCCTCTAAGGCCACCCTTAGGACAAACCTGTATAATTTAAACCACTAGCAGCTAGGTTCTAGGATTATCAAAATGTGTGTACGTTTATGTTTTCATAATGCAGCCTCTAAGGGCAGCGGGCTGCAGAGTTTTAGGCCTGTTGTCTTTCTTACAGACAGCAGAATTATTGTTCAAACCAGCAGAAAGAGAGGGAAAGGTTTGGGCTACTTAAAAATAAACAGCTGCAGGGTTTGTCTGCAGGAGCCATAGAAGCCTTTGATATCATGAGCTTCATCAGTTTTATATAATTTCATCTTTAAAATTGTTCAGTTTCAGTTCAGCCTTTGAACCCAGACATCCCTGGGCAAAACAAATCACATTTACATACATGTAGAGAATAATCTGCAGTAAAACAATGGGTTGAGTTTCATCTTCATCATCTCATCATCCTATGTGCCTATCTGCCCACTCTGCAGTACCTGAAGGGTCTGCAGAACATTTGTGTCTTTAGCATTTTTTGTTGTTTTGTTTGGAGGACTTGGTTCTCAGACCATGTTTGGTGCGTAGTCCACTTCTCCAGCATTGATCGGTATGTTAGGTATTTTCCAACAACTCACTTTGCCAATACAGTAAACTGCCAAATACAAACCTTCCAGCTAAGCTCTTGAGTGCTGGGGAGGCAGTAGCACAATACAGAAATGGTGTTAGTGCAGAGGCTTTAAAAGTAATGCCAGTGCATAACATCTATTATATTTCTTTGTTATGCAGGAGAGGCTTTCTGTAATGCATCAGGACTGAATGAAAAACATAAATCTTTTCACCATCAGTATAACCTTTCAGCCTTAATAGCCAACCTTCCATTATTTGGTTCATTCAGGGCGTAAAGAAGAAGTTTTTACAGAAACCAGTAATGCATTTAAAAATCCAGAGCAATACATTCACGTAGTTTATCATTTCAAGACCTGTGAAATATTCTTATTAGAAATATTTTTATTAGGACAAAGCCTATCTGGTTGTAGCTATTGCATTTATAGGAAGTGACTTCTTCTTTCTTTTTATTTATCATATGAGCACTAAGTCATATTTAGTGCCAGCAGTATTGTTTTCCGTATTCCTTCTCTCTTCATTTCCATGGCCATTTGCATTTTCTAACCTTCAGAAGAAACCGTTTGCTGCTATTCAATTTCCTCCTCTTCTACACTCACTATCTGTTGCAAGTGCAATTGCTTTCCCTGCTGATGACTTTCTCATCTGCCTTGAGAGTCTTTGTCTAATTTCTCTGTCCAGAACTGTTGGACCTGAAAGGGAGCAACATTTTCATGCGCATACCAGAAAGCAAACTGTGAGGATTTCATGGTACTTTTAATTCTTGCGACAACAAAGTGTGAAAGCTGAAGGTGTCAAACAGAGAGGTGTTATTTTTTTGTGTAATTGTGTGATTCATCCTCTTTAGCATTTCAGCACTCTGCTCCATATCAGTGGATGCAGGATCAGTCAGTCGGTAGTGAGAGATCATGGTTTGTAGCACCTTTCTTTAAAGTGATAATATGCAAGTCTTTTTTTATGAATAAATGTCCGTTGCTACTCCGTTTCACCCATGATATAATTTAAGATTTATTAAATTTATTAGCCAACTAAGGATTTTTTATTTGCAGTTTGAACAGTATAAAGGGAGCTCTTTAGTCCAACCCTATCACCAAACCATAACAACAATATTGGACAATTCTGGAGCACCCCCAAATTAAGCTCAATGCCAACATTTTTTTTTACATCCATCAACTATTTTCAAATCTCACTTACTACAATATCTGTGCCTGAAAATTAAAGTATGGTTAATGTTATCGAAAGACCATGGTATGGCAAATAAACTATGATTAATGTATGGGGAGCTTTTGTTAATTTACTGAACTTAAACAGCTGAATGAGGTTAGGGAAAGGTCATGACTACAGTTCATAAAAGGTGAACATTCATAGCAGGTTTCATGTGCTACAAGCTCATCTTCATCCTACATCCACACCCATACCTTGCTCCTCGCCAGATATACCAGTACACCGCTACCTCACTCACATTGGGACTGGACGTAAATCGTGAGGTGTGGAACCATTCAATATGGACATGATTCATAGAATACTGGGCTGGCTTATCCATAGAAAAATCCTCTGTTGAATGGGGAATTTGTATCACAGTCAACAACAGCATGTGTTTTGAATGTGTAGAAGAAGCCAATAGAATTATAGGACACAGTCTCCCCTTAGTGTACTGATGTTAGGGCAATGCATAAACAGAAGTTGAATGCACAGCATTGTTTATGTGTGGGAAGCTGGTAAGGGTAATCTTTGCCACTACACTAGTTAATCCTACTGATTGGTTGTGCACATACATGGAGAAGGAGAGTGTGATAGCTTGCCAGTAGGCTTCATCAGAAGTGGTCATCAGATGGGAGCATGGCTTTGGAAATCCACTCTTCCCCACACCTTTCTGACATCAGAACCGGGGGGCTTTGTCCGACTTTGCAACATTCACACAGACCTCATGCTGTGATTGACCTTTGTCATAGCAGCTATTTTGACATGAAATTGTAGGGTAAACACAGGTCTTACCAGTGATACTAACAAAAGTTCTGTTCCATTTACAGTAGCAAAGCCTTTTACAATGAGCATACATACACAACTGCAGCACCCTGACTGATTAACCTGAATGTAATGGAACGTTATTTAGTAACACCTGTTTACTCAGCTATTTTGAAATGGCTGCTGTGAAAGTATATTATATGTCATTTTGCACCTCTTTTTAAGTGTGACTAACTGCTGTGTTTAAAACTGCTATAAACACTTTTGATTTCTGACAAGGTTTAATAACACACCATGCAAACTAGTTCCAACTCTTCAACAGAACCCTCTGGCAAGTTGTCTTTGGAAACTGTCGGGGAAAGGGCTGGCACTTTTAAAAAATACTCTGCAGGGGATTGGACTAACCATCTGTCTATCAATGTCTCGCATTAGCAAACTTCAACCAATCAGATCAATCAATAAACTGTTACAGGAGCCGGTTTGGTTAAAAGTTAAAACATCAAGACACCATGCTTTTTTAACCTCAGAACAGTAATACTGTTGCAGGTTGAGTAGAGGGAGTTTACAGTTTAGTGAGCTGATTTTGAGGATCTTTTTCTGAGTGTGTTGCAACAGGCAGTTTACATCTTCTGTTGTTGAATGAAGTGGATGTTCAATATGTTGTCTGTATTGACAGCGAGGACAAAATACAAAAGAAAACTGTAATTTTTCGAGTGTTACTCCGCGTAACACAGTTCTTCAAGTGCTGTAGATTGACCTCACTTGAGTCAATTGCCAGCCTCGTGGCTCATCATGCTGGCAAGCACTGGACACATAAGCCAAAATACACTTAATGATCCAAATTTGAAACCTTAAAAAGTATAAAAATATCTACAATCTTAAGTTATCACAATGCAATGACTGCAAGTCCATTCTTAGATCATATAGAATACACAATGTCTCTGTTTTGCTAAACACAGACGGACTTGACTCCGTCCATCTCTTCATGATGTAACCCAAACATGTCCAAACATTCGAGCTCTGTTGTGTCATTCCATCAATAGATGAGGATCTCTCAACCGAGCTGCTGCCGGTGTTTTATTGCTGCCCTGTTGTCAAGTGTTTCTGTGAAGAGCTGAAAGCAAAGAACAATACCATGAATGCACTGATGCACATTTTCTCTCATTTTGAATTATACAGTCAGCTTAATTGTGTAGTCTGTAAGTATTTAGAGGGTGAAACTTTTTTTGTTGTGCTGGCTTTGTACAAATTGGATTCAAATCATTTCCATGTGCATTATAATGAAACAATTCAGGAACTGTAGCCCACTTGCTATCTCCCCTGTTGATGCTGTGCCCTGCAGCCATGCACTAAATCTATCTATTTTTGCTTTTCAGTCTGGTCTTAAGTGTGTGAAACACTTGCTCAGTTGGATTGAAGTAATTTAACTGACTTGGCCACTCAAGAACATGCTTCCATTTGGTTAGAAAAAAACTCTGTGGTTGATCGGCCTGTCCTGCTTCATTGGGCAACTGATGTATGTATACAAAGGGCTAAGAGTCCACTGTTACAATAGGTGTAACAAAATATAATGGCATGATATTTGCAATACAAATCCATTATGGAGCTACATTTTTTTTTATCTCATTGGCAATCTTACCATGTGGCAGCGGAGCACCATAGAGTGGTGTTTTCAATGTCAGAGCATCCGTGTTCTCTGTGACTTCAAGATAACGAGCAAGCAGCATTCAGATAAAAAGTGACATGGATTTATGCCTCGGTTTGATGCTGTATGTGAACGTTTTTCTTTTCATTATGTGACCTTTGGCCACAAGCAGTCAATAAAGGAGCTCCCTGACTGACGTCTGCTGTGACAGAAAGCAGCAATGAATGACTTCAAAGCTCACCAGGAACTCTGTGGTCTCTTATCACTCTCTACAGTCTGACAATATTTGTTTAATTATTCTACAATAAATTGCAGCATACAGAGATCATCAGAACTTAAAGCAGTTAACTCACAGAGTTTATTTATATGTGTATCTATTTGTTCTGGGGATTAATTTGGTACAAAATGTGGAGGGCTGACACACAAACACTCTCATCTAAAACAGCTCTGTTTGAATAAAAATAATACACAGAAAAGTCCAGATGCCGTATAGTCCCATGACACACAGCTGGATGTGTAGCATCAGCTGTTGCTGTAGCTAAAGTTATTACAGTCCTAAACAATCACGATTACTGGAACTGGGAGTCAGCTTTATTTATTTCAGTCCTTTCTTTATCCTTGATTTCACATGAATAGGCAATTATAGTATGCTCACAGAAATGAGGCAGCAGAGACTTTCCGAACCGCTTACCGTCTCAGACCCTGAGGCATTACTTCCCCTTGTTGTCATATATATTAGATAAATAGTGCAGGACTACTGGTAGGAGGAGCATCTCGCAGTATGTCAGAGATAGAGAGGCCAAGAAAGGCTACAAGCATCCATCAGTCTATCATTTGGGCTGATCAGGCATTGGCGACTAAAATGTAATCTGAGTTGGGGGACGAGCCAGTCCCACCCCTTTTCAGTGCTGCTTGGCAAAGAGCAGCTGCTTCTCAAACCTTCTGAAGCTAATCTGTGGTCATACCTGTGCAGACAGCTAGCATCTGTGCATGTTCAGGAGAGGATTATAATGAAGATACGCAACTACCACCCTCATTCTAATTTACAAGTGACCAGATCCCATTTGTGCTTTTAGACATTGTAGACTTTAGAGACTGGTTGTCCTAGTAACAGTGCAGACAAGTGCTCATAGACCATGAGCTCCTCCACCTTTGGATGCAGAAATAAACTAGTAATATAGACATCTGGTTATTGCTGTGAATAAAACCCAGCCCTGCACTGACTGTATGAGGCAGAAAGTGAGAAGTATTTTCCATAAAGTAGCAGTAAAATTTCATCAAATGTACTTTGGTTATGAATGTATTTTGTAAAGATCTACCAGTCCATTAACAGAACAATCATAAATATTTTTGTTATTTGGGTAATAATATTATATAGATGTTTCATGTTTAATCTAGCTACATAATTAAACAAGTCTGAAAAAAATGTTTTTCATGTATTTATTTTTTTCCATTTCTGAAGCTAAACTAGACTTGCTTGAGAGAGCAAGTCTAGTTTAGCAGGAAATAATGTAACTTTACACAGAAATGAATGTGATGAATTTCTTACTGTGATGCGACAAGCATGTTCCAGTGCAAGTTTCATATTGAGTGAAATTAACTGAAAACACTGACTACCTAAATGAAAATAAAGAAATAAAAAACTTCATTATAATGATAATAATAATAGAATAAATATTAATAAAAACATTATAATGAACATTACACACAATGTTTAGGTGTAAAAACGTACTTATCTTAAACAAGATCACCAAATAATTGTGATGTTTGAATTGTCAATGCTGTAACATGTAATACCTAGTTTAACATAAAGTTGGATTTAAGTATGTTGTAGCATTTACAGAATAGTCTTTGTTGTTGTCAAGAATCAGGATTACTGTATAGTATGTTTATGGAAGTGTGTTATTTACTTATTGTTTAATTAGAAAATAAAACCAAACCAAGGAGAGAGGAATTTGGGGCCTGTTCTATCTTCTTTAGCATAGAAGCTAATCACAATAAATCATGTTTTTTGTAGGAGGAAGAACAAATGAATGTATGACATCAAATACAAGTGATGGATAGTGGTATCCATGGTGTCTGTATTTAATTCCTCCCACATAACAGCATGCACATTAGCTGATTTTAGAGCACTGGTGTCTATCAAATATGCATTATATGTGCAAGTCAGCTGACCCATTCAAGCAGTGCCGTGCTGTCCTTTGGGGGGTGAGTAATACAAGCTGAGCTATCAGCAGAGAAAATCTCAGCTACTAAATCTGCTCTCCCGCCCTCCCCTCTTGCATGCAGACGGGGTCACAAATGGAGACGACTCCAACCCAAATAAATCCAGATTGCAGAACACGGCACGTCCAGGCTTTCTGACTTCCTAGTACGCCCAATAACCTTGACCAAAATAATAGTCCCCACCGCTGACTGAGGCAGGTAGCCCTCACTTCTGATGATATCATGGGTAATGGATGTGGACAATTCCACCTTAAGCTTACCAGGTTTAATGGAAAGAATATGGTACATCACTGAATGAAGAGACTGCCCGGATGGAGAACATGATTCATTAGCAAAGGGGGTTGGTTTTGTTTTGTGCATTGGAATAAAGGAACATTTGTACTTTCACCACCCTGCTCACATTGTTGTATTTGCACCTAAGCTTTGTGTAAATGAAAATGCAGCAATATGCAATAATGGAACTGTGCATTTTCTACCTGCAATAAGGCTCTACTATTTGTCATACTGAAAGTTACCACGGTAGTTTTACACACAAAAATTACAATTGAAGCAGTGTATGATGTTTGTAATGTGGAAGTGTGTGCATGCGGAGTAGTATAAATGTTCTGTTTTGTTTCAGGACAATCAATGTGTTCAGTCGCGGATCTAGAGAAATACTCATGGTGTGGTTAGGAGAGTGGTCTTTTTTGGCACCTTTTTCGTGCTGGCTGGAAGATGGTTATGCTGCATTCAAAAGGCCCTGGAAATAAAAAAACTCCCACATGAACTTAAGTGTACTCCCACAGATACATGACCACAAGACAGAAAGAGGATGAAACTACAAATAAAATCGGTCTAGAGACCATCACAGTATTTGAATTGATCTAAATTTAAAAAAATAATAGTATAAAAAATAAAATTGTTTCTTTTCATAAGGTTTTTCTAGTGTAAAAGTGGGATGTCTGAGTTCCCACTAAATGCAGCATAGCAATGCAACTGTTTTACCATTGCAAGTAGTGTGCTGATTATCTCTTAGAAAGGTTATTATTAATAAAAATGATAGTAATTACGGATGTGTAAATTACAATATTCCTGGACTGGCTGACCAAATGAAACCATTGGCATCGGGATACTCTGTTGGCTTTTGCTCAGAGTGAATGTTACCTTTCCAGTCACCTTGTCAGTGTGTATGCATCTTGAGATGAGATTCACCTTTAAAATTTTATGATTAACTTAGCACCACATTAAATCATGTGTCAAGGAAGGACAGCCTGTACTTCCTCAGAACTACAATGCCAGGGCTGGGTCAGACCAAAACTCATGACCAACCTGCCCAGGTCATTTGAGCATTAGATAAGAAAACTGCTATGAACATTCCCAGAACATTACAGTGCAGTGAATCTATGCTTCGCAAACTCTCTTTTCAAAGACAGCACAAAGTATTGGGGGCACACACATGCACAAGTAATTATTGGCTGGACCTGACAGCAACAATGTTTGGATCTGAACATTATCCTTTTAACATACGGTATTTCCAGCACAGCCTGTGAAGCTCATTCACTTGTAGTCAAACCCCAGGCCGCTGTGGTAAAGACTTGGCTTTGAAACTTGTTATGCAGTCCACCAGGTAAGGGACCCCATCTTTATTTGCATAGGAAAAAACCCTTAAGATGTGCCAATGCTGCACTGATGCTGTGGAGCACCCAGTCAGAGAAACAATTCATGAAGAAGTGTCTATTGAGGAGCTCAGCAAGGCAATTAACAATCTAGCATTTTGCAAATAAAGACCTGGCGGAATCCCAAAGCAAATGTCGGATACTGATGATCTTCATTTCCACTGCCGGAGAGAAGGGTCTGCACCACAAGATATAGGAGATGCCAGCATAATGTTGTATGTTCTAAGGGCATACTGGTGGCTAATATGAGTATGGGTTCCATGTACTATTTGAGACTAATTTAGCCACAGCAGCTTGGCCGGGACCCATTTCATAACATTTCTCCATTTAGCATCAGGAAAGTTTTTCACAATAAAGTTCCTGAATAGACTTATGAGCCTAAATAAATCTTGAGAGCAGGCCAATCCACAATTGATATCACATGTAGACCTCTTCAGACTCACATCCAGTTTGGCGAGTGCCAAGAGTGTTGAAACCTTGCTAAAAATGGCCCAATACTGTTCAGGGATATTTGGGCTTTGTTAATTTCAATGGTGTTCCAGATTAGGCAGTGCCGACTGTACTGTATATTTGCTAAAAGTTGTCCAAACCTGTTAAAATATTTGGGCCATATTTGCCATATTCTATGTGGGTTTACATCCAGATTATCCAGTATCAAAAGTGCTGCATCCATGCCAGAAGTGGCCCACATGCTTTCTGGGTAGCGTGGAGACTTTAATGTGTTGTGGGAAATATATGTTGATTTAATCGCAAACAATCACATACATCAATTTCTTACCCAAATTAACATATCTGAACTCAAAATCTTTACATTATTGTGGAACATTAGTAAAGCATTGAATATAAATATGTAAAGGTGGCATTAGCAATCAATAACTTTTTTTCCAAATACTTTTTTTTCCCCTTGCACTTAATTTCTTCATCATCATTTCACTTTTTTTAAAATTAAATAATTGTGTAAAATGGGATTGTATCTGACAATAAGCTGGGGTGGCCAGGCAACTTTTACACCACCCCTCTAGATCAGCCCGAGACTGTGTTGCTGCGGTATCTTATATTGAATATTATACGATGTATGTCTGGCTTACTGTAAAGGATTATGATTAATAAAACTGCAAAGTAAAAAGGCTTCACAGTGAAAAAGAAACACTCGGGCTCTATTGCTGATAATAGGCTACAGCTCTATTGATTTTGAGAAAGACTAGGCATTCTGTGTAAAATCCGCTGTCACCTTGCAGGTTGTGTGATGCATCTAAATGAGGAGGCGGTCAGTTATTTTTGGTCATGGCTTGGGAATCTGTGTGCATCTAAGTCATTTTTTAAACAAGAAAAAGAAAAAACTAGCGGCAGGTAGACAGTGTTATAAGAGATTTTTATTTTCTAACAAACCAAACCATACCATAAATCCCACTCATTACTATGATTGGAGCTGCTCCTTCATGCTTTCTAATCAATAATCATAGACCAGCTGACTTGTGTGAGATACCACATGAAGGCTGAATCCAGGAGGACCTGCATCTGATGTCAGTGAGCATTGAAATCTCAAGATGGAAGCGATGCTGTCCTTTGAAGCTAGCGTCCTGAAGGTCATTTAGGCTGCATGAGTTGTGTTCAGCCTCTGCAAAGCACTGCTGCCCACGCAAAGGTCATAAATGCTATACAAATACCATAACTCCAGGGTGTCATCGTCAGTATCTAAGCGTGGAGAAGGTTCACATAGTGTCAAGGAAATCAATATGGGGAAAAGATATTGTATTAAATGACATCTGTGATCTAAGAGAGACAATTTTAAAGCACTAATCCACAAATTAAAGTATTATTTTATATCAGTTTTGGGTGCAGGATACTTGGAGTGGACTTTACCTATACAGTATCACTTACCAAACAGAGTCAATGGCAATTTCTATGGATGGTTCTATTTTTTTTTTGTCTCCCCAGCTGTCAAATACCTACTTCTTATGCCATGCTAATGGGGTGCCTCGGTTGATGGCCACATCAGCCAATTGGTCGATCCTTTGGGATTTAAGTAAACTAAAAGTAAATTGTGAGTAATGTTTATATGTTTCATAGACACATTCAATACTACAGTCATAATTATGATTTACTAGGTGGCAATCAAGAGAAACAAAACAGACCAATTAAGTTAAAAACATATGAGATTACGTCTTCAAGCTTCTTTTTTGCTGTCCAGCACATAATCAGACATTTCATAGAGAGAAAGTCCTTAGAGGAAGACCTTCATCTTGTCGTGCTCCTGCTCCTCATCACAGGCAGCAAACCTGAGTGCACAGTGGAAGGCGACAGGCGCGAACATAGCTGAGATTTGAGAGCAGTCAGACAAGGTGTCAGGATGACAAATCCTTGCACCGGCTTGTCCCCACAGATCAGCAACAATGTGCAGTGACGAGAGGCAGCAGCAGATTGACTGCTGCTCTAACTGGCTTAGACAGCAAAGGAACACCTGAGTGTACCTTGAGTCTACACTCACAGACCAACTGCTGTCAGTCCGCACTCTTCACCCAGCTGCACCACCAGAGCCTTAACAAACTGACATAGGCAAGGTGTGCAATTTAGTTCCCACACACACACACACACACACACACACACACACACACACACACACACACACAGAATACATTTTTGTGCAATTAGTGGCAGTTAAAGATTTTCTGTGGATTTTCAGTCAGTATTGACTGAGTCAGAATATAAAAATATGGTCAGTGTCCTGGATAGATATGATAAAAAGGTTTACATAATGTTGATCAGTGCATAGTACACTGTGCTCTCTTTACATAAATTAACTGAGGTAGCCTGCAGAGAGTGGTCTGTGAGACTTTTTTGCGTTTTAGGGAAAAAGATTATGCAAGAAGAGGTAAAGGTTGCTGCTCAATAACCATATTACAAATAAAGTTAAAGCTGCACTGGTCATATCAAAATAATATAAATCAGGAACTGACTTATTCAAACTTAACAGCAAAGTACAAACTGTCTTGTCAACTGCATAAAGTGACTACTCTACGTTTAATACCATCAACTAAAGTGAATCTAAAAGCCACAGTGTATAAAAATTTGAAATTCAAATAAGTTTGAAAGATCCAACAATCACATAATAATTCTACGCAGAGTGACTTCAACACAGCTAATGTTTTGTACATTGTTATCTCTGCTACTTAATGTCCCGCAGCATGATAAGTGCTACTGAATTTAAATTTAGAGTCTAGCAGACAATTACTGACAAAAAATTAAATCACGACAAATAATGTTCTTTACAGGTCAAGCCATTTACTGTCATTTTATAAGCAGCGTATGAGGCTGCTGGGTGCAAATGGCAGTGCATTATCCTCAATCTCACCAAACTGCTGTTTTCTTTCACTGTCCTCAAAAGACAGAGAAAAGGCAATCTAAGTAGTTGAGAAAATAACAAGTAATTGACCATAACTGACAAATAATGTCTGATGATGTCATCAGCTTGGGTTTGATACCTTATATTTTTTACTCACAGTAGGGAATAAAACTCCAGATGCTGCAACCTCTATTACTTTCATTTTGACCAATCTTTTTTATAATCTGTTTCTTGTGAGTGCACCGTCTTTATAGAAGTGTAATTGCTAGAGTACACTTTTAAGTCGGCTTGAGGAAAGAAAACAACAATTCAGAAAATGCTATTTGAATTGAGAATATTCTTGATATGGATATCTTTCTCATAATATCTGTAAATTATAATCATTTTACACTGAAGACTAAGTAACTGTTTTTAGCTCACTTTCATGATTTAGATAATGTATGTAGGGAGTGTGGAGTATCTAATGTAGGTTTCTGGCTGTGGGTGCAGTGGATCACACCATTAATTATACAGTATTTTTAAACATCATAATATGTGGAAGATTATGCAACCTTCCAATTTTTGAGCCAGGCGGTTACATCAAGTGGGTGTTTTAATTTCTGGAAAATCTAACAGCAGGAACTTATTATAGTTCTGTCTGAAAAATCTGGTTTACAAGATGCTTCACACGCCACATCTCCAGATTTTTGAGTGGAGGGACACTGCGGCAAATTTCTCCACTCAAAAATCTGTTTTTCTTCTCGTTCCTACAGTTTGATGTTTGATCTTCACTGTGCAGAATTATGTATGTGCAGAGTTTGACACTAGAAGGATTATTGTAAGGGGCGGGGCCTACGAGCATGATTTGTGACATCACAAATAGTTGGGAAGCCAATCCTGATCAAGTATGCAACTTATGCAACTATGATGCAGAAACTTGAAGCAGCCAGTGCACATACACTAAGAATGGACTTTACAGTGAATTAGGAGACATCTTGTATCCAGCAGGAAAAGTTTTAGATTTTGCATTTTCATAGATTCTGTAATTTTTAGTCAGGTAGATAGAGTAGGTGTATTTTCAAGGATTATAATGTGGAAATAATTTTTAATTAAGATTTAATTAAGAAAACATATCAGACAGATAATTGCTCTGAACAGATCAATTGTATATATTGATACATGTCTGGAGGGTATTTTAAAGATATAAACTTCTTTAAAGTTTCCAGTTAAGAAAAGTCAGATTTTAATAGAAATATGGAAAACAGAACTGGGACAGTAACTTCCAACACTGATGTGCATATGGACTTGTGCATTGGTTACAGTGTTTCGAGGGATGCACCGATATATCGGCCAAACATCGGTATCAGCCGATATTTGCCTTGTTGACTGACATTAGCCTATCATCAAAAAAGATGGCATTCACCAATTTCAGTGCCCAATGTTTATGTGTTGCATAAGTTTCACATTGGCTAAATGTTGAGTTGATTATTTTCAACTTGGATACTACTGAAATGATCACCTCCGAGGCTGAACTCAATAAAGCAGAGATGCTTATCTTTGTTGACTCATTTTGTCTCCCTGGCACAAAAAGGAGAAAAATTAGCGTCGGCCACTGGCCAAATTGTTATTTTAAATATCGGTATCTGCCCAGAACTTCCCAGCAGTGCATCATTAAATGTTTTTAATTAACGCACAATGAGCTCCCTGAAAACAAGGGATGATATAGGGAGTCCAACTACTTTGTTATGCTAAACATACTAAATGGAGACAGCACTATATGGGTGGCTTTCAACCACACATACACACACAAACACACACTTACAGATCTGTATCACAGATGCAGTGCAAAACAATGGACAGACTCATCCCATACACGTCGTGTAGGAGGGCTCTGATTCTTGGCAGTCTGCGTTGTGAACATGTGTGAAAATACAAGGCGGTGAGTCAACACTAAAGATACTCCACAGCTAGAGTAAAAGAAAACATACATGGCAGTAAAATCAATAAAACGCAAGCAGGCAGATATCTACAGTGTTCACTTTGAAGTGTACAGGGGAAGGGTTCCCTCATGTACAGTTCCTTTGATGCTGGCAACCTTAAAAAGCATGCATTTACCTTCCAGCAGTATGACAAAACCTAATTACAGAAAGCTGCCTCCAGAAAATAAAATGAGGGGAAAGAAACTATTTTGGCTGTCACTTTGACACTTTGCAGATAAACTTCTCTGCATGTTAATTTGCTACCGGCCCATCCCCGCAGGAAGTGGCACAGACTAAAAGCAGACTCTCGTGCTGTGATTGGCCGCTGGTGGTGGCCGTGGGAGGAAGTTGATATTTCAGGACACTCTACATAAATCGGATTAACACATAATTGACATGTTTACTGGGGTATTTATAGCCTCCATTTGATTGGAAAGTAGGGAACAAGGCTAAAAGCACGGTCCAATTACATTTGAGGATATAACTGCTGGGTACACATGTGCCCACGCTACCTTACAAATCTGATTTCCTTTGCTCTGTGCTTGAAATTAAGTGAGGGTGACCTTGAAAAGGCATAGGTAATTGCAATATTTCCCACAGCTTCGGTTAAATGAATGGCCGCGTTAATGTAATGTAAAAACAGCATAACATTTTAAACTAATACAACAACCTTATGTAAATATACAACCCTCTTATAGCTGACACATAGTGGGGCTACATGAAGAGCATTTAATGCAAATAATAATAATAATTTGAGACTGTTGGTGTGTCATATTTGCCTAAAATATATGTTTTTGTGTCAGTGCCCACAGGAAGTAACCAATCAAAACCTCACTGTGAAATACAAGCTAAAATAGGTCGTTAGGCCTTTTAGTTGTCTTCAACCTGTGTCATCTCTCTGGTACAAAGTCCAGCTTTGTGGAAAACAGGAGCACTCTGTGTTTACTTTACTGCCATCACCGTATGTGATATCTATGTTCAAAACAGCTACCTGTCTCTGCCATTTAAAGATAGCAGATGTCTGAGTTTTGGTGATATCTTTGTTGCTAAGGTATTGTTGCTTCCGTGCTGCACTTCCTACTGTAGCGGTCACAGTGGAAGATGGGTGGGCAGTGATGTCGTTTTGCTTGGATTTTCTGTTTGTGGTGAAAGTTTGTCTTGTTGCATGTGTAACTGTTGTCTTTGTGTTTGTGCTAACCATCCAGTTCTGCTTCTTCCACATAATTCAGAGGAACCCTCGTGCATAACAAATAAAAAAGTTTTATTTGCTGTTGTGAAATCTTGTAAAGATTTTTCACCACTAGCAGTGCTATGGAGCAATGTTTTTATTGGTGGGTATTTTGTTTATATACACACACCGCTAGCATGTACTTCTTGTCATTAGTTTCATGTTATTCCACTGACCAACAGCTGGTATGCTAGCTATTAAATATAGAGTAAAAAAATTAAGAAAACATTATTTTTTTTATTTTTGACGTACTGAACATAAACTTTTATATATTTACTAGAAAGCTCCACACAAATTTGTATAAGGTGTGCCAGTGGTTCCAAACCTAAAGGTCCAGTGTGTAACATTTAGGAGGATCTATTGGCAGAAATAGAATACAATATTCATAGGAATCTTTCCATTACTATATAATCACCATAAGAATTGTTGTGTTTTTGTTACCTTGGAACGAGCCATTTTTATCCACAGACACTGTAGGTCTTCTCTAAAAAGATCAGTTTATTTGTGGCCACCGTATAGTTTCTCCCTCAGCTTGGAAAGCGACTGAGTTATAATCTACACAGTTAGATGCCACTCAACCATACACACTGTACCTTTAATTGGTTGTGACCTCTGAATATGAAGCAACATTTATTTCAACCTCTTGTCATGGTTTGCATGCCCATATGTTGTGAACATATGTGAGTGATTTTCCCCTCTCAGACTGTTTGACTTGATTTTTAGAGGCTTGAATGTTGATGGACACACTCTTTCCTACAGATTCTATAAAGGTTTTACACTATGTAAAATGGTTTGTATATGGTATCTGAACATGACATGAATATAATATAACATCAAATATAAAACATACAGTCCATATGTGTTGTCTGTGTCATATGCAACACACACAAGTATAAACTTGAATGAAACGATTCTCGAATCTCAACTCATAAGCTGTTGAAATGTTACAAATGGATACGAATCTGTAGGCACAATATCCAAATAAAATGTGGCAAATAATTACCTCTATCTCTTGCTGGTCATCGTAGTTTAACTGCTGGGAACCATCAAACAAAGGCTCCTAATCACAGAGTGTATACATATTGGGGTGTAAGGGACACATTGCAAGAAAGTAAAATTGTAGCGCTTCAGATCTCTTTCCCCATGCTTAATCAAAGCGTCCCCCCTTAATTACTGGGGCAGATTAAAAATAGCAAAGCCACAGTGTATGTTCCCCTGTCAGCCCCCACAGCCTGTCAGAGCTGGCAACTGAGCCTGTGGGCAGCATATGTGAAAGACTCATCTGCTGCTATCTTTTCTCCCTTTAATGAATTTACTACATCACACGTAAACATTTCACCCTCTTCTCCCGTTCACAGATAGTGATGACACACATCAGGAGGGAGCTCAGGAGGCAAGCCACACAAACTGAGAGAGCAGGCACTCCTCTCAGGCACAATGGTGCTCATTCCCCGAGAGTAACGCCTGTTGACATGGCTTCTGGGAGACTGGACATCTTAGGGGAGACGCACAAAGTCCACAAGGGCTGCCTGCTATTTCATGTGCTAAAACAAAATGTCAACATGTTGGCCAAGGCCATGTTCCTGCTCTTTACTTCAGGGAGTTTCAAACATTTTTATGCCACTGTGCCCCAAATAGACACACATAGGCCACAAAGCCCTATTTAAATGAACCTTATCCCTTGGATTCTGATATGGGTTTTTGTTATTGTTGAATTAGTGCTGAGTTATGTAACAGTGTGTTCAGTGAACTTGGAGAGATACTCATGGTGACAATGAAAAGTATAATTAGAAAAGTCCATATGCTCTAATTGGGAACCAAATCATTTGACAGACGGCAACATGCAGGAATTGGCCAAATGTACTGCCAACCCAAACAAGCAGATGATTTTTGGAATATAATGTGATGACATAGTAAAGAATATTAACACAGCTTTGGAAATTTGAACTGATACCAGAAAGATATTTTGGCCCGGATTTAACGAGCTAATGCGGAGAGCAGCACTTTTTGTTGGCACACAGGTGTTCAATGATACAAACCATCCACTTCAGTTCAACAACAAAATGCCTGTTTCCACTTTATTCATTACAATAAAATTAACCTTATTTCGCTTGCTTGCAGTGGCCTTGATGCTACCTGCATGGCTAGCAAAATTAGATTTTAGTCGATGACCAAATACTGGCAAAACTAATGACATCACCCTCAGATGTACTGTGTTTAGGGCTAATTACTAAATGTTAGCAAGCTGAAAGGCTAAACTGAGATGGTGAACTCTGTAAATACTACAAATCAGCATGTTAAAGATGTTATAATTATTCTTATAATATTCATGTACAAAGGGATCAGACATGAGATGCCATTTTCAAATATTCTTGTTATTCAGTTTGCCATATCAACATTGTAATTCTGACACCACATCAAAATTTAAATCTCCAATGGATCTGTAATTTTATTCCATTCTCATAGGCAACGTGCCTAGCAACAAGAAAAAATTCTTCCATAATCAAGACATCATAATTATATACAAGAGCTCTATACAAGAAGGCTGCTATCCTTGAAAATCAAATATATCCACATCTGAGTTTAAATGTATGTACAGCCATGAGGGGCTGTCATTGGTTGAGGTATTGCATGCCAAAGCTGGCATGCGTGCCCAAGGTTGCTGACCCCTACATAAGAAGATGAGTGTCACGACTTGCCTTGTCTAGACGTGAAAAGTATAAATAAAGAAAGTGTGCGTAGGGAGGAGGACGGGGTGGATGGATGGGTCAAACAAACACAGAACTTAAACACAAAAGACGCTTTATTTTGAAAATTGTAACCAGAAGTGTATTCGGCATACTTATTTTCCCTAATTTGACCAAGGAATGAGAATGTGTTAAAAACGCGACACTGTCATGGTGGACTGGTGTACGTATTACACACTTGATACCGGGTTGCATCCCTCACAGTGATGTACCCACAAGCAAACTCACTCGCTTCACCTTCTCTTTTCTAGCGCGAAGAGAAACTAGAACCAGTGTTTGCTTTGTCTATTCTGGGCTACTGTAGAAACATGGCTTTTCAAAATGGTGGACTACATGGAAAGAGGATCTAATACCTCTGTAGACATAAACAGCTCATTCTAAGGTAACAAAAACACAATGATTCTTATTTTCAATAGAGTATTTTGCCAATAGATCCTCCTAAATGTTACACACTGGACCTTTAAACTGGTGATTTATCCTGTACATACAAACTCAGCTTGAATTAGTCTGTACTAAGATGGTTAAATACATTAGCACTCTTACACCTGACCGCTTCCTCAAACCTCCAAGTGTAATTTGTTCCATACTGGTTTGAGTATTTGAACTACTAACTACTCCTGATCGCAAGACACGACACATCACACACGTCAGACTCTACCTCTCTCCTGCGTCTCTATAGGACAGGACAGTTTCAGTCATGAAAGGAAGCAGACAGCTGTCACCCAGACTCTGAATAAAAGATTTTGCTCCGAGCAGACAGAGAATAAAGGCATCTTTTTTGGGTCATCATCCTTAAACATGTCTCCAGAGTCCTTGCTGTAGCACAACAGCCTTGGTGCTAATTCTTAAGAAATGCCATGGATGTTTCAAAGGCGTATAGCAGGCCTTAAGGTTTGTCTTTATTCCTAATGATAGACCTATCAATCTAGTCGGCAAGGATGTTGAATTTTGCACGACAAACTGAGTGCATCAGGCTTTTGATGAGTATATGATCTGTGGGGCAAGAGAGCAAGGAGGCCTATGTGGATTGTCTCCTGTTTGAAAATGAGAGAAAAAAGATCCTTTGCATATCAGTCTAAAGAACTACATCTCCATCACCGAACCAGTTCATGAATGGTTTTCATCTGAGGTTACCAATGTAGGCCATGGTGACATTTTAACCAAGTGATTTTTTATTTACAAAGTGTTGAAATGTTTTGCCGCTTCCCCAGCTTCTTTCTGAAGGTAACGACAAAGCGGTCAGACAGAGCAATCACAGAGCAGTTGTCGACAGATCGATCTTCCACAATATAAAATAGTAGTTAATTACAAAATGATGCAATACAGCGGAACATCTGTTTGGAGGAAATGTACAGTGTTCTCAAAAATCGAGGTAGAAAAAGCACACACTGCTCGACTGATGACTGATTTGACACAGGTTTATACAGGTCACCAAAGAGTTCAGGTGTGGTCAGGAGGGCAGTGACCACATCCTGGTTCAAAAGGGAGATAGAAACATTGTTGACAACCAGTGGAGCAAAAGAGTCTCAAGAACATGTAAATTCCGAAAGTGAAACTGCAGAGTTCAATAGGTTCCAATAAGGTCAGCAGCCGAATGTGGAATGAAGGCAAAATAACAAGTGAAAAAAGTCCACAGTATCATGGTTTCTGACACATACACTATTTAGTTCATTTTGAGTTCAAGTGTGCGATAAAGTTAAACATGGAAACACTTCTGCCAAGCTGTCACTTACTACTCAAAATCTCTTATGATCTATGTATACAGTGGCATGTAAGACAAATATGTTTCATGCAGACACTAAACAAACCACTTTCCGTTTCTTTTTATAGCAACAAACACTCAGATTTAATGAATGGAAGATGCATTTTAACACCATTTTCCACACACCTCCATTCCCTTGGCATCACCACATATTAAACATTTGTGACATATTTAAGGTGCTCCTGTTAAATTTAGTCAGAGGTCCAAATTGAAAGATATGACTAAAGGTAAAGTGATATAAATTATATTTAATCTTGGCACAAAGCACAATACACCTCCAAGTGTTCACTTTCTGGTTGAAATGAATCTGGGATGTGCTCAAATGCATGTTTAGATGAAGATGTTCAGAAGACAATGAAAACAAAACAAATGTTTCAAACATCAATTTTGTTATTATACAGAAATCTGTTTGCCTTCTGTTCCGTTTGAAAGCCCTAGGATGATTTATTGTGTTTACATGTCATTTCCTTTGTCACTACATTATCCTACCATAAATCCGGAGCCAGGACAGAATTGTGGCATATGCACAAAAGCAGTGTCGACTTGAATAGCCCATCAAGTACGCTCTATGATTTTCTTTCCCAAAATAGAATGACTGAGTCACACACACACTAGAGTGATCGTGCTGTCTTTCTGCCTTTGCGACGGTGCCATAGAGCCACCAACAGTGACTCCCATTCTGTCAGTCTTTGTCTTATCTACAGGCCTGCTGTGTACAGTACACGTCGCCCTTTAAGCACCAAGTGTACAAGCACAGGGCCATCATACCACACTACTGGAGAGTAAATATAAGCTGCTGCTTTAAACCTTTAGAGCCTCATGCACTCCCACGGCAGACAGTCGACGGTTGATGTTGCGATAACGACAGCGGAGAAGGTCGCGATAAGTGGATCGCAGATCTCGGTTGAAGAAGGCGTAGATGAAGGGGTTCATTAACGAGTTGGCGTAGCCTAACCAGAGCAGAGTGCGCTCCAGCCAGATGGGCACGCAGCTACACTCCACTCCACAGATAAAGGGCCTGGCAGTGGACAGGATGAAGAATGGCAGCCAGCACACAGCAAAGACCCCCACGATCACCCCCAGAGTTGTCGCTGCTTTCTGCTCCCGCTTGAAGATGGAGATGTTTCTGCGTTCACGGTTCAGCAGGCGGGACAAGGCTACACACTCCTCTGCCACACCGGGCGGTTTCAGGCCCTGCATTCGCAGCGTCTCATTAGCCACTGTTTCGAGGCGCTCGCGTCGTGAAAAGTCAGTGAAGCGGTGCTTGGCGCCGCTCTTGCGAGCTGCCTTGAAGATCTTGTAGTACATGACCAGCATGACCAGCATAGGAATGTAGAAGGCTACAGCTGTGGAATAGATGGTGTAGCCAAAGTCTTGGCTAATGAGGCACACATTGGCTGTGTGGACATTTTTAGCCCAGCCGCAGAAAGGTGGGAGGGTGATGGAAGCTGACACCAACCACACTCCCAAGATCATCTTCGCCATCAACTGACCGTTCTGGCGGGCTGGGTAGGTGAGGGGCCGTGTGATTCCCAGATATCTGCAAGGAAAGGAGACAAAAGAAGTATCAGTACTAACTCCCAAGCAGGTTTTCAACAAATGACTAAAGGCAGTTGAAGCTACCTTGATATTTGTTCTGAAACCCTTTAATACCTTGTCCAGTACAGTAGCTTTATCATAGCAAACAAGGATGGCTATTCACCCATCACATATAATGCCTGTCTTCATTGAGATAAAACAGCAGTGAAGCATCAAGTACATATCCACTAATTTCAAAGACAGACATCTCAATGAGAGGTTATGAGCTCTGTCATTGCCTGGGGGGGTCTTTAGCTGCTTTTCTTTGGCTTCGGAGGAGCTTAGCGGGTAACGAGGGAACTATCAATCAAACAGGCAGCTCAGTGGTTTCAAATAGCAGCTGGAGGTGTCAGAAAAATAAAGATAAAGTGAGGTGTGAAAGACTGGAATTTGTACAAAACTGTGAAAATAGCCACTATTCTCACAAAATGATAAATCTTTGTGCACATCTCAGTATGTGTTTTGGCTGTATGCCCACAGCCTTCCTCAGCATCAAATGCGTCACTGATAAAAGCTGTATATTTGACACTCCCGGCTGTTTTTCTGGTTTCCACTCTATTGTTCATCAAGATAAAAAGCTTCAGGGAGCACTGGCCAATTCGCCTCGTCGTCCACCAGTGATGCTATCAGCGCTGTGAACATCAAATTCAGCTCAGTCAGCCTGGGCGGGATTCTTTAATTCATCATCGGCTTTTAGGTACAAGTCAGGTCTAAAAGTGCTACTTGATCTTTACGCATCAATGTTTTTAAAGCACAGTTTTGTGCTTGTTACAAGTGCCGTGTGGCTGTGTAGAATCTCATATTCTGCTACATACAGGCATTAATTAAACAACTTGGTTTTCAAACACGCTTAATGCCAAAATGACTCTGAAATCCATTCCAGTTCTTTTAAAAACTTTACTGGCACACAGTACAGAAACAACATTGTGCAAATACAAAGTACTAATCCAAGTCGTTTTTAGTTCTTACTTTAACAAGCTAACTGGATTTACAAAATAGGGGGGCTGTTAGTCCAGCATCTCTGCTGCACACTATAGCTTGGTAACAAGTGACAACACACAGTGGTATTGATCTAGATCAGAATCACTTTGAAAGGACAATAAAGCACTTGATTATGTTCCCCTAGACACACATACACACACAGATTACACAAATCGGTTTTAATCATCTTAAAAAGCTTAAATCACCACATGCAAAATTTGATAGGCACCTTAGAAAATTGACTTGCATGTGACTCATATCAGAATTTGTCAGCATTGCCATGACAGCAGGTGAAACATCTATCATTCATCTGAGACAGGTGTCATTATTTTGTTGTCCATGGCAGTTCAGGTGGACGGATGGTGGCATAGACACAAGAACTGAAAGAAAGGTCAACACACCTCATTTCAGTCAAAAATAAACTAATAAAACCTTTTATTAAAAACGTTTGCTGGAAGTTACATGTGGTATGGCATATAAGGGAATATGAATAAATACCATTCCTGAAAAAAAAAATCACATATCAGAAGCCTAGGCAATAACTTTGTGGTTCCCAACTAAATTCAAGTGCAACACATTAATACAATGTCCTTCTTAAAGATCCCTTGGCTCAGGCTAGTTGTGCTAACTGAATATTACATAAGAACTACTGTTTATTCAACCACCAATCCCTCCAACCACTGCTCTGCCAAGCTTACAACCCTCACTTAAAATGTACTTAAGCTTTACAGGAGGGACTGAACACATCCAGGCGAGCAATGTCAAATAGATACAAGACAGATCCTGAGATGGGTACACTCCATGCTGTGGGAATTCTTAGGAATTTATAATGAAAACTCAGTAATGCAACACTCCTCCCGGAATGCATTATTTAATAATGAGAAAGGTGGTTGTGGTGCTTATTTGGGTGGACATTTGTGTGTTTGTGGGACAGTGGAGGGCACTTCTTTACAAAACTATGACTCATCTTTGGCCCTTTAGAAGGCAGAGCTGTTTTCAGATGATACAAAATCCTCTCACCATTCTTGTGGAGACAAACAACTGCCAAGTTGGATAAGATAGAACACATTTTAACTCTTCAGTACACGGCTTCCAGCATGTATTTTAGCAGGATGAGCTGATGCTAACATCTGTGGGACCTCTAGTTGGTTTTATCTAGTGCATTTTGATACAAAGGGATTAAACTTTACTGACCCCCATGAGCCAGTAATAGGATACAGCATACATGAAAGAGCACTGCAAAATGTGACATACATAACCAGTAATGACAGCACTACAATGTACGAAGTAAACACATAAATCGATGCAGTAAAGTATGTCAATAATGCATTGTAAATGTAAAACGCAACGTAAATTGGGCAAGAATTATCAAAACTGCAAACAACAGACAAACAGATTTTTTTGGCCACTTGGGGGCAGCAGAAACAAGCTATATTCACAAGATTGACATCAAATTTTAAATTGATACAGCTGAAAGTTGTTAGCAAACAGTTGTTAAATGTACATATCCAGCCGACACAGTGAAACATTAGCATTCATTTGGAGGGGAAATATCTGTTTTTTAGCTACTAAATGCTCCACTATGTTCACCAGCTAGTTGTCTTTGTACTGGGCAAAATCAGGTTATAATTTCCTGTGGGTGAGTGACACCTCTCACATTACATGCAATCATTTTATCCATTTTCAATATAAAAATATTTATTATAGCAGCTTTAAGGGGCTCTATTTTTCAGTATGGTATCTGCAATATGTGAGTGGAATGCAAAAATATCCGAAACTGTATCATGTTATATAAAATGCATAACATATTTAAAACAACATGGGATACCTCACACCTCTAGAGAAGCACATAATAATGGTAAAAAAAACAAACAGTGGCAATAGAATATAATCACATCCCAGAAAACACCATGCACTAAACAGTAACACTGACGCACACAGGGAGTTTAAAGGTTTTTTTTCATATCTCTGGAGGATTTGGGACATATCCACAGTCGCAGCAGTCCTCAGGGATTACCCAGCCATAGACAAACAGTGTGCCTGAGCTAATGGAGAATTCCATTACTTCCGCTAGGCTACCAGCTAGGGCACAGTAAAGTGAACTATTTTCTATGCTGAAACACAGTAACGGGCCCTGGTGTGCAACAATCGTCAGTCATCTCCAGGAGCACCTCTCAAACCTTTTATGTGGGAGAGGGGACACACGGTGAAATATTTACCAGGCTGCAGTTGGTTTTGGGTGGAGGAGTGATAAATTTAGAACAGGTTCTCCTAAAAAGAAAGTCTGTCAAATTACTTTTTTCTGCAACTTTCCACTGGAGAATCCTCACTCATTCATCTCACTGCAGGCATTTAAAATTCCTATGTCATTGCACTTGAGGACAATCCAAGATGAGCCTGTGAAAAAGCGTAGTGCTGCCCATTTCTGGAGAATATCTTTTTTTTTTGTCTATCTGTGTGAGTGAAGTGGGCACAGAGATGCAGACGTCGTCTGAAATCAAAGCATTTTTGTTGAAGAACTGTCTCTTCGAAAGCTGAGATTGTGCAGCTTCTCTGCTTTTTATCCAGCAGTCAGTAGTGTGTATTCACTGCCATCATGCTTGGTTTGCTTTACATAAAGTGAATGAGAGTGCTGAAAAAGGAGAAAATCTGAAAACAGCCAGCTCATTTTTCACTGTGCTCATTGCAAACTCTTGTTGTTGGAGGGATATCAGATACATGTAAAATATTTGAAATGAAAGCTTGTTGTTTTTATTGATTTTTGGTGGTGGGTACAGTATTCTGTACCCTAGTTTTCTCTTTAAGTGAAAAATAAATGAAAACAAAAATGAAACTGTGTTTTATTCAACAAAAGTATTTACTCTCAGATGCCCTCAACTGAAGAGCACCAAATCTGTCTAGTGAGAGTTCTGGGATTTTTCCGACATCAGACAACAACCTCAGTCCTCAAGGAATGCTTCAGCTCTCCTATTCTATTTGAGGAACCTCTGTAGGACAGAAATTGAGCTGCATCTCTCACATAGCACACTGCACAAAATGAGCAGAGCTGAGATTTCCTCCTGAACAAGGAAGCAATGGAGCAATCCATCTGTTTCTTGGCACAGAATTCAGCCTTACTTTTTTTTTTTTCTTACAACCTGTTTAGGTCAGGTTCTGTTTTGTCCTATGACTTCTGCTCAGGATGAGGTTAGGATGGAATATTTTTTAAATCTCATTTAGACTCTTACATAAGCCAAAACTGAGTCATCCCAGGACAGATGTACTCCAGCCACAGGACTCTCAGCTTAGGTCAGACTTGTGTCAAATAAAGTGTGAATAACTGTTGGCACTTATTTTAGCCTACAAGTAGAAGAAGTTACTTGGAACCTTAAACAAAAGAGAGGTTTACCAGAAGGTTTAAAGAAGAAGATTGTGTATACTTTCAAGATGACTAAGGACTTGTTAAACATTCAATATATCTTTTTGATAAAATAAATAATATAATAATAATCATTTTCAGATTTTGAGAGTTGGACTGCACTTGCCTGAGTCGACTATGACATTTAGCATAACAGGTCAATTCACCCAAATTACAAAAACACATATTTCCCGACTTATCATTATGTTCACACTTGCCCCTAGTGAAATCTAGCCATAGATTAGATAGAGTTAGCTAATTATCTAACTACTCTTTAATTACTTTAGTATCACGCCAATGAAGAGACATACTGCTGTGTTGGCTGCTGTATGCAAGGTTTGGGTGTATATTTCATTCATTTTTGGTTTTAGTGAATTGTAGGCACTCAACCTTATTATTTTTTAGCCACATGGCTCTAGGGATGGCAATGTCGGTCATTCACCTGGTCAGCACTTTGGTCCAGAGCAGGTCCAGGTGAATTACAGACCAAACATTCCCATCAAACCTTAGCTGTACTTTGTGTTGATATCTAATGCCCAATGCTAGCATACTAACATCCTAAACTAAGATGGCAAACATAGTAAACTTTGTACTTGCTAAACATCAGCATGTTAGCAATGTCATTGTGAGCATTATATAAGCATTTATATGATCATATAAGCATTTAGCCCAAAGCACTGAATGGCTGTAGACTGTAAGTTTTGTTATATGGTAGACAGTTCTGGGTCTCTCATACTTCCCCTTTTCATCTTAAGTGTTTGGGGGGCACAAAAATGATAATATATATAATCACCCTTAGCATGATTTAGGATCTCTGGCCAGCTGTGGGCTCCCTAAAAAAATATTCTGGTTTTTCAGTCCCTCACAGATGGCACCTCTGACTACCATTTAAAAACTATTAAGCTTTGCTTTATACTGTTATGTTGCCGTTGTAAGCTTTTCTAAATGGTGAGCTATTTACAGAATCATTGTGTACACTTGAAAGGTACACCCAGAAATGACGCTTCCACCCCTTCTGACTTTAAGGCCTGATGCCTTTACAATGTCTGTTTTATTTCCTCCTAATTGTTGTAAAGCAGCAGTGTTTACATGTTTTTTGGCCTTTGCCGCACAGCACACCACCTGTCCCTGTCGGTGGTTTACTGGCTCTCACAGCAATAGAGATGATGGGCAGCTATTAGTGCCACGGTGATAAATGGATTCCCCTTTCAACAGTCAGCGTGTCCATCCCTATCAGAGCTGAGTGTCCTTGGACAACAAAAGCAAATACCCTGCAGGCTCTGCAAAATAGAGTAGAGAAGGGTGGAGAATAGTGTAGAATAGAAGGGATATGGCAACTGAAAACCTGATTAATTAACTCTTCTCCACCCGCCTGGCTGCTGCCTGAAGTGGAATTGGTTGTCCACGAATTAGAAATAGCCTCATTACCAACTGACCAAAGAACAAATAAAGCAACACTCATGCAGTTTTGTGAAATGGGCACACACACTGAACTGCAGATTACACACTGTTGACACCATTTGTGTACAAACATAATCCTCAGATTAAAAAGGCAACCAAAGATGCAACCACTGCACTAAAGGCAAAGTGGTGCATCGTGCCATAAAACACACTAATGTCTAACAACATAATGATGGAAATTTCAAATACCTGTTCAGTTTTTTCTTCATGGTAGTAGATTAGAAACCTGATGACTTCAATGTCAAATCATCATCAGTGCAAGCCTTCGCTGTTGAATGTGAATGTTCCGCCACCACAAACTCAGCAATTGATTAAGCTGTGTGAATTTGACACTACATTATCTTCTGGGGATCTGGGGGAAAAAATCATTTAAGAGATAATCTGACATTTTGTAAAAGGCACTTATTTGATTTCTTGTGGACAATTAGATGAGAGGATTGTTACTATATTTGTGTCTAAATACTAAACATGAAGTACCCAGTAGCGGAGAGAGAGGGAGAAGCGGGGGTCGAGTGGGCTATGAAGCTGGAGAGGGAGCAGTGGTAGTGAGGAAGCCGGTGAATCAGAGAAACAAATGATATCTTCAGATTTTTTCACAGTAGTTACACACCCACACCCCCGCACTGCAACCCTGCACTAATCCCCACAAAGCTTGATTTTGTGTAAGACAAGAAACAGGGCTCACTGATTAACATGCTACATCCATTTAAATCGTTTATCACATTGTGTAGTTCTGGAGTCTTGTCATCATACTAATGGAGACTCAGTGCACCTGTAGTCCTATACTTAACCCCTGTAAAGCCATAAAGTGTTGTTTTTACACAGCGGTTTACTGCTCATAGGCAGGAGGAAACAGTTAGCCTGCCTCTGTGTGTTTCCAGTCTAAGCTAAGCTTACTGACTGCTGGCAGTAGCTTCATGTTTAGGAGAGATTAGAGTGCTGTTGATCTTATCATCTAACATCTAAGCCCAGAATGTCAAACTATTTCTTTAAGTAAAACATCTTTTGGTCAAAAGTCACTTCACCCTCCTGTGAAGGAGAAAGTACAGTGGTCACAAAATGTGCAAAAAACCCTTTTGTCCCTTCTGGGCTACTGTAGAAACATGGGGGTTACAAAGTGAGGATACACCAGAAACCACACCAACTTTCACAACGTTTCTTTATTTAAACCACTGCTGCTATTCTCTATTGCTGTCTCTGGTTAGCACAGCAGTCATGGTTTCATTACAAGCTGAAACACACAACGGATATCCTGCATTGATCTGTCTATATATTACTCTACTGCAGAACAGCATGTGCATTTCATTTTAGGTTTAAGGGAAAAAAAAACACTTGCAAATCCCATCACACACATTATTTAACATTGTTCTCTTCTCTTTTAGTTCCACTCTTCTAACACCCTGTCCCAGTGGATCATCCGGCCGTGATATTTCACTGGTGTTTTGACCTCTTCATTCTGATAATGGCAGCCTCAGCCAGCTACTCTCAGCTCTTTCAGTCCTCAAGATACTTCGGAGCACTCATACATCTCTTGATCTGTCAGTATATTATAAATGCAACAAGTAATAAGATAAGTGTTTTCTTGTTTCCTTTCCTTCCCCAGCATGATATGGATTTTGTGATTAGTTGGGAAAGCTGCTTGGAATAGACTTGACAGAACAGAGACATCCAAATATATTTTCCGTAATACACAGTACATCATGACAATAATGTCTAAGAAATGTAAATAGATATAGTAAATAAAAAGTGTTTTGCCGATCCATCTTTAGCCTAAGCAGAGGTGCAATCAGCAAGGACAGAAAACACGAGTGGATGTGCAGGATCATCAAAATCCATTTGTGTGGGTTAGATGCTCATTTCAGACTGGCAGTGTCACCAAAAAAGATTGCAGCTGCAGGCTAAATCTACACACTATGGTGTACTAAGGAGGTATTAAAGAGACTGGAGACACACTTCTCTTTAAGTGTGCATACTCCAAGTCATCAAGTATTTCCTTGTCTCTCTGGACTACAATATTTCCTATAAATTGTGTGTATATATTACAAAATTGTTCTCCCAATTATGCTACATTGATGAAGAGTCACAGGATCGGGTTGGTGCGGAGATCAGGCTTTCAAAGGACTTCTACATTTAAGAAACCAGATCAGATATTTTGATAATAAAGAAATGAAATACAAAGTATGAACGTTTTGCGCCTTGCCAGATAAGTTTCCTCCAATGGGTATTTGCTGTTGCAAACTGAGCAAGTTGAAGTGAAAGCAAAAGTCAGCATCAAGCGTCACTGCGTTAATTATTAATTAACTTAAAATGTTTCAGCCAGTATCTGGGTTTGCCAGTATCTCTTTTTCTCCAGTTGTTCGCTCCTGGTTGAACTACCTGTTTCTTTCAGAGGGCGCAGATTCCCATTAGTTATTTAGTCTCCTTTCATACATTTGTAGAAGATTAGGTCATATTGTAGTTAATGTTCTGGAGCAGAAGCAAATTGGTCACAACTCTAATTTTCAAGGCCTCATATAAATAACTTTTATGTAAGAAAATAATGAGATTAACACAACATTTGCATATGCATAACAACAAAGAGTCTTCATTTTTTTAACCAGCCCTGTTAGGAAGCTCATCAGTCAACAGAAGCCTTTAGTCATACCTTGTGTCTCTGGTCTTTTGGGTGGTGTAGCATGTGGTGTGCACTGTTTCCCTGAATCTAGGCCAGAATGTTTTTCAGTAAGCTAAGATAAACAAGACAGAGTCTTCGTACCATTAACTGTTGCTTTCTGAATGGATTTTGTTCCTGCTTATTATGCATTTAGCCATTTTTGCTCCCTGTCAATTGCTTAATGGACTTCCATTATGATGGCAGCTACAAAGCCTCTATAGACCTCTCTTTCTTCCAAGAAAATTAAGTATGTATATGTACATGTATGCCACTGCCTCAGAGGAATGTGCTTAGAAAGAATCTTGTGATGTGCTATAACTGCCCACCAATATGTACATTCACTGTGGTCAGCATCCTACTAACAGCCCCAAATCTGAAAACTCATTTTGTGAGATCCCAAAACGCCCTCTCAAATATTAATGAGTGTGCTAACTCGCGCTTCATTATTATACAATGACTGAAGTCAGTTGGTGGAAGGTGAATAAGTGCCAGCGAGTCCATCTTCCTCTCTTTTTCCTGTCATGATGATGTGAGAGAGTGAGTGTGAAGAGCCCCTCCATCTTTGTCACCTTCCCTTTGGTTCTGTCACCGAGTGCACTCGCTCTCTCAAAGGACACCTCCAAGACTAAATAAGCCTAGACGAAGTCTCAGATGTGGGGGAGGAATCTAATTCTCCACTTCCTCCCGTTTTACTTCTGACCTTTTAGAAAAAAATGTCGAACAGTTTTAGTTACCAAGGATACCACAGGCAGCTCCCCTTTTCCAATTTGGCATCTAGCCAGCAGTTAGTATAGCTGAAGTAGCTGCACGGACTATTATATGTCATCATTTCGTGGCTCTGCAAATGAAAAAGGACAGTGAGGAGGAGTATCCAACTTGTTCCTGAGTCACTAGACACTACCATGTAACATAAAGGAAAATGTTGAGGGCTGTTCTTTTTTCCACTTTATATTCTCTTACTGACCTTTTATTTTTGGGATGTGGAAATGTTAAAAAAATACTCTGATAACAAGACAATGCAACTGATACTGGTATTATTCCAAATTCTAATGAATTCATCTTGTGCACACAGAAAATATGAATCTTTGTGATGTAGTTCTGATACTCTTTAAGGTTGAAACATTAATCTCTTTAGGGCACAGTGAACCCCTTCAAATGTCTTTAGTGCCAATATTCCTGATTACAATGTATATTTCCAAAAATAGAAGAAGAAAAAAACTTCCTAAATTAATTGGCATTCGAAGAATTCACTCCAGAAGCCCAGATAATAAAGCTTTGCAAAATAATAACTAACAGATGTAATGATATAAGCGTTTGTTTCTTTTTCACCCAGCACCAAGTATTATTGCACAACACATCTTTTGAACCTCTCTTCAAAGGCTGATACAACTTGACAAGACAATACAAGAAATTTAGACACTGCCCCACATCCTTGACATATCTTTTCATAATGCCTTTTTATGTCTTATGTAAAGTACTCTGTATTGCCTTGTTGTTTAAGTGTGCTATAAATAAATCTGCCTTAGGGGTTTTCCTGTTTACTATGCAGGTAAATAGGTCTGCTTGAAACCACTTTTATAAATGACCATATACACTGATCAGCCATAACATCGTGAGCACTGACAGGTGAAGTGAATAACACTGATTATCAGGTTATCATGGCTCCTGTCAGTGAGTGGGATATATCAGGCAGCAAGTGAACATTTTGTCCTCAAAGTTGATGTGTTAGAAGCAGGAAAAATGGGCAGGGTGAGGATCTGAGCGACTTTGACAAGGGCCTAATTGTGATGGCTAGACGACTGGGTTAGAGCATCTCCAAAACTGCACCTCTTGTGGGGTGTTTCCGGTCTGCAGTGGTCAGTACCTATCAAACGTGCTCCAAGGAAGGAGAAGTGGTAAACCAGAGAAAGGGTCACTGATGTACGTGGGGAGTGAAGGCTGGCCTGTGCGGTCCAATCCAACAGACGAGCTACTGTAGCTCAGACTGCTGAAACAGTTAATGCTGGTTCTGATAGAAAGGTGTCACAACACAGTGCATCACAGTTTGTTGTGTGTGTGGCTGTATGTTGGCCTGGTTGTGCATGCAGCTCCGCTCCACAGGCACTCAGGCACTCTTTGCCAAGGCATTTTCACTTAATATGAACAAAAAATGCAAGACTCACATTCATATTAAGTGTTCTCCAGTAGCCTGGGAACCAGGCGTATATATCTGAGCTCATGATGCTTAATTTTGCTCTGGCAGATGCGTCGGGGAATTAGTATGGCAATGACACTAGCGCTCCAGCTTTCCCAACCTAAATAGTAAAACACAGGAGATTTGAGGACTTTTGTGATCTTCAAAGGTTTAATTGCATCTATTATATATATGTCTTCAGTCTTTAGCCAGATGCTGGTGGTTTCATTTTAATAGAAAATATGCAACGTATACGTATAAATCAATCAATTAACTAGTATTCTATATAGAAACATTTAGATAAAACAAATGAGAAAATTGCACAAAGGGAACATTGTATTTTCTGCCATTCCAGACTTAAGAATTCAAGCGAAAAGGGTTGATAGCAGCTACTGCTTTCATAATATATAATATTAATGTTTTTCAGGTGGACCATGTAAATTGAATATAATTTGATTTTGCACCAGATGACAAGATCAGAACATAAGATATGGAGATGGAATCTATGTTCCTGTCTGAGCACATAGCACACTAACCAGACAAAACTATGACTGATGACAGGAATATTCATTACAAGAGCAATTTTACTGCTGTTTATCTTGCCTACAAGCAGTAAGAGGGAGACAATCATTCTAAGTTATTGAGCCACTTTCTACCGGCAAAGCACATTTAAATGTACAGTATCAAATTTGTACATTTTCAGGATTCATCTTCACACAGGCTAATTAGAAAGACAGACAGAAACAATACCATTACAGGTGAGTAAACACAGCTGTACCAACAAAGTAATAATACTGATATTACTGATCCGGTGAAATAAAGGTCACAGAACAGTGCACATAATGATGGGAAAGATCAATCTAGTAATAATGCTAAACAGCACAATGACCTTGATATGAGCTAAAGAAATTCAGGTGCATAATTCTCAATAGCTACAGTATATTCTGTATACTATGGACTAAATATCACTAGCCTAGTGGCTTTAAATTCATCTGAGGATCTGTACACGAGATTTGGGAGTGATTAAGTTGCACTAAAATTATTCATCTGTTCCTGCCAGATCATTGGCTCCACATTACCATACACTACAATATGTTGAGGTTTATCAGTGGAGCCGAAGAACTTGTGGTTCTTTTGAAGAGGTGTCTTACAGTTACAAAAAACTACAGTTTTGACTTTGCAGTGGTAAATATAGTGCACATGTTTTAGCCTGCAAGCTTGGTTCTAGGGATGGCACTGTTTGTTGTTCCACCCCTTTGGTCCAGACTGAAATATGTCAACAACTACTGAATGGATTGCCATTACATTTTGTAATATTATTCATGGTCCCCATAGGGTGAACCCTAATGACTAATAAATCCCTGATCTTTGCTTTAGCACCACCATCAGGCCAACATTTCCACTTATCCAGTGAAATGTCTCCACATCTACAGGATGAATTGGCACAATATTTTGACCCCTGACTTTTACTCATCATCATTCATCTAATGCAATCATCAGGTCAAAATTTCAATGTGTCCATTACTCTGGTTTATGGCCAGACAGTACCTGCGAATGACGTTCCTATCAGCTGTACTTTATGCTATTACTAATTAAAAATGTAGATAGGCTAAACAAATGTGAACATAAACGTTATACCTGCAAAACATCAGCAAGTTAGCATGGTTATTCCAAGCGTATTTGCATGCTGATGTTAGCATTTAGCTCAAAAACTACTGTGCTTAAGTACAGCCTCACAGAGCAGTTAGCATAGCTGTAGACTCTTAATCTTGTTGGGAGATTGACACCAAAATCATCAATGTGTGCCTGCTAGATCTTTGCACATTCACAACTAACTCAAAAGTGAGACATGGGTCAGAGGCAAGTTATGTTAGAGTAGTGCTTCAAGTGGTCACTGAAATTTACACAAACTTACACACAGATTTAAAGTTGGAGTTGCATATAACAGTAAATACACTCTGACATTCTGAGCACTTGCAAGTTAATATATTTTCAAAGTCTTTACACTTTGAATAATGTAAGTTTCCTACTCTACATATAGAAACTATATGCCAATGTGTTACAATGGAGCTTTGAAGGCAAAAATCTAGATTAGATCATTAGAACAGTTAGATCATATGGGTGTCCGTATTTTCATTTAGACAGGTAAACTGACCAACATGCGAGTCTCCCTAAAAAACTTGGTTTCGGTTGTCAGCATAGTATGAAAGTGGTCATCAAAGATGCTGCTACACTTGTCTCATTACAAGGTCCATTGGTGGCTCTTCTGGAGCTTCCTAATCAAGCATAATTTAATTGAAAGCTCAAAAACAGCAACTAATAGACCTTGTGATGAAATTGTTTTGGTCAACTGCTGTTTTCCTTTGGTCAAGAATGAACTTCAAATGTTAATGCACTGGATTACATTTGATGTTGCTGGTGACTGGAATGTTCCTACTCCCAGTATGTCACATGAACAAACACAGGCATTTCAAATTGTGTAGGGCTGCCAACAGTGCAGTGACCCAGTTAGTGGTCAGCTCTGAGGTTCATGTGTCTTGCTCAAGGGCAGTTTGGCAGCAATGGGTTGCCATAACTAATTTTTTTCTATTTCCCAGCTGGAATACAAACTCCAAACTGTGCTGGGGGTTAAATCACCAAGTCTACCTGACCTGGGTAAGCAGAAGAATTTTAGCCACAAAGTCACATTGAACTCCAATGAACATTTTCATCATATAATACTCTTGGATAATGAGTTTAGAATTAACTGACAACTACAATTGATGCAGAGCGATGAAGGCAGAGAAATATGAGGCAATTGATTAATGTCTGCATGTTTGAAGAGATTGCCTTGAAAAGCTGTTGCCTTTGGCAACATTACAGCATTTGCTCGAATGTAGACACTTTGCTCCCTCTAAACATAAATACACATAGATGCACAAGATTGGTCAGATTGCAACCAACTGAACATCGCCGGTGTCTGTATTTGACGAGCTGGGAATGAGAACAGGCTGTGTAGGAGAAACTACGGTGGCCGAAAAACTCACAAAAAACGGAAAAGGACCAATCTATAGCCAGTGTTTGGTTTGTCCGTTCTGGGTTACTGTGGGAAAATAATGAACTCTACACAGTGGACATGAAAGGTGACCTGATGTGTCTGTAGATAAAAACAGCTCATTCTAAGGTAATGAAAACACAACGCTTCCTATATTCAGGTGATTATACACAAATGAAAACATACCTTTGAATATTATATTCCATTTCTGCCAACAGATGCTCCTAAATGTTACACACTGGACCTTTACCTTGTCAGGAATTGTTTATAAGATCATTCACGCTGCCGGGTTTAAGGAACCGTATAAATATTCAGTTCATGTGCACAGATGAACCGAATGCCAAAACTTGAGTTGCATAGTTATTCCGCAGTAGCAGCAATATGCTAAATGTTTCAAAGTATGTTATCTACAATCCACAGCATGCGCGTGTGTGTGTGTGTTTTCTCTCAGCTCCATCAACAGGAAACCCATTATCTCACTGCTTGGTAAATGCTCATTGGCCCTTTGTACTATCTTGATGAATAATGGACCCCACCTTTATTATGCCAAACACAAAGCATGATTTATGCCACAATAAAGTCACTCAGCACTTTGCCCTTTTCCTCTTCCTGCCCCTGGAGATTGCTGGGTAAATAGGTTGACAAGCTGGGAATCGCAAAATAAAACTCAGATCTTTATCTGTGTACTGGTTACTAATCCATCATCCTCAGTGTCAAATTGTACGGCAAAGTGCGACATACCAATATTGCTGCTGACGTATAAAAGTTGGTTATCCCCAGCTTTTCAGGAATTTAGGGTTTCTAACCGTAAGTTCGTAAAAACTCCCTCAAAACATCAAGAACTGTCTATTATTTCAGTTCAGTGAAGTGAAACAGAAACATCAAATTGAGGTCAGATGGTGTTTTCCCAGGGACATGCAAATGACTAAAAAAATCAACCCAAAACAACTCCCTTCATAACCTAATTTTCATTTCTGAAAGCACTTTGGCTGCATATTTTCATTTTAGTCTTTGATCCACCAATACCACTGCTACAATTCAAATATGATGCGGTACTGGATCTGGTTCAAGAGCTCACTGATTAGTTACGTAGGCAAATCTGATTTGAGTGGCTTCCTCCAGAGACAAGTAATAAATCAACAAAATAAATCAAATGACAGACTATGTGTCAGTGACACATGAATCTCTGTGTGGTTTAGACACACGTAGCACTTTCAAATGTTATTTTTCTCTTCCATAAAGTCCCTCCGAAGCTCTCCACATAGCTTCAAAGGGCCAAAGGCAGGGCAAAAGTCACCCAAACTGAAATATCTATATAAAAAACTGCTGCTATAATTATAACCATAGCTAATGTAAGCATGCTAAAGCGTAAGTAAGTAAGATGACCAACATTTAACTTCTAGGCTTGTTACTTTGTCATTGTGGGCATTTTAAATTTGTTTTTGGGGCTTTTTGCCTTTATTGGATAGGACAGCTGACGACAGGAAAGGGGGAGAGAGAGAGAGAGAGAGAGAGAGAGAGAGAGAGAGAGAGAGAGTAATGACATTCAGCAAAGGGCCACAGGTCGGATTCAAACCCATGGCCGCTGCAGTAAGGACTCAGTCTTGGTACCTGGGGTGCCAGCTCTACCCAGGGCACCCCACTGTGAGCATTTTAGCATGCAGACATTAGCGTTTAGCTCACTGCTTTAAGTAAAAAAGCTTCACAGAGTTGCTAGCGTGCCTGTAGACACCTGTCTTGGATCCTTTTTTCTCTTCTTCTTGTTCTGTTTATCGGCTCACATTCAGTTTAATGTTGCATTTCTGCCCTTCACTGAGGATCCTTTCACAGAGAACAGTGAGAATGCAATTACAAGGGTGGAAAAAAATGGGATGCATGATAGCCACACCGTGCTCTATGGTTTACCTCTAGTAAGGCACTTCACTTTCTGTTATCACTTATCTGCCAGCTGGTAGGATCAAAACCAAACTGCTGATGGCTATGCAAATATGTCTTGCGGCAAGTAGGTATGGGAAATATTTGGTCACAACATGCAAGCATGTATGTCATTTGACATCACAAGACAGTGATAAAGAGTGTAATTTACATTTTGAATAAATACAGGCCCCTCTATAATTTATTGTACCCTTATTAGTGTTTAGTTAGCTTGAATGATTGACTTGAGCAGTCATAAACCATCCATGTTTGCTTTTCTTTCTGTATGTTTTAGAAGACATTGTATATCGTAGATTGTTTTAAAATAAGAGTCCTGGAATAGTAAGCGCTTGCACAAACATATGGCATATGCATATATGCTTGGTAATGTTTTCTTTTTGTTCTTTTCATTCCACATGTCTTCAGGAGGTAGACAGAGCCCAAGCCCCTCGTCCATTGCAATGCACGAAGCAGTGCATAAACACAAAATCTAAAAACCTGGAAATTGTTGAAATCAGCTATAGAGCTAGATCTCTAGTGTGCAGTCACCTAAAAGCCTTTGCAGTGACCTTATAACTCTCAGAGACAATACTCTGGTGAAAGAACAATCACAAAGTCAAGAGACAAACAACAAGCCAGTGCCACAATTCTGCTCTCTTCCTTTGATTTTCTGTTCTCAGACATCTCAAACCCCTTCGGGTCCATTCCCACACACACCACCCTATCCGATCACATGATCTGCGACAATTTGTCTTTCACTTCACGTGCTTCTGTAAGTCAGGCAGACAGTCAAACAGGACAGAAACTGAGCTGCGGTTGATAGTACAAGCAGCACTTATCAATGATTAACTTGCCTTCTACCAGCATTTTTATTTCATGGTGCTCTGAAATATTTTCATTGACAGCAGTTTTGCTCTGGAAGAAGTGCTTGTTTACAGGATATGGGCAGTGATGGATTTTAAATTTAAATATTGTTTCATCTTTAAAGATGAGAGTGGTTTGTCTTCTCCATATGAAACAGTTGTAGTAGCTTGTAACATTAAATGTGTCTTTTGTGGCATCTAAAGCCTCTAAAATGTAGCACTCTCTGTACACTGGTTGTGATCACAGGATTTAAGATTTCAGCCTAAAATCCTATTTAGTACCGAAGCACACTTTCTGTCCTCATTTAGAATTCCTTTATAAGCATGAACTGGCTTTGATCTGATCGCACTGCCCTAGCAGGAGATGTCCAATCCTCCACATTTCGGCGAGGTGGCCGACAAGTGGGAAGTGAATAGTGCCTGAGAGAGTGGAGCTTAGGCGTCACATCACATTACCTGAGGATGCGTCAGCTAGGTCAAGTCATCTGTGTCTGCTGCTGTGGGTTGATGTTCCCCAGCTGCACTAAGAAAGCGCCGTCTCTCCTGGGACAAACTTACGCGCCAACCTCACAAAAATATTATCAGATGTGGAGGGCGGGCCGACGTGGGAGCTGTGTGTGAACTCGGCTCATCATTGACACACCAGTTGGCAGAAAGGATGTGAAGGCTGTGGCTAATCCTGCTGCCATCTAAGGGCCCTAGCTAGCGTGATTTCCTGCCTCAAATCCCTTGCAGAAGCTTACGGGTGTGATCACACCTACACTGTGTTTTCTTTAGTCTGAACCTTGGCGGAAAAGTTTACTTTACTGCAGTTACATGATATTTTTTTCTTGACCTACATCCCATCCCTCTTCCACAAGTTCACTGATAGTTAAGCCAGGCTCCATTTGATTTTGTGCAAATTTAACTAGCATCTGTCTCTTGCTATACCATTCCTCCTCCGTTCCTCTAGTGCTGTCTTTTCTTAGACGTCTGAGGAACTAAGAAAAAAAAGGACGACCCTCTCCTCCCACTTGTGAATAAATCATTTATATTTGATATTTGAATTATTGAACATACAACATATTACTCTCAGTGAAGGTAAAAACTGACTGTAGCCAAAAGGGATACTAACTTTTTAGGGAAGTGGGCATGAAAGCAGCTAAGCATCTGCTGAAAGTGCATACTGGGATGTCTTGTGAAAAAGCAGACCTACATTCAGTTAGACAGGAGGCCTTGGGTATATAACTTATTCACTTCACAACACTCAGACTGGACTCGGCTGCTGTGACTGGGTCAATGCTGTGGTGTGTTAGGTTCAATTTGCAGTGCTGGAACTCCACTTAAAGAGGCTGGAGGTGATGAATGGGTACTCAACCATAAGAATGGCTTTCACAGCCATAAATCAGCATTTGCACATACGGTACAAAGTCAATACCACTGATGAGTCATTTCCATGTAACCTAGGCTACATGACAGGTAACCTTTTGTTTCAGGTCTGTCACTAGCTTGCATTTATTTTAAGCATAGTGCATATTGCAAAAAGAGGCAGTAGATGGACATTAAGATTTGGAAATAATGTAGGATTAATTGTTTATTAGTGAAAATGAAAAGAGAGTTTATCTCTTTTAGATTCATAATACGCATACACATATACAATACACATTAAGTAGGGTTGAGTGAAAAGTCCCAAATGCTAACATGAGAAGAAACTGCTTCAAACCCCCTAACCACAGCGACAAACATTTCCCCCAAAATGTTGCTGCGACTGCAAATGCTTTTGTTGCATAACCATCATTACCTGTTTAGATGGTCTGCTCAGAAAATATAAACAGTCCTTTAAAAAGTATTTAAACATTAGTATAAATATTTAAAATATCGTTAAAAGGTACAAAATTTGAAAAATATGCAGCTGAAGGCACAACACAAGAAGAAGTTGTGGTGATTTATTTAACTGTATATATCTCAACACTAAATTCACATCTACAATCATCTTTAAACAGGTCCTGCATTATTAAAGGGGCACTTGTAACAGTAAGTATTTACTTAGTCTGTGAAAAGAAAAGTCTTCTTTAGTCTTCAGGGAGCTTTCTGAAGGCGTAGAGTTTAAAAGACATTTACCAGGCAGGGAGGCTCTGACAAAAGACACGACTGACTTGCAATATGAGGATTTAGTGTTTTGTCTTAATGCTTAAGACTAAAAGTCAGGATAGATCACGCTCTACTGCACTGATTTCAATCATTCTTTTTAAAATGTATCTCTTGTCTCCCACCTTTATAGAGGTTAGGGTGTATATAATACTACATCACTAGAGTAACTCTGTCACTAAGACCCTGACTTTTAAAATACAAGGGTCCTGTATCAAAAAGTAGTTTTAAATCTTCATCATTTAAATTCTTGCCTCAAAACCCCATGTGGTTTAAATCTGCCACTGATTGTCATGTTCGAGTGAATGGTGAGTGTCAGAGGTGCAGTATTCCACCAGGATAACAACTACCTCTCTGAGAGCATCGAACAAAGCCTGTCAGGTCCCTGCAGGATCATAAATTCATTGGCCCCATACACTAGGGACCACTCTCCTATAGCACCACATTGTCCATATTGGCATATACAGTGCAGCATCTTCCCTGCAAACCTCAAGGAGCTCTGAGAGAAAATCAATATCCCTCTGTGCAATAGGGCACCTATAGTCTTCAGGAACTGTATGACCCCCACAAAGAAAAGTTGTTCAACGCTGAGCCTCACTCGCAGCAAAGAGCTTTATTTTGCAATGCATGGCGTTGTAAGGGAATCCTAAATGGGGTCTAATTAGAGCTAATCATGTGCCTAATTGGCAATCCCCATCCTAATGAATTATCTCTATGATTCCCATTGCGAATTCTATGCCAAACACACACTGCATTGTTCCATGACAACAAGACTGTTTTCATGGAGATCAGCGAAAACTGTTTACAGAACTGTCTGAACATTCTGTGTGGAGAAGAAAATAATCCTTAACTGACATCCGATTGAAATGGAAATCCTCAGTTAGTATACCGGTTGACAACAGGCAGGAAGAGATCCTTTAGACATTGTGATCTGGTGGTTGTTCCCACTTTGATTTCATGGTAGCAGATTCAATCACCCAGTCTTTTCACACATGCTCGCTCACAAGTGGGTCCATTTGTCCTTTCTGAGTATATGGTATGAGCAATTCACAGCAACGCCCATCAGACCCGACAGCGCTGGTTTGCCACTATACTTCTTATCCTCCACTGGAATATAAAGAGAGGTCTGGTTTAATACATTGACACTGTTTATTTCAGGTTAGTTCTATTTAATGTAGATGATTTCCTCCTTGTATATCTGCTGAAGTCATGATATCTCTAAAGGCGGATGTGGCAGAACCATGTGTTGGTGCTGACTGGGGAGTGAGCCACAGATGATGAAACTACACTCTGTCCGTCTTCAATAACTACTGTGACCTCTCTGACCTCTAACCTAACCTCTTGATGCATGCTCTTGATGTCAGCCTCTACCCCATACAACTGCAAAGATAGACCTCCCAGGGGGGCTTGGGCACCTGCCATTAGGCCTTTTAGAAAGAAAGAGCCCATTATTTGTTGTTTTTATTTTTGCACACAGCCTGCCCTGCCAAACAAATATATTGATTGAATCAAAATATCAGATCCGGAGATTGGTCTGATGCCCTCTACTCTTCCTCCCTCCTGGTTTCCTGCCGCAGCAGCGAGCGCTGTGTTCGAGCCTTATTACGGTGACAGAACGCGATAATGTTTGCATATGCTTGCATGTTCATACAGGCTAATGGACTTAAATAGTAACTGCAATTTTTTTTATTTTAGGTTTCTTACTTAATAACCATTCATGCTACTGGATTGTTGTGTAGGGTATTGCTAGGATAAATTGTTATTAAAAAATAAACAGTGTCCATGTCACCATCAGCTCATTTTCTGTAGTTACTGTGAGTGTGGGTATGTGTGTAAGTGTGTGTGTGTGTGTGTGTGTGTGATGATGATTATACCATTTCGTCTGTTGGCTTACTTTAGGGTGCATTATCCCTTTAACAGTGTCTCAGAAGGCATATATTTATTTAATTGTTTGTACTTTCATGAATTTGGGCTCCTGCCCCTCTAACATCCTCTGCACATCCCTGCTGTATCCAACTAATCGTGTTACCCTCCAACCAGCCCAAAAACACATTGATACATCTGTCTGCTTCACCACAGCTGGCTGGAGCAATCACACTATATCACAGCCTGATATCTGTGATCCAGTTTCTCCCATAATATCATTAGCTCTTCATGCGTACTTAATTTCCTTGTGCTCAGCGCATCCACAAAAAGGAACGTGTAATTCTGGGTGTAATGCACTGAGGTAATAACGCCTGATAGGCGAGCAGGAAGAAATAATCAAATCATAAATACCACAATGAGCTTCTGTCTTTATTATGGTTACTGAGGCAGAACAGTGGCACTGATCACTTGTCTTTTATTTCATTGTGGATCATAGTGGGAGCAGTGGACATGTCACAAGCTATCAGGCTCAGCTCTGGCATCAGGAGCAGTGACTCCAAGGAGCTGCAGTTTACCTGTGAGTGGATCTTGATGGGTTGGATGGAGATGAGTGCTCAGGCTTCTCTTTCTCCATTTCTAATGTTGAATTTAAAGCAACTCACAGTGGGGTATTTGGGAGCTAACTTTCATGAATAATTTTGGAATAATGTTGTTGCAAAACACCAGTAGACCTCATATTTATGTATGCAGTGAGACAGAAAAGCAGCATTTGTAGCTCAGTTTTCTCAGAAGTGAACTTTACCTTCTGCACTCTCTGTATTAATTGTATTCCAGCAGCTTTTATATCCAGATTTTATAGTTAGGGAGGCGTAATAATAGAGCGCAGGTGCGACCTATGTGCCCTTAACAGAGATGAAGGACGATGGTAAATCATGTATCAAAGTCATAGCAGCTGAACTGATCCTAAATGCGTGTAATTACAGGGAACACTGCCCATTGTCCGGTCAAGCTAATTAATTAAGCGTACTATAAATTAATCACAGTCTGCGTATTAATTTTCTGGTTCAGTGGTTTCAACCGCACAGATAATCAGAAGAATGGTTGATCTGTGATTAGTTTAAATGCCATTAAATAGCACCCAGTTACTTCATGCCTCCATTACTTCGTGTGACATTTGATCTGTTTCTGCCCTCACTGCACTGAAGTAGTTTAGAGCAGCTTATAAAAGGCCATACGTGTGTCTTCCCCACCTCATTTTAAACGCAGGGCGCAAAGCGTGCGTAATTTTCGTGCCATTACTAATTTACAGGCTTCAATGTCAGAGCAGCTGTAGTTGCTAACTTTGGAAACTTACCTATCGACGCTGATCACGCACAGGGTCATGATGGAGGCAGTGCAGCACATTACATCCATGCCGACGAAGATGTTGCAGAACACGTCTCCAAAAAGCCACTTGCCCCCGGTGAGGTCTGTCACTATCACAAACGGCATCACAACTATTGCCACCGAGAGGTCAGCCACTGCCAGGGATACCAGTAGGTAGTTTGAAGGTTGCCTCAGTTTCTTCACCACGCACACTGCGATCACCACCAGCGTGTTTCCCATGACGGTGACCGCCGTGATGATCGCCAACATCACCCCGATAATGATCTTCTCCGGGCGCCCGAAATCCAGCAGCTGCTCCCCGCACGACTCGTTCCCCATGGTTGTGGGACTGGTGGTGACGGTGTACCAAAACTGCAGAGTGCCATTGATAACTTCGGAAATATCCTCTTTCTTGTTAAAAGTGAGCTCAATTCCCGAAGTATTAAACATCACGACAACGTTAACTCGGTAACGTTGGGGGTGCAAGGGACGCCTCGCCAGTGCACTCCAATTACGCGCATATTTGGATATGTGTAACCTGCGCTCGGCTTCTGTCCAGCGGTTTTAGATCGAGGCTGTTGCAGCTGCACCACATCAGAGCTGCCAACAACTCACTGGGGCTCTTGACTGGTTGCTGTTTAAGAATGATCCGCTGAGGAAGAGCTATAGATGCGTGCTGCATCGCCGGAGGCTAAAAAAACTTCTACTCCAAAACTATCAAATGTAAAAAAAAAAAAAGTTATAAAATATAAACATTGCTGCTCCCCAAGTGCTTGTTTCTCAGTGCACTGACGGATAAATGTGGACTATTTGGGGAGTTGCGCTGCGCACTAAACCGCGCCTATTCATGTGACGCATCGTTTGAGACGCACAAGCAGCCTACTAAATGAATACAGGACATAAAGGATAGGGCAGCGCTTTCAGTGTGGATTCAGCGAGCTCCAAAACCATGAATAGTTTAGTGGCTATTTGTACATTAGGGCACAGGGTCCCCTCTCCAAACTAGACTGTAACAGTTAATGTAGAGTATAGCCTACTGGTCACAAAATAAAGATGAAGATGTATTCATAGAATTTAACGTCTGTCTCTTATGTCTGGCTGTGGGTTAATACAACAAAAATCCCACATAATATCAACACTCCTCAGAACACATCTATATGTATTGTTATGATGAGCTGGTTGGCACACGTGTGACAGATGTTTTTAAAGCCCTCAAAGAGAGTCAAGCCTTTTTTAGAGGAAAAAAAAAAAATCTCATTGTGCAGCAAAAAGCTTTAAAAAATCCCCACTTTTCCCACATGCCTCTGGAATTTGACAGGAACTGAATCTCATGGCATTTTGCCAGTGCCTCCAACAAGCAAGCATCTATTTATAAATAGAGCAACTCAAACACTCAAAAGCAAAACCATTTAACAAAAAGTACACTTTCTCTTTTAGTGAACAACACGCTCTGCTATTGTGCTGATGCTTTTCTTGGTGGCCTTGGCTCCTCAGATTTAAGCACTGAAGACAAATCAAAAGAGAAAGTCTGCTGCTGATGATGCTGGAAGACAGCGTGGACATATGGGAAAGCTTCCCAGGACTTTGGCTACTTGCATCATCGTCCAGGCAGCGACAGCTGTGGTGTGTTTGTCCCCCCTGGCTCTGGAGGGGCCAGTGCTCTTTCCCACAATTCCCTCAGCCTGTCATCGCAACCCCATCACATGCGAGGCTCCACAGCCATGGCCTTTTACTCACTATTACCTACTGCTCAGTCTGACAGACAGGTCAGTAGTGATTGTCACGTCAGATTAACCAGTGACACCATGGCCAGCTTCTCCTGCTGTCAGCGAAATTTGGCCCATTTATACCAAGGATATTACAGATCCGTGGATATCAGTGGAGATGGGTCACAAGTTTCCAGGGTGGAAAGCCTCTAAGGCGAGTACTCGGGGCTTATGCAAAGCAACCTGTCACTACGTCAGTGTCTCTTTTCAGCCTGTCTAAGGGTCTTGTAATAAGAGGGGTTAAACAGGCATGGATTACACGTGCTTTGGGAGCAATGGTGAGAGATGGTTAGGAGAACTTTAAAATGGAGATTGTTAACAATAAATGAGCTGTTTGTTCTCTGTGGAAGCAACCGCACAGGCAGGCATTCAGGCATCGTCGGTTTGTGTCTGGTTGTTGTCATGTTGTGTCCCTGTGTGGTTGTTTTGTATCCTATTGTAGTCATTTTTTGTCTCTGTGTTCATGTGGTGCCTCTTTGTGGTCATTTAGAATTTTGTTGTTGTTTTCTGTCTCTGTGTTCATTTTGCATCTCTGTGTGTTTGTTTTGCGTCTCTTGGAGGTTATGCATTTCCTTATAGTCATGTTGTGTCTTTGTGTGGTTGTTTTGCATCCCTCTGTGGTAATTTCGTGTCATCATTTTGTATCTCTTTGCTGCGGTTTTGCCTCTCTTAATAGCTGTTATGCATGGCTTTGTAGTCATTTTGCCTCTCTTTATAGTTGTTTGATTGATCATCCAACAATAACTGTTAACAGTAACTTTACAAAGAGGTTCAGGTCCTGGGCCAGTGCTTAGTTTGACCCTCAGTAATCCATAGCGGTGTGGTTTGTCAGAAGTAAAAGTGTAATTTGAACCAATTATAGGGAAATTATCTTAAAATGCAAAAACTTGTTTTGATCCCTCTTGCTGCCAGATTAAGTAATAATGTCCTTTCATAGGAATAATGCAGGTTGCCATCAAGTTTTACATTTTGACCAATAATTACACCAACATGTCAGTCGTTTTCTGATGTTTAAATGTCAGAGCACACTGCCAAAAGCAACCCTTCAGGTCTTATCCAAACATGCTGCATTAGACATGACAGGTAATGGTACTGACTATGTCGGCTTGGAGCCCATCTGTGCCACTGACATGAACTGGCATAATGTTAGCAGTCAGTCCGTTGAAGTCAAATGTCTGTTCTTCAGATGTAGATTGCAGCTGAAGTCAGACAGGTGGAGATTGTCCCTCCTCTGAGGCCAGGGGGGAGATAAACATTGTTTATCTTGTTTTCCTGGCAGCAAATTGAAGAGTTGTGAACATGACCTTAATGATGTGACACAGTCAGGCACGGAGCAGGCGCTAGGCAACAAACAGGTAATTTCATTATGACAGTGTTTGTCTGTGAGTTCGTTCTGAACTCAAAGGGATGATCACTTTCAAATGACAAACAAACAAAATGGAAGTATCAATCTAAGCTTTATTCATATAATATATGTAACTTAAATGAGTGTTATTCTACTTCCTAAAACAAGCCAAGCAGTTGCTTGTGTTATCTTAAACCCCTTTATCTCAATAACATTCAAGGCATGTATCAACCTTTGTTTACTCAGGGCCACAGATTAATCATTTCAGTATCAAACCATAGACAACTGGCCACCAACCTTTTTAGGTAAACCATTATTTCTTCTGGTCACACTTCAAAATCAAGTGTATGTAAAGTGTTAAATCTAAATGTAAATATCAGTGATGTTGAGGAAAAGAATGATCTGAGAGTAATGTCTAAAATTAGTAAAAAGCAGCATGCGTGTGATTGTTTTTTTCCAGTGCAGAAAAACACATTTTAAAAGGCTTTGACCGTGAAAATAAGTATTCGAAACACATAACGCAGTGCAAGACAGACTTTTAAGGTCTTTAGAGGCCTTCATCAGGGTAGGCCACAAGCCAAAACGTGCTGGTCTAACAATAAAATTGTTCTATATACTAGTGTTGCTGGAGTTTTGACCCCTTTAGACTTTATTCCCCTTCTCCATGTACCTTGGAAGTGGTTGTTGTGCCAGAAACTCCTACTCTGCTTAACACAGGCTTTACTCTCTGCTGCTATTAGCTGCTTCCCCAGTGATTGATTTTTGATGCTTTTCTTCTTGTTCCTACTGTTGGATGTTTGATCTTCACTGTGCCGAATGCTGTATGTGCAGAGTTTGACACTAGAAGGATGTTTTCACATTCATCTGCTGAAAGTGGAAAGTTTCTCTGTGCTCACTGAAAATTGGATTTTAAGGGGTGGGGCCTACGAGCGTGACAGCATCACAAATAGTTTGAAAGTCCAAAGGCAGCCAGTGCACATCCACTGAGAATGGACTTTACAGTGAAGTAGGAGACATCTTGTGTCCAGCAGGAAAACTTAAGAAATGAACAACATCTGCATATTCATAGATTCTGGACGTTAATGACGTGGAAGGAGTAGAGGCCTACTTAAGGGTTGAAATGTGGAAAAACAGATCTGATACACATTATTGTTCCAATCAGACTATTTGTATATAACATGTCTGGAGGGGATCTTACAGCAAGGGTTGCACCCTGGTCTTCACTCTTAGCTTTTAAAAACTGAATCAGTCACATGCTATGTTGTAATGAGTCCAGTGGACAGACCTAAATGATATAAAGCTTTAATGATATACGTTCTCTTTTGTCTACCAGCTCACAATAATACATACCCAATCTTTTTCTCTCCATGTAGGTATCTTGTTCCGCCATCAGCAGCGATCTCGGTCAAGGGATCAGCTATATCTGGGGCAATGTATTGTGCATTGTCCATGTTAAATAAACAATATACATACAAAAAAATTAATATGTGTGTATGTGGAATGCTTAATTTCTAATGTAGAGCTCTCATCATAAACACGGTATACTTATTTATAGTTAGTAGCATCCGTGGGTGGCTTCAATCCAAGTGGCAGAGCAAGTTTGTCGTTTTCTTGTCCACATATTGAAAGGTGGACGCTGAAACCTAAAGTCGCTCCCAGTGCTTTTGCATATGTGGGTGAAATTTAACCGTGTACCAAATGAATGTAACGCCCACAGTGCATTTCATTTGAGTCGTTTCAGAAACAAATTATAATGCTTTGAGGATATTTTTATGTTCTATGTTTTTTTATGTGTCAAAGTAAACAGAAAGTAGGAGTATGCACATTAGAAAGAGGAAAACATGACAGTTTGTCAATTTCAAGGATGTGGGCAAGACTGACAAAGGGAAACAAGCTTTTCAAATTTCCTTAAGCTTTATTTTCAACAGAGCTGGGTTTGCTGAGCTGAGCCTGATTCATGTCACACCTACAAACTGTCACACATCTCTGCCGTTGGCCGCTGAGCTTGCTGCTCTGAAACAGTAACAGGTAAACCATTACTGATGGCTGATTATACACGTGCTCACACACAGTGAACATAAATGAATGTCCCTACACCAACACAATTACTGTAGCATCACACATACGTTGGTGATTGGTCTTCGGGGGGCCGTGTTTACATTCATTATGGAAGGTTAAAATGATTCTCAGTTACCTGTATGGGTCAGTAGATGGCATTACGTCCCTTCAAACTAAAATCATTCACAAATCTCATCAGGTTCCCTTTTAGTTTTTGCTGATTGTGTGATGTTGTCCTTCAAGCACCAGGCATGAAATGGGATATACGCTCTATAAATTAAAGACATAAGGTATGGCCATGAATCTAATCTAATGAAATGTATTATCCCACCCGGTCACTCTCCAAAAAACAGTAGCTAATATAAAAGGACCAAAAGAATGGTTTCTTTCTGGATCTGTGATTCATTTATTCCAGCAGAGACCAGGTGTAAGAACAAAGTCATCACCTCCATACCTCAGGGGGGCAGTTTTGTGATTATTTAAAAAGAGTCTAAGACTAATTGCCAATATGCCTGACTGGTGACCTGAAAACCAAAGCTCTGTGGGCCTTTGGACTTTTAAGAATGTTAATTTCCTTCTTTCAGCTTTCTTATTTGAAAAATATTTTCAAATAGCAAAGAGACACAAATCTATGTGCATGTTAGCAGCTGACCTAGAGTAGGAGGTGAAGCATCCTTTCGTCATGATTATCCTTTCAGTTGTGCCGTTTAGTATCCAAAGTAAATGTCCATAGTTGTGGAGTGAGACTATTAGTCAAGGCCAAGATTTGCAAGACTTGCAATAAATGGCTGCAATACACACAGCAAATACAGAATCTGGGTAGCCTAATTTCTGAAAATAGACCGCCTGTTTAATCACACAATATTCAGATTTGAGTCAAGCATTCAATATAGACGTTGTTCATGATTTATCAGAGTCACAGCCTGCATTGAAAAAGAAACATCTAGGGCAAACTTTGTACCAATCAGTATTCCTGTGCAGGTATTCCACACAGATATCTGAATACTCAATGGTGACTGAAAATGATTTGGGAGTTTCTATCTCTCTCTTTATCAGTTGCATGATTGGTTAAAAGTGTGACGATAAACAATTTGTGAATAAAGAAGCAAAAAGCCCAAATGCAATTTTAACTGACTTAGATATACAATTTCATTTGACAGCATTCTGCTTTACATGAGTTTTATAATCAGGTCATCTGGAGTCGCAAATTACATCAGCTTGATTGCATTACTTGGATAAAATCAAGATTGAATAATTTTATCATTATATAGGCTAATTAATCCAAAGAAGCCAACCTGGACTGACTGCACCTCCTGAGCTTGCATACAAAGTGAATTACAGAACATGGTAGTTCACTGACATGAATACACTGCTGCTGTCACTGTGCACATGATGTACAACGTCAAACACGAGTGAATCAAAGTGCTCAGGTCTGTAGGTTACACCTGAAGTACACAGGTGACGACCACCAGAGGGCGACAAAGCAATTTCCCCCCATCCTCATTTAAACGAACAATAAAAGATTGACAGGATGAGTAAACCAATGCCTTGCTGCAGAATCTGCTGATTATCCAATACGGGTGTTGGAGGGAAGACGCCGACTATAAACCCTTTCTGTGGGATTATTTTAGCTCGGGTTTGACGTACTGTGCCCGGTTGGAGACATATCCCTCGGCTGTATGTGAGTTCTCCTGCTCTAACAATATAACCTACATATGACACATATTGCTCAGTTTTCTGGAAGTAATTAGCTTGTATTTAAATTGAATTTCTAGTGGTTGTCACCGTCCTCTGTGTAATTTCCTTCAACACGTGTTTGAGAGAGCTAGCTAACATACTGTGTATTGTAACGTTAGCTGTGTTCACGGTGGTGCCCGGTTAACGACGCAGTGGTGAAGCGTGATGTTTCCTGTTAGTTATATTATGTATTTTAATGGTGAAGGCATGCTGGCGCCATAATGTCTAGCTAATTAACTTAGCTTTGAAGTCAGACAAATAAATAACTACATTTATTTGACATTAAGTCTAATAAGCTAGTTTATTTCCCATACCTTCATGTTTCCCTTTTTACGGCAGCTGTTAGTAAACTTATAAAAGAATGAAACATAGCTGGCTCTTTGGTCAAAGTCAAACATGTTGGTAAATTAGACACATAAAGTGGCTTAAAGTGGTCTTTTTATGTTGACTTAGTGAACAACACAGTCTCTTAATAAACTGAAGGGTCCTACATACAGTGTCTGTTAGGTTAGCTTGAGTTGTGTATCTCTACTGGCTCCTCTTCGCGTTAGCTGCCTCGACGAACCCATAAATCCCAATCAGAGATAATGGATGTCACCATGGTGTTCATCATCTTCCTCTGTTAACCGAGGTTTGGCGCGTCATTTGAATACAACGGACCAACTGCGTGCTGCCCATCAGCCCACTGACAGTGTATATATATATATATATATATATATATATATATACACACACATATATATGAACAGCTCGTTATAGGAAAGTTATGGAGAATATAACAAAAACCATTACAGCAAAAAGCAACAAGAACATTAGGCAGGAGATGAATGCTGGCTGCGGAGACAATTGCTGGTCGACTCCATGCACTCTCAGTGCCTCTGTTTATTTCTAACAAGTTCACATAATAGAGTTGATTTTTAATATTATCTGCAATAAATACTTACAGAAGAATACATGTTTTAATAATCACGCCTGCAGTGTAAAAAGCAGTGAATAGTGAGTCCAAGCATAAAATGGTCATCCACTGGTATGTGGTGGCTGTGCCTTTATCATTCTTTTAGTGTGTTAGTGTTAATATGCTGTGTAACAGTTAAAGTGTTAATATTACCTGACGTAAACAGGAAAAAAATGACTTTCTTTATTCAGTGGTTGATGTTCAGCTTCCCATGGCAACGCAAACACAAAACAATGATGTACTGTTGAGGGATTAGGAATCTGTATCGCTCAGAATATCTAAGAGTTAGTAAGAAGGTAGTGCTTTCTACAGCTGATTTTAATCCACACTTCTGAATATAACTTGAAACGTTTTTAGGTGAGAAATTGGAAAAGACAGAAAACAATCTTGATTTGTATTTGATCAGCATTGCCTAGTTTGATCTAAGTTTTGTGTGTCACTGAAAAGGACCATAGTTTACTGAATGAACTCATTAGGAAACTGTTTACTGAGCTAATAAATTAAGTGACAAGCCAGGTAATTTCTCCTTAAGACTGCATGGTATCGGTTTTTACTGTGGAGCTCCCCCTGCTGGCCTTTACATAGAATGCAGGTTTAAGATACTATCACGTTGGCTTCACTTCACAGACCCAGAAGCTCTGTCCATTATACATGCTGTCAATGGTACAATACAGCTAATGAGACTTGTATCTCACGGGTTTCATCCTGCAGTTAACCCATTGTTGTGTCAGCTGGTAATATCAGAAGTTGACTGAATGGATCCAAAAACGCCTCCTGACCTCAGTGGTATGACGGGCGTTCCGTGGTTGGGACGCGGAAGAGTACTGCAGCCTCAGGAGCTGGCTGTAGGACGTAGTAGAGGGCTGCTGCTTTCTACAGAAGGGCCTGGTGTAGGACGAGCCAGAGGGTTTCCCACTCCTGGCGATACCCCACAGGGACGAGGAGTATCTCTACCCATTACTGAACCTGTGCTTGGACGAGCTAGAGGGCTGCTGCTGCAGCCTGATGATGGAGGAGTTGGCCGAGCCAGAGCGCTTCTCTTCCCAGAACCTGAACCAAAGGTAGGGGTGGCAAGAGGTGCAATCCTGCCTAGTCTGGAGCCACAGCGCAGACACAAACCTCCCTGTGAAACCATGACGCGAGACCTCCCAGAAGAGACCTCTGCAACTAAAGAGGTTGGAAGTAGAAATGTGTCTTTGGTTATGTATAACTTTAGCATGTTTTTAATTTTATAATTATCATTGTTCTACTTTTTTTCTTTTTTTCTTTTTTTTTTTGCAGGTTGACGTGCCTACCCGTGGTCAAACATCAGTCCTGGTCTCAATGTTTCGAGGAATAGGCATTGAGCCCTCATTAACCTCATGGGGAAGAGGAGCACTACCAGTGGGTCTGTATTCAAAACCAAAACAGGACTGGGACCAGTTATTGATTTATTGATAGTTATTGTGAGCAACTATACATACAATGTCTAATTATGGCTTACAGATAGTTTAGATATAGATAGAAAACATTATCATAAACATTCTTTTGGAGAATTATCAACCCTTAGTACATCACTAATGTAAAATGGTCAAAGGCTTTGGCACCCTCTCATGGCACAAAGAAACTGCATGCATATATTCAATGCATCAATTCCTGAAATTATATATGTTTGATTTGATTAAAAAATACATTGTCAAGAGTTATAAAATTGTCTATTCATTCAATAAACATTTATAAACAGGGAGAAAATATAAGATTAAGAGTGATTTTACTCAGTTAAAAGGAATATCGTGGTTCTTGTCAATAAAGAATATCAAATCAAATGTTATATGTTGTGTGTGCTCGTAAAACAGTTTCTTCAGTACAAAACAGCCCCAGTTGATTTGATTGTGTTAGAGCCATTTGTGTATAGTTGATGCTTTCTCTGACCTCTTGACCTGTGGATGCTTTGCTTTCTCATTTTCTCTCTCTATTTGGGTTGTTCATTAAAAGAAAAATAATCAATAACATTAAATTAAGTTTCTCTGTCAAAGGGCAGGCAGTGAGTGACCCCTGTTGACCCAAGGTCGGGAGGACATGAGTAAATCTAAATGGACAGACGTTGATCCATTCAGATTAGCTGAGAGTGCAGGTTTAATCCATGTTCCTGTGCTATGCTGTCGGTATGTTACGTGCAGAAGAACCATAACAACTGAGTTGTTACATTTTGTAACAGGAAGAGGAGCAGCTGGAGATATGGGAGATGTGAAGCCACAACATGCTCCAGTAGGTGTCATCAGCAGCCCAGAGGGCTTCGGCCAACCTGAAGAGGTGATGGGCAGAGGCAGCAGGTAGGTGGCAGAGGAGTGACAAGATCCAGTGTATAGCTGAAAACACCTAGAAACACCTGTCAGCCCAGTGCAGTGCAATACAGCATCTACAACTACAATACATTCTGCAAAAATGACAGTCTCTAAAGCAAGTCTCAACAAAAAGTGAACATTGTAGCACTTATGAAGGCTGAAATTATTGCAGGGCTCTGTTGTATTTGAGTGCATTAGTTTGAGTTAAATGCCTATTAAACAGACCTGTGTGCAGGGATTTTAATCGTGCTACTATCTACCCCTCCTGAATGCCTCACTTGCACTAAAAGTGTGCAGCTGTGATCTGAAGCAACCTTTTTATATTCTGATATATCATGTCTTCTGCTTTATGCATCCTACTACATATAATAGGTGTTGGGCTGTGAGGTGCTGCTTTTACTGTGTAAGAAAGGTGTCTGTGTAACTGAAGTGGTGTACTAGTTTCTGGGTCACTTCTGTTTTTGTAAATGTCAGCAGCTTTCGACTCAAGTGCACAGATATTTGGATACGCACAGTTCCTCATAATGGCTACCCTTGAGTTTCCCACAGTAAATATTACTTGTAACTTCCGTTTAAGGGCATCATAAGTTTCTTGCTAGTTACAAAAATATTTGCAATAGAATCAACAGAACAGTGATCACTTCTAAGATGTGTAGCACATACAAATATTTATCAAAAACAATTAACTTGTTTTCCATAGTAAGCACATTGTTTCAGAACTATCATTGATACAGACTTATTCCAGCCATTATTAGTATTATGTATAAACTGATATGCAACCCTGGTCTGTTACAGTTTCCATGGCCAAGGTTTGTCCCAAAAGACGATGGTGGGGCTTGGAAGAGCAGCGATGCCTCAGCTTGGAGTAGGAAGAGGACGACCTCTACTCTCTCCTTTTTCTGCAGGTCGTGTTGAGACCTTTTCTGAGCAGCAAGCAGCCCTACACGCTCAGACTTCTCCCAGAGGTAGGGATACTTTGAAAAAAGTTTCTGACAATCCAGTGTTCTAAAAATAAATATTCACCACAAAAATGCATTGACCCCTTTTTTTTTGTTCAGATTGTCTTCTGCAGTTCATGATTTCTTACATAGAAGTACTTATATGTTAATGTAAGAGACTTCTGAAAAAGTAACAGATTTTAAAATTCAATTAATGTGAAGAAACCATGTCCCCAGTGCCCGACACTCAAGAGGTGCTGGAGCTTTCTGCTGTTGCCCCATCAGAGATGGTGCTGAAAATGGAGGCTGTCCAGTAAGTACACCGATATACTTTGCATTTACCTCTTAGAGCTTTGACACAGCAAGCTGACTTTTATTAATCATAAATAAAGATTCACAGAGTGTACAGTATGTGCAGGTTGGCTGTCAGCAGGCTGTTGACTGTGGTCTTCGTGGCATGTTCATGTGCAACATTTTAAATATGTGAGGTGACAACACATTTGACCAGTCAGGTCTTATCAGTGCTGGTTCTTTGAGATCAACTTGCTGTGTCAGGCCCATTATTCACTTAAACTCCTTACCACAAAATAACTGACTGTGTGTCTTGTACTCAAATGATCTTTTTGTGCATGTATATTGTCCTCTGCTCAGTGAGCCGCTTAATAAGGCTGGAACAAAAGGATCTCCTATAACTATTGGCTCAAACCACATCCCGATCTGTTGCAAGAATGAAGCTGTTTATCAGTACCATGTTACATTCACGTAAGTATCATGTGTCATTAATGTGTTTCCCATATGCTGGTGGAAATGAAAACAAAATGGAACATGTGTTCAAGTTCAGACTGAAAGAATTTGTTCTAATGTTGATAGTTAAAGGCCAATTTCTTTCACGTGTTTTTGTATCAGGGTGACTAATTGAGGCAAGTTCTGAATTTGGTCCAGTATTGAGTGAGGGCGGTGTAGCCTGCAGCCACAAAACAGGCTGTCACGCAATCCTTGAGAGCAGTTGTGTTGCATGACCCAACTGTGAAAAGGAACCTACAGGGAAATGAAATGTCTTTTGAACGCTCCCTTGATCTGGTCTGTGTTAAGTCTCTCTCAAGGAGAACTCTGGTTTTGAAATCTCTGAGGGCAGCTGTGACTCAGGCAGAGCGGGTCGTTCCTTAATCGGAAGGTTGTGGGTTCGATCCCCGGCTCCTGGTGCCACATGTCGAAGCATCCTTGAGCAAGATACTGAACCCCAAATTGTGTGTGAATGTGTATGAATGAGTTAGTTTCTGTTCGATGGACTTTGCCATAGGGCCACATCACCTACAGGACCACCACCAGTCTCCTGAGCGTCACATCCTTCCAGCACCTGGTTCACCGTCCTCTGCCTGTCCTCTCACTCTTTCCCCTTCATCTGCATTCACCTACTCGTGCTCACATGAATCCACATTTTTTAAATCAGCTAAATTGTGTATATATTAGCCATAGGGTTGCAAAGGGGCGAAAATTTTCCGGTAAATTTCTGGAAACTTTCCGGAAAACTTTCCATGAAAAGATAAGCTGGGGAATTTTGGAAACATTGAAATAGGCGAAAATGGCAAAATATTATTGAAATGTAAGACTTGCAATAACAGAATAACTTGAAATGTTAGTGTTTCTGTAGAAAAACATTATTATTTCACATTGAGCTTGTTTAGATGACCCACAAACAATAACAACACAGCTGCTGCACCGGTGGCGTCCATGTTCTTTCCGACTCGTAATGCCCAAAGACAAATGGAACGCTATAAGTGGTACAAGTAAATCCCCCTCCCGAGACAAATGGATAGCACCATAAGTAGTAGGCCAAACCATTGACCTTTAGCTTAACATATAATGGTAGCTAGCATGCTGCCTTTGATTTACTATGACTATGTTTATGGTTATATGCGTACAATACAATTAACCCAAATAAGTTAATAGCCAAGGGTTATGTATTCACCCCCCCAAAAAAAAGAAAAAAATCTCCCTTATTTTACAAAATAAATGTTGGCAAGTATGTAGTAGCCTATGCTGATTACTGCGTGTGTGCATGTCATTGATGAATATATAGGGAGGACATTCAACTGAAGTTGCATTAAATCAGGTTGTTTTAAGCAAGATTATCCTGCAAGATGTTTCTTTTCAACTACATGTAAGTTCCCTGTTACAGACTAACAGTATTATAACAAGCAATATTAAAAATATCCAGTTTATTCCCGTTAATTCCCATGAAAAGTTTCCCACTTTGAAAATTTCCGGAATTTTGCAACCCTAATTAGCCATGACATTAAAAATCGTATACATAACCCTGAGCTACATTTTCTGTACTCTCACCTCAAGTCACCTCACTTCTCCTGAGATTTCAGAATTAGACTTCTCCGTGAGCGTGTTTAGACACACAGCAGATCAGGCAAAAGGTACAGAAAATGTTTAATTTCTCTGTATGGTCATGTAGTCAGACACTTCTAATAACAGCTCGAGCTTGCGAGCGCGCTGTCTGTCTGTGTCTCTCTCTCGCTCTCTCTCTCAAAATACCAAAATGAATCCATTTTTGAATGATGAACCAAAAATGGACGTGGACAACCAAAGCTAAAATTACATTGAAGCACTGTTAATTAAATCCCAGAGGAGACATGCTTAGTGCTACAAGGCTATTCCAAAGCACCAGTTTGTTGACTGGATATTGTTAGTTGACTCTGGTAATTGGGACTGAAAGTACTGTGTGTGGGTTCTTATAAGTTTTGTATTTTCAACATTATCTTTCAGTCCAAATGTTGAATCGATGGCAATGCGTTTTGGCATGATGAAAGATCACCGCTCGACCACAGGGGAAGTAGTAGCTTTTGATGGCTCCATACTCTACCTGCCTGTTAAGCTGAATGACGTAGGTATCACAGATACTAACTTGGAAAGCAACGAAATGGATTGTCTTATAGTTAATTTTTAATTATTGTTGATTCAAATTGTTGTGTATGTAGACGATGGAGTTCCTACGAAGGTCTAAAACTACTGATAAAAGGTTTGGCAGTTTAAATGTATAGAGTTTTTTTAGTGCAGAACCATACAGTGCAACGTTTGTATGCAAGTCACAGTGCTGGACTCAATACCTTCTCCTTTCTTCCTCTTCTTTTGCATTATATTTTTATGACATGCAGGTGGTTTTTCTCAAGAGTTTGAGACGGACCGATAACGAGGAAATACAGATCAAAATCCAGATGACGAAGATTTTGCCACCCAACTCGGATCTATGCATCCCGTTCTACAATGTGGTGCTCAGAAGGTATAAGGCTCCTACACCCATGGGTCAGAGTTTGACCAGTATAGTTTTGGATTGCACTTAAGTTATGAGATTGAAGCACTTTGTGAAAATGTAATATGTAGGCTTTAACAAAACTCCCATAGCAGATAATGGCAGTCATCATCTACTTAACCTGTCAGGTTAAGAATTTATAATGACAAAATTTGTAATTGCTCCATTCACAAACAATGGCGTGGTTTAAACACAGTTAAAGTTAATACAATTGGTAGTTAGTCTAACTACCAATTGTATTAACTTTAACTGTCTCATGCATGTAGCCACTAAAGAGCCGTAAAATGATTTCTAATCTGTTTGACTCAAAGTACGGCTGCTTTAGTCTTTTTACTTGTATTCATAAAACCCCTTTAATGAAATAACCTAAGCAGAGATAATGACTGTAGGAATTATTCTACTGTAATATGTTACTATTAGAATGTTCAATTGACTGGACTTGATGCAGTGTTCGTGTTTCTCAAGGGTAATGAAGATCATTGGACTGAAGCTGGTGGGTCGAAATCATTACGATCCAGAAAGCGCGGTCATTCTTGGAAAACACCGGTAAGTATTGAGTTGTAACATCAGGTGGCAGACACCAGCTAATATCATGGCAACTCCATTCATTATCCTGTTTGTCTGTTTTTGTAGGCTGCAAGTGTGGCCAGGCTATTCAACTGGTATCAAACGTACAGATGGAGGCCTGTACCTGTGCGTGGATGTGTCTCACAAAGTCTTGAGGAATGACTCTGTGTTGGATGTCATGTGAGTTCACACAGCAAATCAACAGTAGCATACAAATAGTAACAAATTCACAGATCCATTTATAATCATAAGTGAAGTGTTTAGTTTTGTAAATTTGTATTTTCAACCAAAACTGGTATACGTTGTAAAATATTTAGTTTTCATAAAACATAACATACTCAGTTTCTACAGTGCTAAAGGGAAAGGATCACTTTTTGTTGTTGTGTATATTAAATAATCTTTTTTTAGCTTTTGTTTACTTTTCCTTTGTCATTGGGCCCAGTTGTGCTCCAAAAAGTCTTCCCAGCTTTCTGTTGGTAATTTGAAAGCACACAATTCAAACTCACTAAACATCAACCATGAGCTGGGCGGAAATCTGCCGATATTGCTATAATAAAATCCAGTGCGTCTTATTCTATTCCTTCTGAATGTCTTCTATATGGGTACTCTGACATGCTCATACAAGTTTAAACACTGAATATGCCACGAGCAAGCCACACAGAGCTATATTGATGTCATATTCTGTGATATAGTCATAAATATTTAAATACCAGTTTGTAAGATGTGATGGTCTTAGTGCATCTGTCCTGTGAGGCAGAACTGTGAAAACCCTCCTCAACTTATAACCCTTCCCTCTGGGAATGTGGTTGGGTTAAGAGGTGAGTTGGAGGACAGCAAATTGCCAGACAGTCTACCCATTGTGTCAATAGATTATTTATAAACCAAATTAATCTTGCCTTAGCTTTGCGCCATCTGTTAAAATAGAAAGTGGAAAACTGACCTTTGGCCCCTGCTGTCTGCCAGGAACATGTTGTACCAACAGAGCAAAGAGAACTTCCAAGATGAATGCACCAAAGAACTCATTGGCAGCATCGTCATTACTCGCTACAACAACCGCACATACCGCATTGATGCCATTGAGTGGAACAAGTCCCCCAAAGACACCTTCACTTTGATGGATGGCACAAAAACCACCTTTGTGGAATACTACAGGTAAGACTGTTCACAAATTCATCCAAACTGAGCCTTTAAGTATTTGTGCATCAACATGACAGTTTAATAAATTCAGAGAAGCAATGAAAGTCTTAGTATTTTATTTTTTTCATGTAATGACATGCATTGCATTGCATGGGCTTTCACTTTTTAACAGCAAGAACTATGGGATTACAATCAAAGAGATGGACCAACCTCTGCTCATGCATCGGCCGAAGGAGAGGTCCAAGCCAGGAGGGAAGGTAAAACCTCTCTTCAGCATCAGTTATTTTAATAAACGCTTAAGACACGCAGTCGGCTAGATTTCTTATAATAATAATAATAATAATAATAAAGTAAAGCTCCTCACACTAGAACACTCAGTTGACATGAATTGAATTCTTGCATCAGCATGCCACCGTGTGGCTACAATAAGTCTTGCAACCAAGACATGTCAGGACGTTTTCTTTAATTGCTGAGACACGCTTAATGATACTGGGATTCACTTGATCTTCATTGTCGCTCTCTTAACACATTGCTAGAAAAGACTTCTGCTGTGCTAACACTTTAGTTCACACATTAGATTAACTGTGTTTAACAAGGAAAACCTCATTAACAGCTAATGTACCTGTGTGAAACTCCTTTGCACAGCTCTTTAATTAACAATCAGTCCTTATCCATCTATTAAAGATGTGTGTTGCTATTAGCAAGCATGGTTTATAGAGGCCAAAGACACATAAGGAGAGTAAGAGGCCATGGCAGAGGGGCATAGAAAAATCTGATACAGTACAATAAAAAATAGTCTAGGTGCTAACTGTTGGTCATGCACATCAGCTCAGACCTGCACACAAGAATAAAAAGAATCAAGTAAACTGCAGTATGGTTTAATATCTCTAATAAAATCACATTTGGATACAAAAAAAATACAATTACTTACTTTTTTGGCACATACTACAACTGTATTTTGTTGTCATTGTGTAATGATTAATTTAAAGAATATATTAACTTATATTATTAATTATATATACTGTACAAATGAGTACTGTACGTTGTTCATTAGTCCATCAGAAGCATAATGATACAAATAGGAAATTAACACATATAAATTAAAATTAAATATATAATGATGATAATAATAATAATAATAATAATTATTGTTAATGATATAGTTATATAATGTTGATTTATTGCAGCAAATCATCACTGGAGAGATCCTTTTAGTGCCAGAGCTTTCCTTCATGACGGGAATCCCTGACAAAATGAGGAAGGACTTCAGATCTATGAAGGTACATCTGTCAGTTTTTCCTCTCATAGGCTGCTCTTATATCTTCAAACTTGTACATTAAGCAGCAGTAAAGATTATGTCCCTATATATAAAATGAAATAAGAAATGCTATGATCAGCTTGTAGCTCAGCTGGCAGTGCGTGCAGCCCATGTACTAAGGATTGAGTCCAGGCTAGGGCCCTTTGCTGCATATTGTCCCCCCTCTCTCTCCCCCCTGTCCTGTCACACTTGAGCTGTCCTACCCAATAAAGGTGTAAAAGGCCAAATAAAAAAAAATAAAATCTGATCTTTAAGGCTGGATGTGCACTCGGCCTGAACAATTGCATCTTATCAAAATGACTTTTAAGAGTCTAAGTTTAAGCCCCAAGGGCTGCCAGGTTTAATTATAGCCTTGTTGTCATAACTAGGTCAAAGAAGTAAACATTTTGCTCTGACTGTTGTTAACATCTAGCCAAGTCATACCAGAGTATAAGTCAGTATAATGCGTAATTGTAAGGTAATTGACATCAGTCAGACTAGTCTGGTCACATTTCATATTGTTTTAAGCTTCTCACTATAAAAGGTCAACCATGTTATCTCCCGCCACAGCAGAGGGTAAACACTACCACCCCCACTCCCCAAACCCTAATACACAGGAAATGCAAAGTCTAAATGGTGCTTAAGATTAGAGACTGTGGAACAATATTATGTGTCATCTCAGGGGATACAGGTCTGAAAGTGTTTGAATACAAATTGGTGATAAAAGCACTTGTGGAAACGGACTCAGTGAGATGTCTTTTCCATATATTGTAGGACCTGACCATGCACATCAATGTGAGCGGAGAGCAGCACACCCACTCAATAAAACAGCTTCTGAAGAACATCAGCACCAACCCTGAGAGTCTGAAGGAGCTCAGCCGATGGGGACTGGAGATGGACTCAGAAATCTTGGTGGTGAGGCTCTGCTGTTATTTTCAGATTCAGCTTTGAATACTTAATACTGAGAGTACATGTCACCAAGGAGAAACACTTTTGAAGTCCATATATTGCAAACAATGCAGCTCATAGTTTTCTCACTTGGCAAGTGATACAAAGTGTCTGTGGGCTTTTTTTTGAATATAATAAATTCAGTGTTTGTCTAATATCACAGTCCTTTTCAGTCCAACAATACTTTTGACTAAATTGATTATTTTTTTTATGTCCATCTACAAAACACATCAAAATGTAAAACCAGAGAAACAGTCCTTCATCTTTGAAGTCACTGCAAATCATGTTTCTTTAAAAGCACCGGTTATCATCCTGGTCGAAGCCAATTCTAGTCGTTAAACAGGACTGACTCAAAGGAAGTCTGATCCTGAGGAACATTATTTAAAGGTTGTCTTAAATGCTGATTGACTGTCCGATAGCAGTAAAGCAGACATTAGACTCTAGTGTCGGTGTTCTCTCTTGTTTTGCTCCTGGTTTTTACAGTGTATGTTTCCTATGTCAATTTTTGTCTCTTTACCACACTTCCATCTATTTTGACAGTCTATTGTGTATTGTTTTCCTGTCTTGTAGATTAAAGGCAGAACTCTGCCTGTTGAAACCATCTGTCTGCAGTCTTCCTCCTTTGCAACCAGTGCTGATCTATCTTGGTCCAGAGAGATCGTCAGGGATGCTTCTATCAGCTGTGTGAGTGTTGGAGAAATTTCTGGTGCTCCCTCCTCAATTTTCCATTCACATAATACAGCTGTTACATTTACAAAGTTGAGGAAGCACTCTCCTGCTTATGACATTTCTTTCACAGTAGATATACTAGTAATCTCTGTATGTATCTGTGTTGTGTCTGCCGCCCTCAAGCATCAGCGTATAACTACAGATGTTATTTTGCCTCAGCTTCAGGAATGGCTGCTGTATTCATTTATTTCTTCACCAACTGACCCATCTTACTCTTAGATCCCACTGAATATCTGGGCCATCTTCTACCCTCGGCGCTGTGCAGAGCAGGCTGAGGAGCTGGTTTCCACCTTTAAAAAGGTGGCCGGGCCTATTGGGGTGCGACTGGAGCGACCCATTCGCGTGGAGCTGAGGGATGATCGCACTGAGACTTACGTCAAGACCATCCACTCTCAGCTCACCAGTGAGGTAACGACATTTAGATCAGTAGCTTAACAAGTAGTTTATTTAAAAAAACTAATGCTGACATTGTTCAGCTGAGTCTGTGGAAACACTCAAATAATGTAATTTTACTTCAAAGTAAAAACTAATGCTATAGGAGTGTTTATCACTGCACATATGCGACCATGCTCAGTCATAGAAAATACAGGATTTAAGCATTTGGTGCTTCAGCCTTGTTAATATGTCCCTTCACATGTGCATTAATATCCGTCTATTGTGCTGCTCCGTACAAAAGAGCACAAGCTGTTGTAGTTCAGGAGTAATCAACAGGTCAGTCTTACAAGGTAGTATTACTGACATTGTATTAATGTCCTCGCTGCATTCACAAACAAATCCACGTGACTGCTGAATAGCAGTTGTATAGTTACTGGCATCTTAAAACTTTTGTTCTGTCTCTGTGTTGCTGTGGTTGCTGGAGAAACAAGACTGCAAAATAACAGTGGTTGTTCTGGTTGCCTTGGGCAACCAAAGCAGCATTTACTGTCAAGCCCTGAATGATTTTGCATGTTAACTGCAAACTGACATTGCTGCTCATAGGTTTTCCAGGCAGCGCGCTGGAATACCATGCACAATATGACTAAATTCACCATATCCTTTTTATCCATATTTCTCTGAAAGATCATCTCTTTATGATATCTAGAAAGAAACTTAAACAGCAGCACAAGTTTGACCATGTTGAAATGTTTACTATCCATCCTGGGTAAATTTTCATTATGTGTTTACAGCCCAATATGCAGCTCGTAGTTTGCATCCTGGTCGGCAACAGAGAGGATCTCTACAGTGCCATTAAGAAGCTCTGCTGTGTCAAAAGTCCCATCCCATCCCAGGTTTGTAGTGTTTGTCAAGTGTTTGTGCATGGCTTTTCTTGGAATTATTTTCTAAAGTATTCAGTCTTTTCTTATTTGTTGTCAGGCCATCAATGTGCGGACAATTTCCCAGCAGCAGAAGCTGAAGAGTGTTGCCCAAAAGATACTCCTGCAGATGAACAGCAAGTTAGGAGGAGAATTGTGGACTGTCAGTGTCCCTCTGGTGAGTGTCATGTCTTAGAAAAGCAGAGCACCTTATCTACTGGGACGAGACAGTTGGATGAGGTGGGGAATATCATTTTAATTGTGATTTTTCTGTCTGATAATGTTGTGGGTACATTACGGTTCATGAAGCATGAAATATTTAACAGTACCTTGTGATAACGATGATCATTCAGATGAAAGCCACAGTATTATTGGAACAGCGTTATAGAAATATTCATGTGAATAATATTAAGTTAAAACATCACTGCAGTCAGTGGAGAAATAATGAATCTATCTCACTTGAATAGAAACACTTGATGGTGGTGGGAGTTGATGTCCACCATGACACCAGCAAGGCACATCAGTCAGTCATGGGCTTTGTCGCAAGTGTCAACAGGTAAAGTGTTTTTTCCTCACAGTTTTGGTTGTTTGGATTTAATATTTTCTCGGTAGCTATTTGTTTGTGTTTTTGAGAGCCACCGTGTATTTCACCTTTTCTCATGCAGCACCTGTGGTACTTCAGTCTTAATGGAAATGTATTCGTGTTTTCCTTTTCCAGCTCACTGACCCGCTGGTACTCCAGAGTTACTTTCCAGACACCCACTGAGGAGCTGATCAATGGCTTCAGAGTTTGCTTTCTGGCTGCACTGCAGAAATACTACGAGGTAACATACAATACATAAAATGTGTTGTAAGCCAATACCCCCCCCCTGTCTTCTGTATTCTGTGATCTCGGATCAGCATCTTCATAAAATAAGCCATATCTAACTGTGTATGTATTTGTTTGCGCAGGTGAACCACAATTTGCCAGAGAAGATTGTGGTGTATCGGGATGGTGTGTCAGACGGTCAGCTGATGATGGTGGAGCAGTATGAGATCCCACAGTTGATCAAATGCTTTGAGACTTTCCCCAGCTATGAGCCCAAGCTGGTCTTCATTGTAGTCCAGAAGCGCATAAGCACCACCCTCTACTCCTGTAATGCAAACAACTTTGGCACACCTCCACCTGGAACTGTTCTGGATCACACCCTCACCCAGAGAGACTGGTCAGTCTACCTACAAGTGAATGAGTTGTCAATAGAACCTCCTTTTAAGCTTGTTGTCTGTTACACAATGTTTCAAAGGCAGAAATGTAAAACCCTGGAAAATGACCAGTAATTTTTCCTCTTTGTCTCAATGGTGTTTCCAGTTTGTGATACAATTAATGTGCAGTCTGAGTGTAATATAGGAAGAGAAAAAAAAATAAAAAAACAAAAATATCATTCTTAAATAAAGGAAGTAGATAGTTCCAGTGCTGTATGAGCAGGCCAGAGGGATACTGGAAGAGGGCCACTGGTTTTTATCTTGTTTACTTGCGTACATCAAAAAGGCTGCAGCACCATCTCCTGGCAACAGTAGTAAATATGTACATGATGATGAGTAGACCAGCAGAGACTCAGTGTAACTGCTACTGGTTCTTAGTTTCTAATGCCAAAGGGTGTTTTTTTTTTATTCAGGGTGGACTTCTACCTGATGGCACATCACATCCGCCAGGGTTGTGGACTCCCTACCCACTACGTCTCGTTGTACAACACAGCAAACCTCACACCAGACCATTTGCAAAGGTATTAATAACCACTTAGCATCGTTCTGGTTACTGGTGCACATTTAAAACCTTCGTTAATTCGATGCTATCAGTAATTGGTGATGTTTTTTTTAACCAGCTAATAAATGTTTCTTCAGCAGAACAGTACTTTCTTAAAGTTTTTATTGAAGTTCATTGAAGTGGTGAAAAACAACATATAAAAAGACCATATTCATTTATTCAGCATCTGGTATTTGTCAGACATGGACCTCGCTGTATCCACCTGCATTCGGGATAATGAGAATGGTAAAATACTTTAACGTTGATGTTTGTTGAGTCACATTTAACATTGTTGCTCTGGTCCCACAACAGGCTGACTTTCAAGATGTGCCATTTGTACTGGAACTGGCCAGGCACCATTCGTGTTCCAGCACCGTGCAAGTATGCCCACAAACTGGCTTACCTGTCTGGCCAGTACCTGCACTCGGAGCCGGCCATCCAGCTGTCGGACAAGCTCTTTTTCCTTTGAGCTGCACCAGTTACTGCCACAAGCAAATTGCTCAGGTCACAGCACAAGCAGCTGTGATGAAAGACGATGCTGAATGAAAGGCAACTCATTTGAATTAATGAGTGATTGATTATTGACATGTGGCACTTTAACTTTAACGTATTCTATAGATTTCACCCAGGACTCTCACATAGATCAGTACTAGTCACACCTTCACAAGGGCTGATGCTTTTTGTGAATGTAACACTGTATTGCATTACTGCAGTAATTACGTGTGGCATATTAGTATAAGCACATTTTAGTTTCAAGTCTAGTGGAAAGTTAAGTTTAAGATGAGTACTGACCCAAGGTTTGTAAAGTTTTGACTATGTTTTTCAGTGTTTTGGGGGTGCTGTTCCTGTGGCATACTTATTACAGTTCTGTTAATGTTCACACCCTTTCACTGTGACAGATTTTTATTTACAATTTTGTACTTTATAAATCGGTTTATGAAACATGAGTCTTTTTTTTCCTCCTCAAACACATTATGGAGCGATTATGATGGTTCAGGTGAGTTGAGGACATAGCATTTGCAGGACACATGGACCAGAATCTTGACATTTATTTTTAGAAATAATATATACTTTACCTTTCTGCTCTGGTTAGATATGTTTTATTTGTCAATTAAAGAAGCAAAGGTGGACCATAATTAAAGCGATGAAGACATTTTATGGCAGAGGAGATTGCCTTACACTAACATCACTTGTGCCCAGCTATGTACCTGAGGGAAAAAACCTGTGGCTGAACAGAGTTTCAGTAATGTTAAAGGCACTCTGTTCCCTGCGATCATCTTCAATCAATAAGCTTTCTTTTAAAGCATTTATATTCAGCCTTCATTTATTGTATTATTAATACTAGTGCAGTGCCCGTAGGAAGTATGTATTGCTATAGAAAAGTGGGAGGTTAAGTAGCTTTTTCATGGATGGCCAAATGAGGTTGTGTTTGAAGGTGGGACGTCAGGGACATTTCGGTTTGTTGTGAAATGTGTAGATTGATAACTATTGTTTTCATATAATTTGTCTTTTAGCAAGGACACTGTAGGGAGTTGAAGCCCATTCCACTAATGTGAAAGTACCACACCTCATGGTCAGCGCATATAAACTCTGAAAGAACAAAGTGAACTACATCTGAAATGGGATGAAACCTGGCAGCATAAACAGACTAACTTGTAGCATAGCCTAGTAAATGAACTGGGCAGGACATATTATTCAGCCCTGTAATATAGGCTAGCATACATTAGAGAGAGAGAGAGAGAGAGCAATGGCAGTAAGGGTTTCCACATCAAAAAATTGTTTTGAAACTATCAAAATAGTGTGAATGGATAAGCCGACAGCGCGGAGCGAGGGCGTGTCGGTCAGACAGTCTGATAACTGCACAGGTCTCTCACTCAACTTAATAAAGAGAAATGTCCCACAAAGCAACGTTACAGGACCAAACAACAGTAACGTAGTAACTGTAACTGTCTTTGGAAACTTACATGAGGAAATAAAATACCACAGCTGTACGTGGAGAAGCGTCTGTCCTCCTGCCTGTCCTACCGACTCTTCGTCACATTTCTGCCCGAAAAACAGCGTCTGTCACCGGCGAAAAACTCACGGAGTGTTTGTGACCAAAAATCACCGCGACCATCAGCCCTCCGGACCGAGACATCAGTTTACTTTCCACCGGAAAACATTCTCCGTCTTGCGAGTGAGGCAGTGAGACAGCGTCCAGTTTACTGCTGGTGATTGTGTATATGGAATTTAGAGGGAAATACGTAACTTTGTCACTTTCCAGGATGTTTGGTGGGTCAGGATCTCAATCACTACACATTAGGGCTCTGCAGTGATTGGCTCTGGTGTGCACGTGGCTATGGTCGCTATGGTAATGCTAGCGGAATTCCAAATAATTTATGAAATAATTTATTAACTGTATCTTTGTAGTCCAAACAAAGCCGACGTTTCACACCCTTAAACCACACAGCTGCCATGTTGAAACTCTCAGGTCAGTCTGATCCTGATCTGCAGAGATATTTGAGCCACACACACACACACACACAGAGAGAGACAGACAGACAGACAGACAGACAGAGATTCCTTGCTTTATAGATAGATAGATTGATAGATTTGTGCTTTTCTGACATATTTAATATATTTATAAATTTAATTGGACACCATAGCCTTACACCCATGTGTGACTGAACATCTCACTTCAAAACCATTGAGATTAACACCCTTCACTCTTATAGGAAAATGTTACGGTTCAAAAGATGGACCAAATTGCAGACAGGACATAATGAGAAAGTGTAAATAAACTAAAGGTAACTAATACTAGTAGGATGGGGTAAAATAAGCTGGCAAGGCAACACACAATAACTAAAGACAGGAGTCCAACAAAGTTTATGGTTTTTAATGGTCTTTAAAGAACATCAGTGCAAAATGATTAGCCTATGAAATCAAACCACCCTGCCTAAATTGGATACATTAAATTTATACTGTTAATTTCCTGGTGGAAAATTTCAACATGATACATGAACAGCAATGTCAAAATTTCTGGTAGGTGAATTCAGCATGTATAACCTCCGCGTTTAAACACTGGCCAAACCTAGTTGGAGAAAATATTTGTGTAAAATAAATGTACCTCTATCTGCCCAAGTCTCTCTGATGTACTGTGAGAGTCCACTTTGATATTTTGTATTTTAACATTAGATTATAGATTTTACCAGTGTGTTAGTTTACAAGTGTGTGCTGAAATAATAAAAAACAAAAAGCAGTGACTAAATAACAGGTGTAAAAAGTCATTAAGCAGTAAAATCTCAAAACTTTGATTCATTTAAAACTTTTACACTTTTAATCTGAAAATGTATAAAATAATTGTCCGGGTTCCACCCAGTTAAATTCATTGAGGAACGTTCTGTGGCATGAGGTAAGATCACATCGTGTTTTGATTCACGGCGCTACTAAAAGCAGTCTTTTACCAGGGCTAAATATCAATTATTACCCCCTTTGGAGACAGCTCTTATCCAGAGTCCAGTTCAACTGGCAGAGAATATAAAAGGCCTTTTTTTAAAAAAATGTTAAATGTCTTTGGTAGTGATCTGGCAGTAAAACTTAGTAAAACTAAAACACTGACAATGTGAGTAGTAAAATAAATCAGAAACATTAAAATTTGTTTCTCAAAGAGGTGGACTCAAAGGATGAAGCATTGGGATTTTTCTCCATGTTTCCGTTTCTTTTCTTCCATTTCTTCTATCCGTTTTTTTAATTCCTCCTCCAGTTTTAGGCGATTATGTTCCCCTTGTTCCAATTTAGATATTGTTGCCTTTAGTTCACTAATCACCTGTTTCATTTCTTCATGTTGGCTTGTGTTGACACTCAGTGACTCCATCTGTTCCTTTTCCATAACTTCCCTTTCCAACAGCTCAGTGTCGTAGCAGCTGCCACCATTTTCCTTCACCATGTCCTCGATCTTGTTCACCAGCTCTCTGACTTGTGTGCGGTCTGTGTGATCTTTGTTATTAAAGACATGGAATCGGTTTCCACAGTCCTTGATGAGTTGTTTGACAAAGTCGTCACAATCTTCGATGTAACTATCAACTGACCGATCGTCCAGAGCATCTCCTCTGGTGAATATGACGATGATGAAGTCTCCTGACTTCTTGCCAAAAACCTTTTTGATCAGTTCCACAGAGTCTGTTTCTTCTTTTCTTATGTTTCCCATTTGCAGCACTAATATGAACGCATGAGGTCCAGGAGCCAACATGCTGATGCATTTGAGAAGCTCCTGTTGAATTTCTTCATTGGTCAGAGGTGTGTCCAACAAGCCGGGGGTGTTTACTACAAGAACGGGTCGGCCATCAATCTCTCCTTTTGCTTTCTCACAAGACGTGTTTGCTGGCTTTGGGACAATTCTGGGTTTAAAATGTTTTTTGCCCAAAATGGTGTTTGCTGTTGAATTCTTCCCGCTGCCAGTCTTCCCAATCAGCACCATCCTGAGACACTCTCTGCTTGGATTTTCGTCAATTCCAATCTCATTCCTCTGTTTAACTTCATGCAGTTCAGCTTTAAGTCTTGCATTAACGTATTCCTGCTCTACACGTTTCTCCATCTGAGCCCTGGTGAACAAGTCCTTTGTGAAGCATCTGGAATTGGCAACGCTCATCTTTTCCACATAATCCAACAGTTGTGGGATCTGCTGCTTGTCCTTGATGTTGAGAACAATATATCTTCCTCCACAGCTCTTGCAGAGCTCCTGGATGCCCTTGTTTTCCTTCAGAAATGTATCAACAGCTGGATCTGTATGATCTGACTCCACAGTGAACAGAATCATAGTGAAGTCATTCACTGTAGTGGTGAATGTGCTCTTGATGGTCTCTAACTCTCCCTTGTCTTCATCAGTGAGGGAACCTACTGGTAGGACGAGGATGAAGGCATGGACGCCCTTACAGAGGGTCATAGACTTTAATGATTCCTTCATCACTGTGTCCTGAGGTTTTCCATACAAGGCAGGCAGCTCCACCACAGAAACCCAATGTCCACACACCTCTCCCTGATTTTTAACACATGAGTTGGCAGCTGAATGAAGCTCTGTCAGACTCAAAATGGCCTTGGCTGCTGAAGTCTTCCCTGCTCCTCTCCTTCCACACAGAACCAGGTTTAAGGCTGGTTTGATGTGGTCAGACCCAGACCTTATGGATGAAACAACTACCTCAGACACTGAAATTAAAAAAAGAAAACTGAATTAGGAAAGCCCACTGTGGACAGCCCTTATCCAAGAAGCAATACACTATGTATGAAACTTGACTGAGGTCAGTCTGTTGTCCGCTGTCTAAGACCAGAATTGGTCAAAATCTTGTAGCCACGAAAGACACAAACTACTCTTTGATCTTACAGATTGGGGAAAATCATCAGATCTTAGTCTGTGTGTCTACCTACAAATCATTAGAACAGTTCTGTCTCAGTAAATTTTACTCACTCTCAGGTGGTAGTCTCATGCTGTCGTGAGACTTCAGGTGCTCTACATCTTCAGCTGTAAGAGCACAGAAACCACATTTTAGGTACACCACACCCAAAATCAATTGCAGATGCAGAAAAATTATTTAAAAAAGACATAATTTTTTGTGCAGAACTAGAAAGTACTGTATGTAAACTAAATCAGTCCGAGTGGGTTCGTTGTGTGTATTTCCCAGATCTGTTGTAGCAGAAGGATTTGGATATAAATTACTCTAAATCATTGGAATAATTCAGCTTTTTTATGACACAAGGTCTGCCACGATTTTTTAATTTAATTTTAGAAAAGGTTCTTGAGTTCATAATAGAATAATGTAATCACAAACATTGCATTGATCTAAGACAAAAACTATTCAATTCAGTTGAACTCAGTTTATGAACTTTTTCAAAGTCCTGCATATAAAGTAAAAAAAGATATTTGGGTTTCCTTTCAGAAGCGTGCAATCTTAATCTTATGGTATAGTGAAAAGTTTATGTGTCATAAATGGTGATAAACTTGCAATTTTAATCGGGTTTTATAGTTGTATCACAAGACAATTTAACTCATAATTCACCAAAAATTAAAAAAGTAAAGTAAAAACATATTATTCAAAAAATTCACTTCCATGTCATTACTTACTTGGAGTGGCTGCTGCTGTCAAGGGTTGTAGGTCTTCCATCATGGATTTTTGAAAACATAAGATATTCTTTTCAGTAACTAGAAATAGTTCTTATCCAGCTATATTCACCAGGTCTGAAAAGTCAGCATACACCTGAGAATTAGAAACAAGCTGCTTTTACTGCTCAGTCTGACAATGTTGTCTTTCTAACAATTAAACACATTTGAATTTCTGAATTCAAACGTATATTTCAGTCCTGTCTACTCACCAGGTAAGATCCGATTTGCTGCCACGCACTTTGGTGAAATCACAAACTCTGCACTGAACTCACTTGAGACACCTTTCCCTTTCACATTCCAGTGCAAACATTGTGCAACATTAATTACAGAGTGGGCAGGACACAGGCATTGCACCAGATAAGTTAATGTTTAACATTAAACACCTTTAACTGGGAATCATCATACATATACTGTTCAGTACTTTACATTCTTACTTAACATACAATAATCCTGTACCTCCATCTTGCAAACATCCATCATAGAACACAGACCTACTGTCAGCTGAAGGCATAAAATCCTTTAATGACGAGAAAGACTGGACTTCCAATTCAAAGTTTTGTATCACTCATTCTGTATTTACCTAAATGACACAGCCGCCCAATGTTTACTCAAGGTAGTGTAGCCAGTCCAATCAAACATGAAACAGGCCTAGTAGGGCAAATGCATGTGTTATCAGTGTTACTAGTTCTGTTCCATTCAGGTCAAACAGAGTCAGGGTGCTGCTGTGCATGTTGGCTCATTGGAAAGACTGCTACACTGAAATATATTGGGTAATTACCAACACGAGAGCACAAAGACACATGTGTAGGCCTACCAATATTCTATTGTCATGAATGGACAATTGGCATAAACAGATTCAATAGCATTATGCATTTGTGTCAGTGTTTAGAGAACCCAGGTATTTTGTGAACCCCTATTAGACCTCAGTCACTTTCACTGGTGCCCCAAATCATTTCTCCCATCTGGCTAGCACCCTTACTTTGGATCAGCTTCAACATCCAGCGTCTCAGAGGAATGGAGAGCTAATCAGCATCACTTCCTTCAGGTGTTAACCTTCAAACACAGCCAGGAAAGTGTGAGGCCTGCAGCTGATTTGACTAATCCGTTTCCTCATTTTCATTCAGCTGTTCAAAATTGACGAGTCACGATGGACCGCAAGGCAGAGAGAAAGGGAGAAGCCGAGCCCAGAAGACAAGCACATGGCCCGGGCAGATAAACCTGAGCTCCAGGAGGATCTGTGTGAGGAGCCCAGCTGCTGGTGGTGCAGTGTGGGAAGAGAGAGGACACCAGTCAGCGTTGGATTAAACAGTAAGAGCAGTCGTTCCCTGGTCTATCTATTGGGACGAGACAGTTGGATGAGGTGGGGAATATCATCTTAATTGTGATTTTTCTGTCCAATAATGTTGTAGGTACATTACGGTTCATGAAGCATGAAGTATTTAACAGTATCTTGTGATAACGATGATCATTCAGATGAAAGCCACAGTATTATTGGAACAGCATTACAGAAATATTCATGTGAATAATATTAAATTAAAACATCACTGCAGTCAGTGGAGAAATAATGAATCTATCTCACTTGAATAGAAACACTTGATGGTGGTGGGAGTTGATGTCCACCATGACACCAGCAAGGCACATCAGTCAGTCATGGGCTTTGTCGCAAGTGTGAACAGGTAAAGTGTTTTTTTCCTCACAGTTTTGGTTGTTTGGATTTAATATTTTCTCAGTAGCTATTTGTTTGTGTTTTAGAGAGCCACCGTGTATTTCACCTTTTCTCATGCAGCACCTGTGGTACTTCAGTCTTAATGGAAATGCATTTGTTTTTTCCTTTTCCAGCTCACTGACCCGCTGGTACTCCAGAGTGTAGGACCTTGTCCTCGTCTTCCTCTACAAGAGATGCTTTATCTGTCTCTTAATTCAAAAATCATCACATTATTTTGATTTTGTTCCACCAGGAGAGTTTTCAAGGCCTCCTCTTTCCCTTTGACCTTTTTGACCCAGGAGGGGAGGTGAGACTGTGGCGCCGACAGTCTCCTGCACAGAGAGCCTGGTTCTTTTCAGATTCTCAGATGGGATCTCTAAGGTGTCAATATGTTTTATCCTCTTTAACAGAACACTGACTTCTCCACAGATCAGAACGACACCCTACACCTAAAGTGGATCGTGTGTGATAATTAAGTGCCTTTTTGATTGTAAATCAGGGTTAGATATCCCTGAAATGTGTTTACATCTCTTTTAGTCTGACCGGTCCACCTCCAGAGAGAAACTCCTCTGGAATCCACATCTGGCATTCTGACACCCCTTCCTCTAAAGTGGAAATTACGATGTTTTCTGTTGATAGTGGACATTCCAATCTAGGAAGCAGTAACAACAGTTGCACAGATATAGATTTAGTTCTGTTGGAGTATTATGGTAAAATTTCAACTCCTCCTAATTAACAGATTTCATCCTCTAGTTATTTTTAAACAAGAAGCTGAATTAGTTTACAGTCAAAGCTGAAGACCAACCACTCTAAGACATTCATCATCAGCCAGAAGGATCGTCCTTATTTTTAAACAACTGCGTCAAACACCAACCACCGCCAAAAACAAGTAGTTGACTGCTCAAGAAGACGTACAAACGTTTCCAGCCGAATAAAGACATTATTGTTGCCCCCAACGCTCACTAGCGCACACGCCGCGCTGGGCCTTTTGGAGAGATTGCCACTGGAACCAGGGACGAGACGCAACTTCCCTCAGCCTGTTGGACCAGTGACGCAAAGCCGCAGTTGAGCTGAAAGCCAAGGACCTGGAATCCTTCCAAGTTCCATCTACAAACAAAGTAGGCTGACTCTCCAGTACACAGCCGGATTCACACACATGAAAAAGAGCTGGTGTCTGTCTGTAAGCTTTGATTCCCATCTTTTACGTTTAAGAGAATTTTGGATTAGGGCCTCTCAGTTCTAAAATTGACTCTCGTAATATATTAAACTTACTGCCGCATCGCAAAATCCACCATCGCTCCTGAATCACCTAATAGTAATAATTCATATATTGTCCACATATTCTGTTACTTGTTGTTTATCATTTCATGCTCTTTACTCTGCATTAGTTTAGTTAATAAACATATATAACCGTATGTCCTTGTCGGTGCAGGTTTGAATTGATGCGGGGAAATCGATGAATCGTGTAAAAGAAATCACTACTTCAGAAATATGAGATTAAATATAGATTTTGAAATTTAGTAAATTGATCTGAGATTGATTAGATCTGTGGAATAATTTCCTCCGGATTATTCCAGTAGCTAAACAACGGAGGTGGTGCCCCATTTACGAGTGTATTATTAATCATCAGTGATTAATTACCTTTATAATGAAAAAGTAGTGTATCCCCTACAAGAGTTACTTTCCAGACACCCACTGAGGAGCTGATCAATGGCTTCAGAGTTTGCTTTCTGGCTGAAATACTACGAGGTAACATACAATACATAAAATGTGCTGTAAGCCAATACCCCCCAAAAAAAGTGCGTATGAGATCCCACAGTTGATCAAATGCTTTGAGACTTTCCCCAGCTATGAGCCCAAGCTGGTCTTCATTGTAGTCCAGAAGCGCATAAGCACCACCCTCTACTCCTGTAATGCAAACAACTTTGGCACACCTCCACCTGGAACTGTTCTGGATCACACCCTCACCCAGAGAGACTGGTCAGTCTACCTACAAGTGAATGAGTTGTCAATAGAACCTCCTTTTGAGCTTGTTGTCTGTTACACAATGTTTCAAAGGCAGAAATGTAAAACCCTGGAAAATGACCAGTAATTTTTCCTCTTTGTCTCAATGGTGTTTCCAGTTTGTGATACAATTAATGTGCAGTCTGAGTGTAATATAGGAAGAGGGAAAAAAAAATAAAAAAACAAAAATATCATTCTTAAATAAAGGAAGTAGATAGTTCCAGTGCTGTATGAGCAGGCCAGAGGGATACTGGAAGAGGGCCACTGGTTTTTATCTTGTTTACTTGCGTACATCAAAAAGGCTGCAGCACCATCTCCTGGCAACAGTAGTAAATATGTACATGATGATGAGTAGACCAGCAGAGACTCAGTGTAACTGCTACTGGTTCTTAGTTTCTAATGCCAAAGGGTGTTTTTTTTATTCAGGGTGGACTTCTACCTGATGGCACATCACATCCGCCAGGGTTGTGGACTCCCTACCCACTACGTCTCGTTGTACAACACAGCAAACCTCACACCAGACCATTTGCAAAGGTATTAATAACCACTTAGCATCGTTCTGGTTACTGGTGCACATTTAAAACCGTTGTTAATTCTATGCTATCAGTAATTGGTGATGTTTTTTTTAACCAGCTAATAAACGTTTCTTCAGCAGAACAGTACTTTATTAAAGTTTTTTTTATTGAAGTTCATTGAAGTGGTGAAAAACAACACATAAAAAGACCATATTCATTTATTCAGCATCTGGTATCAGACATGGACCTCGCTGTATCCACCTGCATTCGGGATAATGAGAATGGTAAAATACTTTAACGTTGATGTTTATTGAGTCACATTTAACATTGTTGCTCTGCTCCCACAACAGGCTGACTTTCAAGATGTGCCATTTGTACTGGAACTGGCCAGGCACCATTCGTGTTCCAGCACCGTGCAAGTATGCCCACAAACTGGCTTACCTGTCTGGCCAGTACCTGCACTCGGAGCCGGCCATCCAGCTGTCGGACAAGCTCTTTTTCCTTTGAGCTGCACCAGTTACTGCCACAAGCAAACTGCTCAGGTCACAGCACAAGCAGCTGTGATGAAAGACGATGCTGAATGAAAGGCAACTCATTTGAATTAATGAGTGATTGATTATTGACATGTGGCACTTTAACTTTAACATATTCTGTAGATTTCACCCAGGACTCCCACATAGATCACTACTAGTCACACCTTCACAAGGGCTGATGCTTTTTGTGAATGTAACACTGTATTGCATTACTGCAGTAATTACGTGTGGCATATTAGTATAAGCACATTTTAGTTTCAAGTCTAGTGGAAAGTTAAGTTTAAGATGAGTACTGTCCCAAGGTTTGTAAAGTTTTGACTATGTTTTTCAGTGTTTTGGGGGTGCTGTTCCTGTGGCATACTTATTACAGTTCTGTTAATGTTCACACCCTTTCACTGTGACAGATTTTTATTTACAATTTTGTACTTTATAAATCGGTTTATGAAACATGAGTCTTTTTTTCCTCCTCAAACACATTATGGAGCGATTATGATGGTTCAGGTGAGTTGAGGACATAGCATTTGCAGGACACATGGGCCAGAATCTTGACATTTATTTTTAGAAATAATATATACTTTACCTTTCTGCTCTGTCAGTCTGATAACTGCACAGGTCTCTCACTCAACTTAATAAAGAGAAATGTCCCACAAAGCAACGTTACAGGACCAAACAACAGTAACTAACTGTCTTTGGAAACTTACATGAGAAAAAAAATACCACAGCTGTATGTGGAGAAGCGTCTGTCCTCCTGCCTGTCCTCCTGCCTGTCCTACCGACTCTTCGTCACATTTCTGCCCGAAAAACAGCGTCTGTCACTGGCGAAAAACTCACGGAGTGTTTGTGACCAAAAATCACCGCGATTTTTTTTTTTAAAAATTTTTTTTTTTTTTTTTTTGGGGGGGGGAGAGAGGGGTTGAGTTTATTGTTGGTGTTTATTTTTATTTTTTTGTTTAAATTTTTTTTTTTTTTTTTTTAATTTTTTTTGGGGGGGGAGGTTTTAATCACTACACATTAGGCTCTCAGTGATTGGCTCTGGTGTGCACGTGGCTATGGTCGCTATGGTAATGCTAGCGAAATTCCAAATAATTTATGAAATAATTTATTAACTGTATCTTTATAGTCCAAACAAAGCCGACGTTTCACACCCTTAAACCACACAGCTGCCATGTTGAAACTCTCAGGTCAGTCTGATCCTGATCTGCAGAGATATTTGAGCCACACACACACACAGATTCCTTGCTTTATAGATAGATGGATAGATTTGTGCTTTTTTTTTTGATATATTTATAAATTTAATTGGACACCATAACCTTACACCCATGTGTGACTGAACATCTCACTTCAAAACCATTGAGATTAACACCCTTCACTCTTACAGGAAAATGTTACGGTTCAAAAGGTGGACCAAATTGCAGACAGGACATAATGAGAAAGTGTAAATAAACTAAAGGTAACTAATACTAGTAGGATGGGGTAAAATAAGCTGGCAAGGCAACACACAATAACTAAAGACAGGAGTCCAACAAAGTTTATGGTTTTTAATGGTCTTTAAAGAACATCAGTGCAAAATGATTAGCCTATGAAATCAAACCACCCTGCCTAAATTGGATCCATTAAATTTATTCTGTTAATTTCCTGGTGGAAAATTTCAACATGATACATGAACAGCAATGTCAAAATTTCTGGTAGGTGAATTCAGCATGTATAACCTCCGCGTTTAAACACTGGCCAAACCTAGTTGGAGAAAATATTTGTGTAAAATAAATGTACCTCTATCTGCCCAAGTCTCTCTGATGTACTGTGAGTCCACTTTGACATTTTGTATTTTAACATTAGATTATAGATTTTACCAGTGTGTTAGTTTACAAGTGTGTGCTGAAATAATAAAAAACAAAAAGCAGTGACTAAATAACAGGTGTAAAAAGTCATTAAGCAGTAAAATCTCAAAACTTTGATTCATTTAAAACTTTTACACTTTTAATCTGAAAATGTATAAAATAATTGTCCGGGTTCCACCCAGTTAAATTCATTGAGGAACGTTCTGTGGCATGAGGTAAGATCACATCATGTTTTGATTCACGGCGCTACTAAAAGCAGTCTTTTACCAGGGCTAAATATCAATTATTACCCCCTTTGGAGACAGCTCTTATCCAGAGTCCAGTTCAACTGGCAGAGAATATAAAAGGCCTTTTTTTTTAAAATGTTAAATGTCTTTGGTAGTGATCTGGCAGTAAAACTTGCAGAGTCGGCAAAAAAACACTGACAATGTGAGTAGTAAAATAAATCAGAAACATTAAAATTTGTTTCTCAAAGAGGTGGACTCAAAGGATGAAGCATTGGGATTTTTCTCCATGTTTCTGTTTCTTTTCTTCCATTTCTTCTATCCGTTTTTTTAATTCCTCCAGTTTTAGGCGATTATGTTCCCCTTGTTCCAATTTAGATATTGTTGCCTTTAGTTCACCGATCACCTGTTTCATTTCTTCATGTTGTCTTGTGTTGACACTCAGTGACTCCATCTGTTCCTTTTCCACAACTTCCCTTTCCAACAGCTCAGTGTCGTAGCAGCTGCCACCATTTTCCTTCACCATGTCCTCGATCTTGTTCACCAGCTCTCTGACTTGTGTGCGGTCTGTGTGATCTTTGTTATTAAAGACATGGAATCGGTTTCCACAGTCCTTGATGAGTTGTTTGACAAAGTCGTCACAATCTTCGATGTAACTATCAACTGACCGATCGTCCAGAGCATCTCCTCTGGTGAATATGACGATGATGAAGTCTCCTGACTTCTTGCCAAAAACCTTTTTGATCAGTTCCACAGAGTCTATTTCTTCTTTTTTTATGTTTCCCATTTGCAGCACTAATATGAACGCATGAGGTCCAGGAGCCAACATGCTGATGCATTTGAGAAGCTCCTGTTGAATTTCTTCATTGGTCAGAGGTGTGTCCAACAAGCCGGGGGTGTTTACTACAAGAACGGGTCGGCCATCAATCTCTCCTTTTGCTTTCTCACAAGACGTGTTTGCTGGCTTTGGGACAATTCTGGGTTTAAAATGTTTTTTGCCCAAAATGGTGTTTGCTGTTGAATTCTTCCCGCTGCCAGTCTTCCCAATCAGCACCATCCTGAGACACTCTCTGCTTGGATTTTTGTCAATTCCAATCTCATTCCTCTGTTTAACTTCCTGCAGTTCAGCTTTAAGTCTTGCATTAACGTATTCCTGCTCTACACGTTTCTCCATCTGAGCCCTGGTGAACAAGTCCTTTGTGAAGCATCTGGAATTGGCAACGCCCATCTTTTCCACATAATCCAACAGTTGAGGGATCTGCTGCTTGTCCTTGATGTTGAGAACACCATATCTTCCTCCACAGCTCTTGCAGAGCTCCTGGATGCCCTTGTTTTCCTTCAGAAATGTATCAACAGCTGGATCTGTATGATCTGACTCCACAGTGAACAGAATCATGGTGAAGTCATTCACTTTAGTGGTGAATGTGCTCTTGATGGTCTCTAACTCTCCCTTGTCTTCATCAGTGAGGGAACCTACTGGTAGGACGAGGATGAAGGCATGGACGCCCTTACAGAGGGTCATAGACTTTAATGATTCCTTCATCACTGTGTCCTGAGGTTTTCCATACAAGGCAGGCAGCTCCACCACAGAAACCCGACGTCCACACACCTCTCCCTGATTTTTAACACATGAGTTGGCAGCTGAATGAAGCTCTGTCAGACCCAAAATGGCCTTGGCTGCTGAAGTCTTCCCTGCTCCTCTCCTTCCACACAGAACCAGGTTTAAGGCTGGTTTGACGTGGTCAGACCCAGACCTTATGGATGAAACAACTACCTCAGACACTGAAATTAAAAAAAAAAAACTGAATTAGAAAAGCCCACTGTGGGCTGTGTACACTATGTATGAAACTTGACTGAGGTCAGTCTGTTGTCCGCTGTCTAAGACCAGAATTGGTCAAAATCTTGTAGCCATGAAAGACACAAACTACTCTTTGATCTTGCAAAATTGGGTAAATTCATCAGATCTTAGTCTTTGTGTCTACCTACAAATCATTAGAACAGTTCTGTCTCAGTTAATTTTACTCACTCGCAGGTGGTAGTCTCATGCTGTCGCGGGACTTAAGGTGCTCTACATCTTGAGCTGTAAGAGCACAGAAACCACATTTTAGGTACACCACACCCAAAATCAATTGCAGATGCAGATAAATAATAATAATAAAAAAAAAAGAACTAGAAAGTACTGTCTTTAAACTAAATCAGTCCGAGAGGGTTCGTTGTGTGTATTTCCCAGATCTGTTGTAGCAGAAGGATTTAGATATTAGATTAGAACATTGCATTGATCTCAGACAAAAAACTATTCAGTTGAACTAAAAACAGATATTTGGGTTTCCTTTCAGAAGCGCGCAATCTTAATCTTATGGTATAGTGAAAAGTTAATGTGGTATCAATGGTTATAAACTTGCAATTTTAATCTTGTTTTATAGTTGTATCACAAGATAACTTCCTTGTTCACCTTTAGTCTGAACATCAGACCAATCAGTAACTAATAAGTTCCTCAGTATCAACAGTGGACACGACCTTTGTGACAAACTGTACTGCATTGGGTATTCATTTCTTTTTTATAATTCACCAAAAGTTAAAACATATTATTCAAACAATTCACTTTCATGTCATTACTTACCTGGGGTGGCTGCTGCTGTCAAGGGTTGTAGGTCTTCCATCATGGATTTCTGAAAACACAAAAGATATCCTTTTCAGTAACTAGAAATAGTTCTTATCCAGCTATATTCACCAGGTCTGAATAGTCAGCATACACCTGAGAATTAGAAACAAGCAGCTTTTACTGCTCCGTTTGACAATGTTGTCTTTCTAAAAATTAAACACATTTGAATTTCTGAATTCGAACATATATTTCAGTCCTGTCTACTCACCCGGTAAGATCCTATTTGCTGCCACAGACAGTGAAATCACAAACTGCACTGATGCCAAACTCACCTGGGACAACCTTTCCTAGTGGGCAGGACACTGCACAGTTAACAAATTAATGTTTAACATTAACTAAGGCTTATTAACCAGGAATATGTGTCAGGCTCCCTAGCCTGACACATATACTGCTGATTACTTTACATTCTTACTTAACATAGGTACAGTAATCCTGTAACTCCATCATACAAACATATATCATAGAACACAGGCCTATGTGCTGGAGGTGTTAAATCCTTTATCGACAAGAACCAAAATCCATTAATCCATATCCATTGTGTCCAATAGAACATTTCCACATGAAACAGGCCTAGTAGGCTAAAATCACGTTTTACCAATGATAACAAAATGTACTGTTCCATTCAGGTCAAACAGAGTCAGGTTACTGCGGTGCATATTAGTTCACTGGAAAGGCTCTGCTACACTTATCTACTGAGTGATGGGGAATAACTCTGAATTTTACTTTTACCAAAATGATGGCACAAAACAACAAATTGCTCAAAGCACTGACCTAAACATGCTCCAAAGATTAACAATAAACACTGCAACCAATATTCTGTTAAATGTCATGAATGGACAATTGGGATAAACAGATTCAATAGCATAAATTTGCTTGTTTAAAGAACACAGGTATTTTGTGAACCCCTATCAGACCTCAGTCACTTGCCCTGGTGCCCCAGTTCATTTCTCCCATCTGGCTAACACCAGCTTCAACATCCAGTGTCTCAGAGCAATGGAGAGCCAATCAGCATCACTTCCTTCAGGTGTTAACCTTCAAACACAGCCAGGAAAGTGTGAGGCCTGCAGCTGATTTGACTAATCCGTTTCCTCATTTTCATTCAGCTGTTCAAAATTGACGAGTCACGATGGACCGCAAGGCAGAGAGAAAGGGAGAAGCCGAGCCCAGAAGACAAGCACACGGCCCGGGCAGATAAACCTGAGCTCCAGGAGGATCTGTGTGAGGAGCCCAGCTGCTGGTGGTGCAGTGTGGGAAGAGAGAGGACACCAGTCAGCGGTGGATTAAACAGTAAGAGCAGTCGTTCTCTGGTCGTGCGCCAAACTTCATTCATGAATGTCATGGTTTTGTTTCCTGTTTATGTGCAAAGGCAACTGAGTTGTAAAATACAAATTACAAATCAAAAGGGTCTTAAGGTAAATTCGGCTTAATTAGTTACCAACAAAGCAACGCTTAACGTTAACAAAAAGGCAAGCCATGATAAAGGTACACACTGCAACTGCTCCTCCCTTAGGCCTACCTATGGGAGACTAATGATGACTGTAGTAGTTCCAGTTGAGGATGCACCTATATTGCAATGTTTAGTCTGATGATTGATTCTATTCTGTGACTGTATTTACAAGCTGTGGAAGTTTGGGAGTGTCCTAAGTCTCCTAAAAACCTGTTTCAGGAACGAAAGTGTTATCAAACCTAATCTAATCTACCAGATTCAAATCCCACTACAGATATGTCAGCCTGGTTGTGCAAACTGGATTGTGTTAATCCATGTGGATTCAGAAATCCCCACAGTGTATGATCCATTACAAAAGCCAAAGAGATGTTCAGTATCCTGTATATCTGTAACCTGATTCAGCTCTGGTATTTTCTGATTTAAGCTTCAGGTTTTTACTTGAATGCATGGTAAATGAAATCCTCAACTGTATGTGTCCCTGTAATACAGACAGGCTGATTCACTTTAATTGTAGTGAAGTTGGGAACATGGCGTCTGCCTCCATGACCTCAGCAAAACTCTGAACAGCAAATGTCAGTGTGTCTGTTAAGAGGACAGAGTGAGAGGTGGTAAATATTGCAGTACAGATGGTCTTTCTAAATGTCTACTTGGGTTAAGAGTTGTGGTGATCCCTGTTGTGAGCGTCACAACAGAAGGCCAGTCTGTTTTGCATGTTATTTGCTTTTTTTAAAATAAAACGGACAATGCAAATCTCATTTCTGTTGACGCCTGCGAGCCAGGAACATGAATCCAGTTGTGTTGTGCAGTGTTTCTCATAGAGACTTAGACCAGCATCCAGTTTTTACCTACACTAACACAAACAGAACCAAGAGCAATGTGTTTGTAACGACTGCAGTTCTCAGTAACTGGAGGTACGTAGTGTCTCTTTTTTAAATTTTTTTTTTTTTATAGATTTGCTGTTAGGTTTCTTTTACGGCTTTGGGGAAAACATATTCCATGTCTTGTGTCATTTTATAAATTTCAGACAGACTTTTAGTGTCTTTGGGAACCTTGGGATCTCTAGAATTTAAAATGAATTAATGGACAAGCTGCATGAGGTTGTGAAGTTCAGAGCCTGTAGTGGGTCTTGCAGGATTAGAGGTTTATGTGGAGCTTTTTTGGAGCATTTTAAATACTTAGATTTTTTTGAAAGGCTTTACTTAGTTTGAGTATTACTAGAAAAGGGGGAAAATGTGATTTTCATATACTCTTCCCAAAACCTGTTATTTATTTGTCGGCAGTCTGGTCTTTCCACCAGATTTGGAACCTGGCTGCAGGGATTTGCTCCCACTCTGACGTTGGGTGATGAGGTCCGACTCAGTCCAGTTCCAAAGGCATTGGATGGTGTTGAGGTCAGGGCTCTGTGCAGGCCAGTCAAATTCTTCCACCTAAAAAAGTGTGTACAATATCTGTAGCATTTAGATTTAAGTGACCTAGACCAATTCAGGAAAAAAAAAAAACAGACACGGGTGTCCACATACTTTTGGGCATATTTTCTGATAAAATGCCACTATTTGGTTTCCAGGTCTGTATGAATATTTAATACTGACGGTTCGCTGTGTGTGTGTGATAATGTCTTTTCATCCATAGATCTGAGTTTTGAGGCTGTATAAAGAGTGTCATCAGTTCTTCATGATCCCTCCATACTCCGTGTGTCTGATGCCTCCTGTCCCTGCTGACTATTGAAGGCTCAACAACCTCCATCTGTTCATCTCCTCGGAGCTTCACTCTCCCTTTCTTTCACAACACCACCCCTCCATCCGTCTGTCCGGCAGTCATGAATCCCTACGCAGACACACACTTTAAGTCTCTTCCACATGAGGATGTCAATGCTCCTGGCTCTTTACCGCCTCCATATTTACCTCCTGACCCTCATGATAATTCCCATAATCCATCTCTGTCAGCCACCGTACTGGCTCCTCCAGTCATTCAGACACGACATAGCTACCTGACAGTTTTGAACCACAACTCCCCTTCCCATCAGGCCTCATCAGGCCAAGATGGAGGTCAGCACTTGGTCCCATCTCCAGACCACTCTGCCTCTCCACTCCCAGCGTCAGATCCAGCCTTCAGCCTGAGATCGAGCCCAACTCCAGCGTCGTCTCCAGCTCAATCTCCTGGACTGAACCCTTACCCTGCCCCCGCAACACCGCCCTCCTGCCAGGTGTCCATCATCATCCCGTCTCCAGACCTCCGCCCGTCTCCTCTCCAGTCTCAGTGCTCTGAGGAGACATGCCCGGACCTGGAGTGCTCCATCTGCTTCAGCCAGTTCAACAACATCTTCCGCTGTCCCAAGATGCTTCAGTGCAAGCACACGTTCTGCCTGGAGTGCCTGGCACGCATCAACGTCAAGTCAGCTCAGCCCAACGCTATCCAGTGCCCGCTGTGCCGCAGTTTCACGCCACTGCCCAACCTCGGGCTACCCAGACTTGCCACAGACTCAGACGTGCTGTCTTACCTGCCGGCCGCCATGCAGAGAGTCTACAGCATCCGCTTCATCCGCAACAAAGGGAAGCTGCAGGTTAAAAGGTCAGGCTGTTGAAATAATCAGCAATCAGAACTGAGTTTTCTGCTTAGCTTATAAAAGAAATTATGATTTAACAGTTTTTATGCACGCCTTTCAAAAGCTTCATATTAATGAGTTAAATCCTCTAAGCCTTAGAGTTACACTGTTCTACATCATTGTGAAATGAAATTTAAAATGCAACCAACGTTTGTCATGGCATTTTACGGCTCCTGAATGTCTTCTGTCGTGACCCCCTCCATACATTTTTTTATTTTTATTTTTAATTTTAATTGATCAACCTTCGAAAATATATTTATAGATAGATGTCTCGAAAGAATAACTTTCACCCAAATAAATGTGAAAGACAACATTTGACCAAGTTTTTAGATGCAAAAAACCAAAATAAGCAGAGGTGGGGAATAACAAAGTACAAATACTTTTTTACTGTACTAAATAATATTTTTTTATAGGTATCTGTACTTAACTTGAGCACTTATTTTTCGTTACTTTTACTCCCTGAATTTTTACAAATATCTGTACTTTTTTCTCCTTAAACTTTCAAAACAGGCTAGCTTCAGAGAACTCATTTTTTTCTTGATCCCAAATGAATCTGATTAATTCAACCTGAGTCGACCTCTTCAGTTTCCCCCTCTGTCAGGTCTTTCCTGTTCAAACCAAATTCAAGAAATTAAAATTTTAAATTAAAATTTGCTACTGTTTTTATAATGCTCATGACGTCAGCATTATGAAAATTTTAGTTGATTATTTAGTGCTTGAGGACAAGAATGACCTGATGTGAAGGAGATCCGGAATCTAGCCTTTTAAGAAAAGGGCTGAAATTAAAACTAAATAAAATGATTAGCTGAATGACAGGGGTCCTGTTTATTATTATTTTTTTTCCAGTGGTGGAAATTTCAGCAAGGGATAGTAGCTCATGGCCTACATTATGATCTTGACCTGTGTCCAAATGTTTTCTGTACTGAGCTGACATGTTGCCGTAGCACCATATTGTTATGTCAGAAGTCTGGTTTATTTGTTTTACAGCCACATTTGGCTGGAACAATAGATTCACAGATCAAGATCCATATGCTGAAAAGAATCACAATTGTTGGACATAATTGTTTTGTTTTACTTGAGTCATTGGAAGAAAAAAATCTTGTAAATACAGTGACAAATGATTTTAATAGAACAGCACTGCTTTCCTTGATCAGTGACGTTCTGTTTCTCATTAAGGCCAGCTGAAGGTCGTCAGCGGTGGGGTCAGAGGTCGCTGACGTCTCTGAGATCAGTGAACCGCTCTCTGGACGTGGGGCTTCCCAGCCCTCCTACTGGGGGTCCAAGCGAGGCGGGCGGCATGGGAGGAGCTCTGTTCAGACTGACAGGGCGGCCGGCGTGTCGAGCCTTCCTCCTTACGTCAGTGGTGATGATGATGGTGCTGCTGACGGGCATCATCATCTTCCTCCTCACCTACAAACACTGAGTGACATCACGTACGTCTTCCTTCTGCTTTCATTTCTGTGATGTAAAAACACGAAACCAATCGAACAGTAAAATTCCCCCATCTCGAGGGAATTTAACGTCTGAATGTAGGTAATGAGCAACATCTGTTTCACTGCTGTGGTGGGGTGGGGGGACAAAAAACTGATCCAGATGTGCAATGAAACCCATCTTTCCTGGCTGTTGTGCAACAAGCAGCTTTTAACTTGCTGATGACATCCAAAGCCAAGACACAGAGAGGAGGGGTTGTTTTTAAATCAACACTCTGGGACTCAGAGGTCATGGAAAGTCACACCTGAGCTGAGAGAGTGGCTCAGAAACTGAGAAGCAGTGGACTTTAATCTGCTTCAAAACATTCAACTGTCTGAAAATACAGACTTCGCACTCATTTAAAAAAAAAAAGTACATTCCTCAAAATTAAGTTACAAAATGACAATTGTGTACCAGCCGCAGTAGTTGGCAGCAGTCTCTAGAAAATTGAGAATCAGTGGAGCTTCACTGCATTGAACCTGCGCCAAAATTTTTAAATGATACACTAGCTGTTAAAAATACATCAGAACCTCCTGCTCAGTTTTATTGGTTCAAGTCACAAAATGGTGGCCAGGTAACAGCAGAGGTGGGAAAGCACTGGAAAATAAGCAGCAGAGCATTTAATCGGCCTCACTTCGACAATTCAGTTATTGCTTGGGAAAAACACGTCGTAAATTTCAGGTTACAAAATGGCAGTCAGGGAATACAAGATGACTGATCTGAAGGTCTTTTGACAGCAGTAAAGATAAGAAAATTATGCTTTGTAAGAGATGATATAAAATGAACAACATAAAGCTATAAAACAATAGACAAGACAGCAGGTTTATTAACAGGGTGTTTCTGGCTTCTGGCGTCTGCAGATCAAAGTCCAAATTTTAACATTGAACATGATTCCAGAGACAAACATTCATCTTTCACTTTATCACTTTTAGGCCTTCATTAAAACATGTTACTGAAATGAGGCTTGTAGTTTTGGTCTCCTCACCTCACTTTAAACTTGAGATTATAAACTATTCACCAGGTGGCGTCAACTTCTTCACATTCTCCTGTTTCAACTGCCAGCTTTCAGCACTTTAAACCACCGACTGTTACATGTTTCTGTGTGGATTTCTTTCCTGCCTTTTTTAAAACTGCCTGTTTACATTATAGTCTGTTTCCTCTTGTTGGAGCCGCAGTTCTGTTTCCAGCCTTAACCAAATGCTGTAAACAGAAGGCATGCAAATGACCTGAGACCACAGTTACAGAAAGACGCAGTGAGCTCAGAGAGCAAAGGTCAGTGGATTGTGGGAGATACCGACAGTGGCTTTGTTACCGAGACAGCATAACAACAAATGTATTACAGCTGCAGATTAGTTGGCCCAAATGATAAATATATATATATTATATATATATATTTTTCTACTTAACCTCTAGAGGTTCCTCTCCATGCACATAGCTTTGGTTTTGTTTTCATGCATGTCTCTGAACGTTCCACCTCCACCCCAATACAATGGAAGTGAATGGAATTTCATTTGAGCCGTTTAGAGCATCAAAATGTCTGACCAGATATGGCGCCCCATTACTCCAGATAATTTTAGGGACTATTTATTCAATAGAAAATCCTTTATGAACACGCTCACATTATCCTCCATTGTGGTGATGTGGAGTCAGAAATCTCTGAGACAATTCTTTTGTAGTTCTGGTGAAGTGGCCCTTTATTCTGAAAGAAGCAAAAACGTGTCTGTGGTTGAACAGTCAAGTTTCTGTAATAAACTCGGGCTCAGTATGTGGTTTAAACAGCATTCAGCCTACCAGCTTGTCTGTTACACACCGCAGCAGGCTGTGAGTTGTGGGACAGTCCCTGAGTGCTGCACTGGAATTGGCTACAGAGAGACTGTGTTTAATCCCGCTGAATCCTGTTCAGTTAGAAACTTAATCATGTTGTAACTGACCAGTCAAAAGATCAGTGACACTTTTTAGCTTTAAAAACAATCATGAATGTTTTCTTGTGCTCAGATGGAAAAGCGAGAACTGCACACAAGCAATTTATTTTCCGAAAATACTTTGACTTGCAAATCAAACTGAAAGAAGCCATCCATTCAAATATATACAGTGTATTTTAAAGGATTATTTTTCTCAAGTTACAAATGTGATGGTTCAAATCTGCAACTTAAAGGGAAAAGTACATTTTAATCTGATGTTTGTCTTCCTGTTTTTGAATCTGTGTACTGTGTTTTAAGGCTCTGACCTGTTTTACTGTGCAATGTAAAATAAATAATTTTATATATTTATAGAACTGTTTTAGCAAAGCTTGCACTACCACCATGTTTGCCTCATGTTAAACTTGAATAAATTTCTTTATGAATTATTCAGTGTCTTTTTGAAAGGGGAAATGTTTAAATTTTCAATTTAGACAGTCAAATATATCGATACTGTTGGAGTATCGCAGGCTGTCTATTATATAATTTAAAATGAAGTTCTGTTTGAACACTTGATCAAGCATGAGTTTGTTTAAAATACAGTCACGAGCCAAATCAAAAAATATTGAGGCTAACTTTTTGCAACCCACTGCTGGTGCTGACAGGCTTCACAACTGTCTGAATGCCAAAACGTGTTTAAGTCAGTCTACACTTATAGTTAGTGTACCAAAGTGTTCGGTGTACTAAAGTATCCCTCTGCTGGTTGTGAACTTTGCATCAAAGAGCTTCACATCTGCCCAGCATATAACACCATCTAGCTGTAGACTGTCTATTCAGCTATGGGGAAAAGTGCTCAACAGAAATAATGGTAAGGGGGGGGGAGGAGAGAGTGAGAAAGCGATGTCAAGCTACTTCTAAATGCTGGACTTCCTCTGTGCACATAAGAGAAAGGAGATGTTTAGAGAGGATGAAGCAGAATGTAGCTGACGTGAGTGGTTAGAAATGAAGACGGAGCAAAAAGAGAGTCGCCTGGAGGACAAGGACGTGGATCAGTGACTGAAGCAAGCACACATGTTCTAACATGGGTGATCATACCTGTTTATGTATGTGAACATTCTTATTAATATATAAACTTTTTTTTAAAAGTAGTTTTTGTCTGAGTGTTCAATAAAAAAAAAATCTATAATCCTCTTTGTGTTGCACCTGTAGGTAGCCAGCAGATGGAGCTGTAGCATCAACATTGTGTGTGTGTGTGTGGAATGTGATGTAGGCCTATGTATGATAGCTGTCTTTTTTACCTTTTTTTTTTTTTTTTTTTTTACAGAGAACTACATAATAAAGGCTGGAAACTCACAATAATTAACTGATTTCGTACTGTTTATTTCACAGCATTTTTTTCCAAATAGCAATCAAAATGCTTTAAAAGCAGTGAAAGAAGATTTATAAAGACACTAACAGTCTACAGCCATGCTATCAGCTCTGTGAAGTTGGACACAGCCATGTTTTTAGCTAGGTGCTAACTTAATGCTAAAATGCTCATGTTAAGCAGGCACAAATGTTTACCACGGTCACTATCTTGGTTTAGCAAAATTTGCTAATTAACACTAAACACAAAGTACAGCTAAGGCTCATGGGAATGCCATTCATTTTGCACAAATATGCTGATTTAATCGCAAATAATCACATGCTTGGAAAAGCCCCCAAATGAAGATATTAACAATAATGTTGCACAATGGTAAGCATTGAATAGAAATATCTACAGGTAGCATTAGAAATCAAATTTATTTTTTATTTAATTGAATTTAAACTAATCACATCAGGCTATAATAAATAATTTAATTCATTTCAGAATATTTAAAATGAATTTAAATTGTTGTGTTCAATGTTCAAAGCATTTGACACCAGACTGGGGTTGCCAGGCATTTTGTAAGGGTGCCACCCCTCTAGATCGGCACCTGAGGGTTAAATGACTAATATTAAAAAAAGAAAAACTATCTATTTTATAGATAGTTGTGGGTGTTATTATGTTTTATATTATTGGTTTGTTAATTTGTAAGTAGTATTTTTTTTGTTGTCGGTTGAGATTGAAGCTCGTCATAAAATTGAATTAAGATAAGATAAAATATTGCGAAACTTCTGTGTAGAAAAAAACAAAAATCACAAAAGTCATTAAGCTAAAGTGTAAAATATACTTAACTGATCATTCTGGTTTATTTCAACCTGGTGTATTTCCCATGAATGTGGCTACTGTGGCTCCATGAGTCAGGCTAACTTTGTCCTCTCTACTGCTGTTGTAAAGATTTGGACAAACAAAGACTTAAAACCACATATATCGGGACAAGCTGTGTGAGTATAAGTCAGTCTGATGAATCAGTCTCGGAGTCCGACAGAAACGCCGAAAGAAGCTTCCTGGAATGGCCATTATGACTAAACTAAAAGTTTGCTTGCATGTGTGAGGCTGTGGATGATTTTCCATTAAGCGTGTGTTCATGCTGGAGCAGTAGTAGGAATAGGTGCCTGAAAGGATCAGAATTGCAAGAATAAAAAGAAATAAGAGAATATGACACATAACGTGCATTGACCAATGCTGCCTCTGGATAATAGAGGCTACAGTTGTGGCTCTGCTCTGGTTTTGAGATATTCATCTCGGAATCATTTGCTGCTATCTCAGTACGTCAGAGATGAACGGAAATGCGTCTTTGCTGCTTAAAGCGTCAATAAATAACATTTGAATATGCGTTTTTCCGGAAACAACCTCCTGTTTTCCTTTTTCTCTGATTAAAAGCAGATCCAATGAAAACTGTTAACCGTGGAAAGCAGAAATAATCCTTGTGAGGAAGTCTTATCAGAGCTGGTTGTTTTAACACAGTTCCCACTCTGAAACACACACTGATATCTCATGTACATCCTTTATGACACCGTGTGTGTGTGTGTGTGTGTGTGTGTGTGTGTGTGTGTGTGTGTGTGTGTGTGTATCCGTGGGCATGTCAATGGATGCCTTTGTGTATGATAGCAGTGGACACACCTTAACAACACACAGAACAATTAAACAAGCCTTTTCCCATGGAGACCAGCCATGTGAGCCACTGCTGAATTCTCAGATAGAAGCTCTGTCTGACATGTGAGTTGAGTTCTACAATTTAGTAAACTACACCCAGGCTAACAATCCTGCTGTCCTGTCAGCTGCTACATGCCCTGTCCCCACCCTGAGCAGTGCAACACTACATTGTAGCCGGGTGCGGTCCCAAGTAAAAAACACTACAGCTGCCTCAACAAACATTTACAAAACATCACAGAGAGGTGTGGACGGAGGTGTGCTCTCAAACCTTTGAACCAGTCAGTGCATCATCACTTTTCCTCCACAGGAAGGAGGAATTGTAACTGTCCTCTCAAAAGGGATAACAGCATCAGTCATTCCAGAAAGTGCCCCAACATGACCTTTAATTGATAGTGAAAGCAAAGGAGGGAAAGAGAGGGGATGACTCGTAGGTCAGAGTCAAACCCATGGCCGCTCTGCCAGGTGAGCTTTCCCGGCGCCCCATGTTATCTGTTGATGTTCAAGTGACAGAGCTCTCTATCAGCTTTAGGGATTGTGACAAGAGCAGAAGGGGGAAGTCAGGTGACGTTATTATAGGACAAAAGTCCACAGTGGGAGGGGGAGGGTTTGATCAACAAAATATCAGACACCAGAGACCGCTGTTCACAAACAAATTCAAGTTATTTGTAACTGTTTTAAAAGGCACAGAAAAATGATGTTGTGCTGCTGATAGAGGCGCGCAGGAAACTTTTGGGTGTTGCTGTCGAGGGGATGGACAATGTCATTTGGGGTCAAATTTAGATCAGCAGGTTTCCAGCCTGTAGTCTGCCATGTCTCTCTACTCTACTACACTGACGAGCTCAAAATAGATCCATGGTAATGAAAACTATGAAGAAATATACGTTTTGTTTCATAGGCGAGACAGGACTAAAATGTTAGCGATGGGCTATGGGACATCCATAAGTAAGAGTAAGTAAGAGACCTGCAAACCGTTAATTTCATAGTAGCAGAGCTCAAGTCAAGCCCTAAATGATTCAATGAACAAATCTTTTGAATGATCTTTTTTTAAATAAAGGATTGATAGAGATTCAGTACACTGTGAAGAACTTCCCCTGTTTCTGTGCTCAAATTCTTTTAAGCTATATTTTTTGTGTAAAATGTATTAAGTTGTTCCTGTTCAATATAAAAACATCTAAATAATAAAAAGATAGCAGTTTTTTGCACCCTGCTGAACACTTTACTGAGTGAAGTTTTTTCAGTCAGTGAGGGAAAGTGAGGACAGAGGAGGGTTCCTTTAGTTCTATGACCTCATTCAGAACAATTTCATGTATCTGTCTAGGATACACACACACACACACACACACACACACACACACACACACACACACACACACACACACACACACACAAACACACACAACACAAACACACCCCTTTTGTTTGTGTGATAGAAGGCTTGTTGTTGAAGCAGCAGAGAACATCCACATTGTCTCATGATGCTTTGCCAGTTTCCCAGGATTCCATCCTCTGCGTGGGCACGTACTGGGCTGTGAGAGTCTGAAACTTAATAAATGCTGTTATTGGACGCTCAGTTAGTCTGATTCTCCTCGGACAGAAAAGGTCTGATGCGGCTGATCGGCGATCCACAGAGGAGATAGCTGCTCTCCGTACGACTTCAACCCCATTAACTTAGTAAGTAAGTTAGACTGAGAACCCTAACCCACTGTTAACCACTTTTCTTAGGAAAAACAGATGATCCACAGCTTATTGAAACCACATGTATAAATAGAGCTGATTTTGTAAGTGAAATTCATGCATGTATCAGACCCTCATAACACTCTTATTTACTTACTCTTACACATTCTTGTTTGTGTGTGCGTGGTGTGTGCGTGTTAGAGTGTGCAGGCGGGTGTGTGTGCAAGTGTGTGTGTGTCAGATGGACTTTCTCAGGCTGGCTCTCACACTTCCTGTTGAAAAACCCAAAATCAAACACACACACACACACACACACACACACACACACACACACACACACACACCTGCTGACCAGCTTCTGTGTTTTCCAGTATAGTCCAGTGACAATGCAATGAGCAGTCCATCTGCTCAGTAAACTCAGTGTGTGTTTTACAGTCAGTGCTGATTGTGTACATAAGTAACACATGGGAAAGTTCCCATTCACCTCCCTATAAACACAGTCTTTGATTCCCAGCAGCAGATCCTCAGGCTTGTGCATTCCAAAGAACCAGTTGGAGCAATTTAGGTACACACACAAGTCTGTTTTTTAGCCATGCTCTTACTCAGCTGACGGTCAGTCTGCCCACCACTCACGTCCTGACTGAAATATCTCAACTACTGGATTGATTGGCATTAAATTTGCAACAGACATGGTACCCAGATAATGAGTCCTAGGATGATAATAACTTTGGTGATCCGTTAATTTTTCTTATAGTGTCATCATTGGATCAACATTTAATGTTAATACTTTGCTTTATATTCGAGTAAAATACAGCCTCACAGAGTGTTGTGTCTCGCCAACACATTTACCTTATCTGCTCTGAAATGCTTCTTTTTTTTTTTTTTTTTTTTACATTTATTTTCTTTCTCCAGCTCGTCTTTTATACTCCTGATCGCCTCAGGGACACAGGAATGTTTTGTCTGAGTGCTTTGACCTCCAACCCATGATATCCCACCCACTGTTATTATCTAAGAGTTACCGTAACTCTACTCCTCGCCTTACCGGACGAGACTTTCAGCTTTCTGAGTGACATGTGATAATGTAAACTGATATGCCACAGGGGGATTTTTTTTTGCAGCACATTCAGCTAGCAGCTCCTGCACAATGTGTTTTTAGCTACAAACTCAAACATGAAGAGAAAAAGATAGGGCTGGAGCTTTGCGCGTCGTAAACTGCTCAAAAAACAACAATTTTAATTCAGAATGTGAGCTAAAAGCTTATAACTCAAATTAAACATGCACAAATCTGCTACTAATTCATGTGAATTCATGAGTTTAGAATTTCCCCATCCTGTCCCTGTGTCTGTCTGCCGGTCTGGGATTTCCTGCAGCAAACTGTACATACAAATGGATTGAGTTACACAACTCTCCACTCGCATTTGTAAATAGTTTTGCTGCAATAATGGCCCCATAGTCTGACTTTCAGCCTCAGCTTGACCCAACATTTTGTACACACTGCTCAGATGATCACATTTTTAACTGCTTGGTGTGCCTCTAATCTGTCACTGAGTGTCCTCTTTATAATGAGTTTACAGTAGCAATCAGACATTACTGAAAGGAGGGTAACGTTTGACATACAGTCAATAATCACACAGATAAAGATACTTTAAATCATATTTTGCTTTTTTCCTCTTGTGAAGACCCGCATAACTTACATGATTTATACTAATTTGTAGCAGTCCCTCATTCATTTATTCATTCCTGTGTGCTGCTATTTGGTTTTCCTTTTCCTCATTTCATTTTGAATCAATTGGAAACGTTCCTCTGGGTTGATCAGAGGATCATTCAGATCACCTGTTGCATAGGGGGTGGGGAATGACTCCTCAACAATGATGGAGAGCAGCTTGGTGGTTCCCCTCCTGGCCAGTCCTGGTGTGATGACACCTATTCTTGATGTGACGACTCCCATTCTTGAAGGCATAACAGAGGTGGGGAACTGCTCACCCAGGGGTATTTGTAGCAGTAATTATCTTCAAATCTACAGACCAGAAGCAGAAATAAAGTGACTAAAACCTTTATTTTGAAATTGGGCATTCTGATGAAAAACACACATTTTTGTAGTCTGGGTTTGGTCCAGCAGTCTGCTGAGGTGGAGGTTCCTGCCTCTGAATCAATCTACTGAGGAGCTGGAGGAACAGAGCTGGATGTCTCCTTACTGCAGAGGGTCCTAAAGGGACAGAAATAGCAGCATTTATACAAAGAACAGATCATACATAGAAAAGTTTTTTGGCCACTTGGTGGCAACAGAAACATTCTGTGAACACTAACATATAATCACTGGATAAAGTTGATATGGCAAACTTGTTTGTTTTTCAACAGCTTATTTACCCATCTGGCAATACAGCAACATTAGCATTCCCTTGGAGTTATTTCACCAGTGTCTGGCCACCTGATTGATATAAATCCAATAATTACTCTCCATTTAGCTGTGTGTAACTCCTGAGAAAAATATCTAGCAGGTCCTTTCTTAGTGTCAGACACAGGCATGAATTGGACTTCTGTCTCCTGAAGGATCAGGACACCAATAAAATCTGGTCTTACCATTTTTGCTGTCTTTTTCCCGTATAAAGTCTGAAAAATAGAACTATGGATATAAATAAGGGCAGCAATGAATCCCTATGAGAGCAGATCAGGCAAAGGATTAATGTAGTTTTAGGGTGATTCTCTGGGTTTTCTTGCTGATATCCATCTTTAGTTGGTCAGTCTCAAAGAAAATATCCCACTCTCTGGCTTGAAGCGTGTTCTCATCCCACAGATCCACGTTCTCAAGCAGCAGGAGCTAGTTGTGCTCCTCCCGCTCGCTGTGCTGAACCCTCTCCTCCTGAACAATGGTCAAGGTCTTTGTCTTAATGATATTGTCCATCTTCATCTGTATCTCCACCTGTTGTTGTAAGGCAGGGGAAGGTAAGGGTATGTTAACTGTTTGCCGACCAACATTTACCAACAGTTAAACCAACATTGAAAAAGGAGATCAGCATGAAAAATTCCTGAAAATGTAATGCTAACTGTCAGAGTCCATCATTAGGCTGTGGGGGACAGCTTCACGCTCTTCCTTCTGACTGACCAGTGGCTTCTCTAGATACTCTTTTTTGGACAGAGCTGCTGCATTAGCTGCACGAACTCCTTCTTCTGCTCCTCTGGGGGAGGACAGGAGAGTAAAAAAGGAGAGAAGAGGATGTTTCTCACAGTGTCATGGTGATTACACTGAAGTCTCACAATTAATTTATTGATTATTTATTGATGTTACTGGTCTAATGAGATGATAGCTCATGAGGCGATCCATTAAGCGCACCAGTCATTTACCTACCTGTCTATATCGGCTTGCAAAGTTATTAAATTAATTGGTAAATACACAGAAAATAAATAAAAATCTTTTTATTTGTTTAATCATTAAATGTGTTAATCAAACTAAAATGCCAAACCCTTAATTGGAAAAAAAAGATATTAATCAATAATAGAGATAATACTAGTTAATAATAATAGTTGCAGGTTGAGTTGTTTCAATTCACCAAAGTGCCGTCACTGCAATCCCAGATCACACAAATTTAAGTGTTTTATAACTAGGTTCAAGAACAAAGACCAAGCCTTGCACTCAACTCATTTCTGCTCAAAATTTACTTAAGCACACCGTATCCGTTCACTCCCTCCTTGACTCAGTTATAATATGCAGCAGCATTCACCAGTGAGTCAAGGATTTGCATGCCGGTAGGAATGTAACAGGATCTATCTCCGCTGGGCCTCTGCAACCATGTTTGGACCTGCTGATCTTAAGCTGTACGGCACCGCCCTCCTGCTGATCCTAGGAGTGCTCGCCAACATCTTTAACCTCAGGGTCATGCTGGTGCAGGTGTGAAGGTCCAGGGCTGTGAAAACCGTGGCTGTCATCATCTGCTTTATTTTGCTGGGCAGCATCTTGCTGCAGATCTGCTTCTGGTTTGTTAGGTGGCTGAGCGTGAATGTTAATGGAAAACATCTCAACCATCCTGAATGTTGCGCTGCTGTTGACCTTACTGACCTCTTGCATGATACCCCCATTTCTTCTGCCTCCGAAGCAAAGCTCTTGTTCCATGCAGAAGAAGCAGGGTCTGCTCACCTGCAGGCTGACAGTGGCTCTGGTCTGGGTTCACCTCACCACGCTGCTCACCATCTCCCTCAACTATTTCCGTGCCATCTTTGCCTGCGGGTTGAGCGCAGACATGCTCTTCCCTGGCATGTCTTTTTATTGCATGGCTTCTGTGATCCTCTTCAGCTGCCTCAACAAATACCTGTGAGAGAAGCTACGAGTATCATTCTTCAAGGGGAAGAACACAAACTGGTCACTGGCCAGGAATAGTGAAGATAAAGGTTGTGTAACAGCAACAGCTTGACCAAGTTTTTATTTGAGCATTCTGCATCTCATGTAATTATTATCACATTCAATTGTGTAATGTTCATATTCATAAATTATGTGAAACATGGTTATATAATTGATGTTACACTCACATCATTTGGTATGGATAGAACAAATGGGAAAGATTCCCATGTTCACAGATTGTGAGCATTGATGTCACTGAACAACTAGTTGTTCATATGTACAAAATAGTTTATTTCCTGAGTGATGTGTTTTCAGGTGTTGTTTTTCTCATTCAAGTCCCTGTAGCTCAATTTCCCTATTTTGTTCTCCAAATGACTTTTGAGTCCTCAGTGATGCACCAGGATGCAAGGTTCATTTTATATAGAATGGAATCCTGTCGTGTTGTGAGATCAAAGTCATCCACATGAGTTGAAAATGTTCCAATTTCAATGTTAAACTTGACAGCCAATGTAGCGACTGTACTAATGGATGGTAGTAACTGACCCAGAGTTTAAGGGAGGCTTCTGAGTAACAGTCTGGAGAAACCTGATGGGTATAATTGCATAAGGTGATTTGTAAATCAGTTCGCTGCCACTGAATATGTGTGCCTCAAAGAGCTGTTTAATTTAGCTTTGACAATTTAGCTTTAGTGTGTTGTTGTACACTCCACACTTCCAGCCTAAAAGAGTCACTATCTGCAGCACACCGAGGTTGTGGGAAGGTTATGTGAAGATTTAAGCTGACCTGAATCAGTCTGCAGGTTCTTGTCTTGCCTGAGGATTCTTTAGTCACAGCATTATTGACTCCTACACACACACACACACACACACACACACACACCAACCAAACTCACGCAACCCACAGCTCTATTAATACCTGTACATACAGACAGAGGTGTTCCCTCAGTCTGTGGCAGATAAACCAAAGTGTTTCTCTAATTACTGTGTTTAACCTCTCTCTCACACACATACACACACACACACACACACACACACACAAACTTCACAAACAGTAAATACTCTGATGTTTTTTATTCTTTACTTGAAACCCCATTAGCTTCCACAAAGCCACCTCCATGAATACTGAAAACAAATAATAAATAGCTCTTGCAATGCTCACTATAACAATGCTAGCATGTTCATGTAGCGGGTATCATGTTTACAGCATGTTCACCATCTTGGTTTAGCATGTTAGCATGCTAAAGGAGTGGTCACATTACGTTTCTGGTAGATACAATTTCTGTGCACTTGGCCAGGGAAAAAGGAGAGTGAAATAAATATTGATCAATATTTATTTCACTCTCCTTTTTCCAATGTACTAACAGTGTATCAGAGAGATGCTCGAACATTGGGTTATGTAGGCGCTAGGTTTTGACAAGGAAAACAATGCGTTCAATAAAAAGTTCTGAAAACTGCAATGCTCAATCAGAGTATCATTTGACATGGACTGGACTTTTCCAGTATTAATCTCCCGTCTAACAAAAGCTTTGAGTGCTGATTCAGTCACTTGATCCTTAAATATTTTTTTGAAAACATTTTTTTGAAAGAAACTTTCATTTTGTGTTGATTCTGGCATCCCCTGTTGACCAAAGTGGTAGTATTTCTCCTGCCTTGTTTTATTAAGTCTGACCAAATCAAACCAGATGGTAGGCACTGTATAGATATAGCCAGTCTTCCTGCTGATGGTCCCATTTGCTTATGTAGATCATAGAGACATCAGTATAACATTTAGACTGCTTCATAACCACTTAGGAACTCCTTGTAGTAAGTTTAACAGCTTTCCATAATCAGAGCCTATGAAAGTGGAATGTTTAGTAACCTGACTGTAAGTTGAAGAGTTCACTGAGCCAAGCATGCACCTGTGTGAGGATACCTTCAGGTCATTTTCATAGCTGAGGTTTCTCCTCTGCACACTATCATAACCTGTGTGGTGTCCTGCACGCTACCTCTACCTCCCAAAAATATTCAGCCTAAGGCCGGTGTACTGTACCTCAGCTGTCTGTGTGTCTGTTTTTCTTGGCTGTATTTAGGTCCTCTGCATCCACCCACCAGAGTTTAGCTTGGGAGGATGATGCCTTTAAAATATAAATAATGTGCTCTTTGCACGAAAAGTGAGACTAATATGTTTCCTCAGCAGGAAAGAATTAGACAGAGGAAGACGTGAGTAGAAAGACAAAGCAGTTTGTTCAGTTTGGAAAGTGAGGGTGTGGAGGTCGAGAAGGCAGATGAGCGGAGACATTCCCCAATTCCCCAAAATAAGTTTTCATTCGACCAAAACCAGAACTTTAATCCTGAGGTGAATCAAAGATGCTGAGACTGTCATAAACCATTCATTTCAGTTTTTAAGCAACACATTGTGTTTCCAGTTCCCGCTGTTGTCACATTATCATTTATTCTGCACATTATTTAAGCTTTTTTCAAATCGTTTTAAGTGTGGAACAAAAGAACAACAACAACAACAACAACAACAACAGTCATGAGTGAAAGCAACATACACTGTAAACAGTATTACAGTATGATTCAGTATCATTACCCAGAGCAGCCAGTAGACATTCAGTTGTTCAAAATATTGAATACAGGTTTTATCACTTTGTTTTTACTTTTCAACATTTCAAACTTATGAAGATACTAAATGAATGTATTATGACATTATTAAAACCTACAGCCAGGACTGAACACTACTATTGAGAACATTGATGTCATGTCCTTTTGTACTTTTTTTTTTTTTTTTACAAGAATATGGAGCTTTCTAGTATTGATAAACTCCAAATTTTCATATTTGGTTACTCTCAGGCTCACAAGAATGAGTAGATAAAAAGAGCATTCAGTATCTGCCCACCTGAGTTATAGTCTTGGCAGTGTGTAGAAATCCCTTCTCTCAGCATACATAATAGATTTCTAACTGATATTTTACCTTAAGTATATTTATTTTTAATAGTGGGGTGCAGGACTTGGACTTGGACTATTTCTAAAGCCCTGGTTATGGCCCTGCCAGCAGCATGTCGTCTGGCCTCATCCTGACCTCACAACACAACGAGACAGCATGTTCGGATGTAAAATATACATCAGACACAAAAGAAGGCGAAGCAATAAAAAGTAAGGAACGACATCAGCAATAAAAGCAAGGCAAGAAACACAAAAGAAAACTACGCCGGATCTGTAACTCATCCGGTGATCACTGTGACTCTCTAGCACAGCTGATATTAACTGACATTCATTTAAGAGATACACCCAACATTTGAAAACAGTGTACAGGAAAGTCTTCCATACTCGAACTTGACTATGTCCTAAAGAGTAAGTAAATGAAGAACAAAGTCTGCTTCAACTGTTAGATTGTCTAACCATCACTGAGTTAGACCATCTCTGAGTGCACCCTAACCTTTAACATCGTATTTTAAATCCTAACAACATCAGCAGAGGTTTGTGTTCTGGGTGCAGCAGTAACAGATCTACAGAACCTAAGAATAGAAAGGACCTTCTGCAGGCCTCAGGCTGCAGGCAGAACAGGCGAGAGTCACGCATCAAAATAACTCCCTAAGTTATGCTTACCTGCAAATAAGTCCACTGTTTGTTTCCCAGTTGTCATGGCAGTCTGTAATTAGACTTGTACACAAAGTATTAATTTGATATTGCCCAACAAATCAAATCAGCTCCTAATCCTCCTCCTCCTCCTCCTCTTGGTCTTAGTGTAGCACTGTTACCTGGCTGGTTATGTCACACAGAGGCTTAAACACAACAGGTCAATTTTTTCCTGTTATAGGAACAAAGTAGTGTCTACAACTGGAAAGCAAAACACTACAAACACTACAGATGGCTGACAGCAAATCAGCAAATCATATGAAAAATGTGATCTAAATAATTTCTGTCTGGCTCTGAGCTCCATGAAAGCCCATTGGTTACTGAAGACTTAAATCTTTAAGGTTGGTTGGGGACTATTTTAAGCGGTGGATGCACATTTGGTGCTCCATTGAGTATTTGGGGCAGCAGGATGATGTATTTGGGATTGAGCTGGATGAACTAGAGAGTTTGTGTTTATGGCAATGAAAGAACATGTCAGCCATATAATGATTTTGAATGTGTTGGAACAACAAGCACAGAGACTGAACATTTAGTTGATTTATTTCAACACAGTATAATGTTACACAAGTCTTGTTCAAAACACGGAATAAATAACTTCCAACTTCATAAAAACAAATACTGGCTTATCCTGGTGGGAGCCCTCCATTGCACACTCATGGTTAAATCGACTATTAGGGGGCAGCTCTAAAATCAGGCTTTGATACACAAACAATTCATTGTTGGTCTCAGTCTGCACATAAAATTAGATGAAAATAAGAAAAAAACTGAATATTACCAGTTTGTGTTGTGAATGGCAAAATAATAAGCCATGTTTTCTGTGACTTTCTGCAGAGGGAAACACTGATCATCATTCGTCAGTTGTCATAACAGCATGAACACAAACACACACAGCCAGCCAGGCTGCTCATTTATTGACGTTCCACCTCTAGCTGTAATTATGATTTTTTGGCTCCAGATTAAATGTTGTGATGTGAGGACAAATACACATTTATCCCTGTAAAACATCAGAGACAAGGAGAAACAAAGCCTGTTTTTGGAAAACAACTATTGAGTCTCATTACAGCTTTGAGACATTAATTCACAGGAGGTGAACAGAACATGTGACACTGTTACTGAACACTAATCTGAATCAAATATTTTGCACAAAATAATAAATCACACCAAGCTAATTGGGATGCAGTGCACTAAAACACTTTAATTAAACAAACAAACAAAAAAAAATTAAATTCTACTTGAAAGCAGTTGGACAATCAAATACTACAACACACTATTCACGCTCATATAAAAGGCTTAAAATACCACATTATTAGAACAGTAACTGTTACTCTCAGCTCTGTCTAAAAATCCCCCTTTTGTTAAAAAGTGAAGACTGTAGGTTCCATAGTCCAATGGGGAAAGTTCCTGCAGTGGAAACAGGCTAATGTAGAAAACACGATGGAAATATGACATTTCATTTGTTTATTAATTCACGGAACATTACAGTCTCCTCATCTCCTCATGTATTCAATTCAATTCAATTCAATTCAATTTTATTTGTATAGCGCCAATTCATAACAGAAGTTATCTCAGGACACTTTTCAAATAGAGCAGGTCTAGACCGAACTCTTTATAGCATTATTTACAGAGACCCAACAGTACCACCATGAGCAAGCACTTGGCGACAAGGGCAAGGAAAAACTGCCTGTTAAAAGGCAGAAACCTAGGACAGATCCTCCGGCTCTAGGTGGGTGGTCGTCTGTCTCGACCAGTTGGGGTGAGAGAGAGAGAGAGAGAGAGAGAGAGAGAGAGAGAGAGAGAGCGAGAGAAAGACAGAAAGACAGACAGACAGGTGCACAGCAACTACAGTATTGGCAATGGCAATCTAGCAGGACCATGGCAGGAGGCTCCACCAGGATCGACAAGAACCTGCGAGACGAGAAAGCACAAGAACTCCGGAGAAGAAGTGTATGTCACGATTTATTCACTAAGCTTGTTTCCATTGCACTTTGTCGCATTATGCTTTAATCAATGACAATATTCCTACAATACTCCACTAATATTCTTGTTTACAAGCTCCCTCCGTTTCAATCTGCAGTCATGTTGCTTCCGTGCGAGTGGAACAGCTGCCACTTGAGCTTGATCTCTTTGCATCAAAAGAGCCTCCCTCTTTCGCCGCTGCAATATTTGTGTATATCCAAAAACCTGTTGACATCCAAGTCTTTCATAATGTTTAAAGGAGGTGTGTTTCTTCTTCCGACCAGAAATGTGGGCCTTTCTTCTGTGCATACATCTCTACTCCAGCCTTGCAAACTGTTGGCTAGTTGGTTTGTTTACAAGGCGCAGAGTTGATCGTAGACAGGTTAGAGACCATGAGTTGTAAACTGCGGTAAAGACGTGTAATCTGAATGTGCTTTTTACATAATTATCCAAATAATACTGAGAACCTGAATAATATTGGCAGGTTCCAAATGTCTTAATTGGAAAATGCTCCATTCAGAATAAGGCCTAATTAGGAGCATCCAAATAGAATATGCTGCTGCAATGACCCGTATCAAAATACGTAATATTGTCATATTCTGAATATTAGTGTGTATGTAAATGTACGCAATAAACTCTTCCACCTTTTTCATTTTCTGTTTCAAAATGAAACATGAAAATGAAAGTTTTTTCTGTGCAAAATGATAATGGGCATAAAAACAGGTCGATGTGTGGATTGTGTGACCCTTCATTCAACCACTAGAGTAACTGATTCTTAATTCAAACATTTTTCTGTGATGATTGATCATCACAGAAGGTTCCCAGTGTTACAATGTATATATAACTTCATACAGTTTAATGTATAGTTGAGGGAAGAAGTAGCTCTTCAAAACCTTGCAATAAAATAATTATAATATTCATCTTAATCCACGAATGAGAGAAATGGTTTTCAGAATCAGAAATACTTTATTGATCCCCATGTGGAAATGTGTTTCACAGGAATGGGGTCAAAACCACAACTCAGGTTGAATGAAACTGGAATTTTCCTTTGAGACAAAACCTACATGATGAGGTGGAATTCTTTCAGCAGGGTGTTGCTGTGAACACAACTTTTGGAAACACTTATCTGTATTATTAAGATGTAATGTTACTTTGATTTTCAAGCTCTAACGTGCCCCCTGTGCATGTTTTAGGAACCCTAGGGCCGAGCCTTTTCCTCTTAGCGGGTATGAACCAGCACATCGGTATTCTGTTACCATGCCAGTGCAAACAACCGACAGCAGCTATACTGCAGCACCCCCCTGAGACCCCTGAGAAGGAGGGTGAAATGTTGCCAGGACAGAGATGGATGATGAACAATGAAAAAGCTTTAAAACATCTTTATTAAACAATAACGGTCCAGGTTGGCTGTCACACTGTTCATGTCTTTCTTCTTTCTTTGACTCAAATATCTGGCATCTCAGGAATTCATTGAAATCTGTTTCAATTAAAGTCATTACTTTTTCTGTGTTGCAACAGATGCCAGTCATATCCGCTCCGACAAAAGTGATTTCATAATCGCTTTTTGGTTCAATACATGGAATTGACACCTTGGTACAAGAATTCTTTACTAAACTTTTCCTCAGAAAACAACATGCTAGAACTTTGAACATTTACTGCTGATCGTAAATTGTTGAATAAGTTGATTTTCTAAATGTGATGTAAGTGAGAAACCTGGTTTCTGTATTTGGGGGATCATCACAGGTAGATGGCAGGACTGGTGAGATTTCTAATGGACAAAACATTTCAGTAATAATCATCAGCCCGCTGTTCAAATGAAACAAAAAACACAGCTTTTTTAGCTTTAGTTGTTTAAATGTCAAAGTCTCATTTTAATGTCAAATTAACTACTCAACGCTTTCTCATCCCAGGTCAAATACCAACACTGCTTTGTCACTACCCTTGGTGTCTTAGACTCACAAGGTACCCTTCAGCGTCTGTATGAGCCACCTTTTAACACATGGTTAATGTTGTGAAGTGGTTTTACTTTGGTTAGGTTTAGGCAACAACACTACTTGGTTATGTTAAGAAAAATGTCATGATTTGGGTTAAAAAGAGCATAAACACACTAAAAGTGTGCTGTTCATAAACAATGCTCATGATCTCGGTGAATGGTGAACTTAGTTAGTTAATTAGAACTAAGTTAACTAATCAAGACCATGAAAGAATGATCATGATGAAAGAGAATCAAGAAATCCACCAACAAAGAGTAAGACCACGAGCCAAAAAACGCAAAATCCTCCACCCAAGTCAAACTCAGTATTTTGATGGGTGACCAGATGAAAATGTGTGAAACAGGGTGGTCACATAGTCACCTATTCTGAGTGAGGATTGCTGAAGCACTGTCCTGGCTGTGTTTACAAGAAGCATGCACCATTACACAGGTAGTCACAGGTGACAGGTATGTTACAGTCAATTTAGCAGTCTTTGTCAGCAGCTGAGATTCTCATTAAACTGTATGCTTACTAACACAGTTGTTAGATATTTTTTATCACAAATTCCTCCTGCACTCTCATCTGGTTTAAAACTAAATGTTGAATAACATCAACAATCTGTTATTTATTATAAATTAAAACACATTAATAATACTATTCTATAATACTAGTTATTTTTAATAACTAAAAGCAGGAAGGAATTATAGCCTATATAGGTAATTTTGATCAGAATATTTTATGGCTCTCTATATATCTACTAATTCATGTAGACTGATTGATAATTTACTGTTTGATTCTCTCACTTGAATTTAGAGTGTTCTTTATTCTGGAGACAGCTGCAGCTTGTTGCACATATCTCTGTTATTTTATTAACTATTCGTGACAACCTGGCAGCACTTCCAAATACACAATCAGTGCAGCTTTTTCATTATGCCACCAAGTCAGGTCTCCTTAGTATTTTTGCCTTCAAGTCTCAAGTGAAGTCGAGCCTTGCAGCATACAGACAGCTCTTGTTTTAGCTCATTCATATTATACGTTACTGTAATGGTTCATTTTCAGGACAACCACTCATAATTCAGGACTGTCCTGATTTTTCAGGATGTCTGTTTACCCTTTTGAAAAAATACAAAGAAAAGGAAAGTGAACGTAATTGTTTGGAAAATAAAAAATTGTGATTTATGAACGTGAACTAGCTCATTTTAATCTGTGTGAATGGAACTTTAAGCTAGCCCAAGCTGGCTGTGTCGGATATTTATTTATTTTTTCTCGATAAAACAGACACATGTTATTGTTTCAAGCTGACTGTTTGTATTATGTCGTAATAAATGTCCGGATTATGACAGTTACACCAACATATCGTAGTGATTTCTCAATTGGTCAAGGTTTAACTGTCAATAAGCTACACTTTGTATGTTTGACCTAAAGGACTTTTTGCTCTGATGATGGTTCCGGATGAACTTTAAACCAGCTTTGAAGAACAATAAATCCAGACTGTCAAATCATCATCAAATCAGTGATCCACAACAATGAGGCCCTGAACTGTTTTCTTCGTGATCTGAAGACAGAGAACACAATTGTTTTCACATGAACATTCTCATAGTATTAAAGACCCGTGTTCATGGCAACTGGAAATATAACTTTCTTTGTACCTGAAGCAACATTCCTCCACCAACACCTGACGCTTGTATGTTTTTTAAACAAAGGGCTATTTTTGGTGGAACACTCGCTAACGGTGGTAAATATGTCACAGCAGTGTGTCTGCTATGGACATAGCAACATACCGATGTCAAACTTTAGCTGTGTAAAGTTTCATGTGTTATGTTGTGTGAACAAAAGAGTGACCTTACTGCTGTGAAAACATAATACACTGACGTACAACAGCTTGGAGTTATGTCAAAAGAGGATTGAGTGTGTAAACGACACAATGTGTGTTAAAAATAAAGTTGAGCCTTGAACAATAGAAGCTGCTGCCTTACTCAAAATAACATCTATCAATTCTTTTTTCTTCTTTTTAATGTGACAATGTTCGAAAGAGCCTAATGGATATATGAATCAACTCTTCTGAAGAACAAAGCGGTATTTCCTGCTTGTAAAAAAGAGATTTCAAGTACTTTTATTTTAAGTTTGTGGGATTAGCTGAGTATGTCAAAGGTATTGTTTGTGTCTTATGTCTTATGATCAAGTATAAACCTGTCGTGAGAGAGGAGAACCATTTTGAAGCTTTGAGTTTGGCATTATGAAAGTTAAACAGAGCCAGCTGAGGTGACGTACTGCGAGTTGAGCTGCGCTCATTGGCTCCACAGTTTCGACTCGTTCGTAGCAGAAAACAATGTATTGTATTTTAGTGTACGCCCTCAGTACAATAAAAAAAGTTGCAAGTGCAAGTTGAAGACACTTATGCGTTGGCCTCACTTTACATACCCAGAAGCTCTGTCCCTTATATATACTGTCAGTGCTTATGACATAGCTTAGCCATGCTAGTGGCATGGCTCTATGGATGGCAATGTCTGTCTGCAGACACACTTACAACCATTTGAATACAGCTCGGCCTCCCAAGTGTGTAGGAGAAACTATGGAGGCTCATCAAAAAATGCAAAAGGGCCTATCTATAGCCAGTGGTATGATTTTTTTATTCCAATAGAGCCACCTAAATATTACACACTGGACTTTTATTGGTTTAATTCACCTTTGCTAATACATTAATTACACTGTAAGTGCCACTCGCATATATTGATAAAAGAAGTAAGCTAACATAAGTTATTCATTCCTATGAATTAAACCCAACTCAAAAATGAACTGTTGAAGTAATATCTCAGTTGTTTTCAGTGAACTTAAATTTGTGCAGGATTTTATGCATTGGTGATATAATTCCAGTTTGACTTATTTTCTTTAAGTTGGCTTTACATCATTACAATGTAATGTTGTATTTATCATACGTCAGTTGTTTTGACTGTTAATGTAATAAATTGCTTTAATGGAAGAAAACTGAGTAAACTGAATTTAAAATTTGTAACATTTGTATAAAGAAAATGAATTTAATTTACTTTATTCAGTTAAATTCTGTGAACACATACCACAAGTTTGGAGAAATGCTGCATATGAGTGTAATATACTTACTAGTTTTGAGTAAAATTAACAATTGAGTCCAATTACCGTAACAGTAAATGAGTTCTACTAATATTTTTATTTATTTTTACATGCTTAATTAATACTTAATACATTTAAACTGTTTCCTAAAACTGTTTGAATTGAACTAACTCATCAGGTTTTTACAGTGTAATAGTTTTAATGACTGTGGGTGCGGACTGACTGAATACATGAAGCTTATTGAATCTTATTAAAAATAGGCTCAGGGATAAAGTCAGCACTTGATTGAAGAATGTGTTCCCTTTGGCCAGGGCCTGAACCTCCAACACTCCCTCAGTGAATCAGACTCACAGATTGACACTGAGGGTTTGGACTCTGTGAACTCATGGTGGTTGAAGTGAAGGTTCAAATGGTTGAAATGCTTGGGAACCAGGACTTAATGAAGCAGAGCATTTCATCCAATTCCATTTGATGTTAATTTTAGCGCAGCACGTACATCATGGAGGCGATCCAACATCCACTTTGCCTCTAAACGTGAGACATTGTTATTATTTTCCCCTCTCTGTGGTCACCACTGTCTTCTTCTCTCATGTGATGTATGGCTGTGCTGTCATAGTGCTGTATCTCGTAGCAGCAGTGGTCCATTCAATGTGTTTCTGCACCTCAACTTTTTCATTTGTATATACTCTCATAAAAGTTGTTAACATTTGTTCTTCTGGTTTGTGACAGAAATTTACGGAGCCCCCCTGGTGACATTGGATAAAAAAAAAATTATGCGTGGCCACACATTACTATCTCGTGGCCATGCGTTATTATTTTGTGGCAACGAGATAGTTAATGCGTGGCCACAAGATAATTATTGAATTAATAATTTCTGCGATTTATGTGGCGAAAGTGCAGCGTCTTTGAAAATAAATAAATGCGCAGACTTTGGCTGATTATGCGTTGAATTATGCGATCACATAATCGCGTTTTTCTGGAGGGACTGCATTTAGCATTACCAACAGTGACATGTCCGACTTCACTTAGACGTAAGCTCCTCCAGCCTGTCATAGCATTATTATTGACATTACACTTGCCATGGCAATAATAACAAAACTACTCTTAAATACAAAAGCAGACTATAAACTACCTTTATTCATGAATAATAAACAGCATCACTGACAGCTCCATATGAATAACCATCCCGCCACTGAAGGTGAATTATCTTGTGGCCACGAGATAATAACGCATGGCCACGAGATAGTATGATGAGATGTGTGGCCACGCATTATTTTTTTTATCCAATGTCACCAGGGGGGCTCCGTAGGAATTAGTTATTATTAGTTAGAAATCATAATTTGAACAAAATATCTATTACCGTCACTTGATTTGAGACAACTCCTGAAATAAGTTCATTAACATTAAAAATCACAATTGAAAGGGTTTTTGATGGCAGGATCCAGCCTCACAGAGCCACTTGGCTGTTTGTTTTCAGGTTCATTTATGTTGTTTCTTCATCAGGTTTGTTGCATGCAGAACTTTAATGTTTATAATTACTGTACATCGCATACTGTAATGCAATAATAATATACAGCATGTGGCATGCCGTGGTGTGTGTGTGTGTGTGTGTTTGTGACTTGCGTGCAGAGAGAGAGGCAGGCAGGCAATCAAAGCAGCTCAAAAACATTCCTGAAGTTGCAGTGAGAGTTTCTGTGGTCAAAGCCTCAGGAGAGATGAGGAAAAAGAAAACTGAGGTCCACACGCAAGGAGAGAGGAAACGAGGAGAGGAGAGGAAAGAAAACAAGAGTAGAGAGGAGTGGAGAGAAAACAAAGGGAGAGGAAACATCTTATATTTATTGTACACATGTTTATCTTAACTCATTTGTTTTCTTCTATTTTACTTGTCCAGCTTCAGCTACACGTCCTCATCTTATTATAAATAAAATGATGATGAACAATGATACACTTAGAGTCAGAAATCCTTGACTTGAGCCTGCCGTACAGCTGCAGCAGGGATTTCCCCACAGCAGTGAAACATGATGCACGAGGAGGAGGTGAAGAAGTCTTCTTGGGGTGAAGAAGGAGTTTGCGTGCATCTAAAAATAATTTCATCCCATAACAATAATTCCAATGGTGGGCGGGGTCTACCTGCCCAAAGTTAAGCTTGACAACACCTACTCTGCAGATACAGTATATATACAGTCTGTACTAGATTGGTGTTAGAGATAGACTTCCAGAGCGAGAAAGAGACAAACTAACGTAGAGAACCCAAGATAAAAAAAATTGAAAATAAGGGCTGATGCAGGGTGTAAGGGATATTTAAAGTCTAGGAAAGATAAGCAGAGGCAGTTTGTAATGGAGAGTCTCTGGTAAGACTAAAAGACGAGAACAGAACAGGTCAAGACAGGGCTGATAGTGAAAAAGTGAAGGCAGAGTGAGATAAAGGTGCAAAAAATAAGACTAGAAAATAATATATAAAAGAAATCATGCAGCAGATCTGAAAGCAGGAGACATTTTATTGGAGATACAGCAGTGTTAAGGCTGACAGAACAAGAAGAAAATAAGTGGAAACTGAGACAAACAAAAAGGCTTAAAAGACTCCTAACAGTAAAAGATCACCAGATATCGACCATGCCATCCTTCTCCTCCTGCAGACCACTCCCTGTGGCCCTGGGGCCTTTGGAGGCAACCAGCACCTTTATCTCCTCCTCCTGTTCCTCCCTGCCTCTCTCTCCTCCGCGGGGTCGTCGACACCGGCGTGTCCTGTACCCGGCCTGCCAGAGCAGGAGGCCCATCCTGAGAGAGGCCCCGGATCAGGCCCGACGCTGGCTGCTGCTCCTCTCTGCACTTGTCTTCCTGCAGATCTACAATGAGGAGACGCACACCTGCGCAGGTTGGGTTGCACACATTGATACGACCATTTAGATGCTCACTCTTGATCTGTTACAGCACAGTTCAAAGACTAATTGTACAAAGGGAATTTTGTACAAATGTAAAAATTACTTTTCCAAATGTTATATGGGAAAAATATGTCAGCCACTTTAATAGGGTAATCAGCTTTGTCGGGGTTGTGTATTATTTGATTATTTTAGCTAGCTAAATGCATATTATAATGGGTTGTAGTCATAGTCAAAATGTTTCTATTAGTTTTAGTCCAATTTTAGTCCTTTGATTTTTGGTATATTAAGTTTAGTATTAGTGTTTCAGCAACAAGGAAGAGTTCTGATTCCATCATTTTGATCTTTTAACTTCCTGTCTATCCCAGAAATGGGACTGCGTTGAGTGTAGATTCATATCCAATGATTTAGTTTTAGTCAAAGGTATTAAATGTTGTAGGCTATCTGCTGTTCAGTTTGAAAAAAACAAAACCTTTTCTTTTGTTGTAAACTTGCAGAGCTCCAGAGCCAGTACCCAGACCCAGCAGCATCACAGTTCCAGGAGGGAGAGGATAGCCTAAGCACGGTGCAGAAACGGACGGGGGAGGACTCCTGGAGGGTCCAGATGGTGGCTGGGGCTTCAGAGACTCAGCTGGAGTGTGTGGTGTCCTGATGAAGGAGCAAGTCATTTCACTCACACCATCCTATGACCCCAAAGAAACTAAATGCACTGGGGAAGCAAAACAGAATAGATGAGGCTGCAGACAGATAGCAAAGACAATGTCAGTTGAGGATCAACGAGTTCAGATTCATTCCTATTTCCATCCATGTTAGCTGGACTGGAGACAAACAGTGTCATGTGTCACATGACTGCAGTGTTATATTGTTGGAGACTTTTTCTGCTGATATGCTGAAGACGCTGTGCTATTTATAAAAGACTGGATTTAAAACCAGAATTTTTCGAGCACATAAAGAAACTACCAACAGAATGTTTTAAATTGTGCAAGACAGTTTTGTAGGACATTAATTATGCATCAAATATGAGAACTGGTAAATATCTGTATTAATTTGAAATTGTAAATCTAATAAATTAGATGTTAACTGTGTTTGTGTGTATTTGTTTGTGTGCAGCAGTGGTGGAAAATAACTAAGTACATTTATTCAAATACTTTTTTCTTATGCCACTTCATACTTCTACTCTCACTACATTTCAGAAGGAAATATTTTATTTTATACAACATTATATTTCTTTAACAGCTAGAGTTACAAGTTACGTTACTGATTTTATACAAGAAATATAGTATTCAATTCAATTCAATTCAATTTTATTTGTATAGCGCCAATTCATAACAGAAGTTATCTCAGGACACTTTTCAAATAGAGCAGGTCTAGACCGAACTCTTTATAACATTAATTACAGAGACCCAACAGTACCACCATGAGCAAGCACTTGGCGACAAGGGCAAGGAAAAACTGCCTGTTAAAAGGCAGAAACCTAGGACAGATCCTTCGGCTCTAGGTGGGTGGTCGTCTGTCTCGACCAGTTGGGGTGAGAGAGAGAGAGAAAGAGAGAGAGAGAGAGAGAGAGAGAGAGACAAACAGACAGACAGGTGCACAGCAACAACAGTATTGGCAATGGCAATCTAGCAGGACCATGGCAGGAAGCTCCACCAGGATCGATAAGATCACCTGGTAAAGTATGATTAGTAATTTTAGACAGCATCAAGTAGCCAAAATGTACTATGACTTTTCTTACTTTTGCTTTTGATACTTAAAGTACTGTCCTTAAAGTACTTTTACAGGACTTTTAACTTGCATGTGGTACACCATCACTGTGGTACTGCTATTTTCTTTTAGGTAAAGGATGTGAAAACTTTTTCCACCACTGGTGTGCAGTATAAACTCTGTATAATCAGACAATGAACTGATCAGTTTCTGGCTCAACCTGCTCTCTGCTCTGAAACCCGACTGCATTGCCTCTGTCATCACCCAACTGACACTCTGATGTTTCCGAGGGAAGCTGTGTGAGGCCCAAGTGTTTGCTCGTGTGTGTGTGTGGGAGGGGGTGTTTACTTTGAGAAGAGGAGCCTTTGAACCCAGGCAGTGACTCAGAGAGACGAGGTAATCCCTCGTTCAGCCCACGCAGGCTGGCTGGTATCATTGTGTGAGAAAGTGAGTGTGTCTGTACATGCCTCGGTATGTGGCCATGTTACCAACACCCACTAACTGGACTGATATAATTTGAATGCTTTAACAGACATACCATATTTATTCATATGCAATAAGACTTTTCTGATCATTAGGGTGGAAATTCGTAAATTATATATATTATATTCTTAAAGACTAAAAACACAATAAACAGAAATATTGCTATCTTAAATAGAAATAAAATAAATAACACTGGAATTTATTCAAATATTTGTGCAATTGTATGTTCAAATATTGGTCAGTGCAAGTCAACTGTCAGTAGACTGCGTTCAGTCAAAAACATGATTTTGGCTTAAAAAATACATTCTTTGAATGATGTAAGGAAGATTATTTACTTACAGGATAACTGCATGGAAGAGAAAAACACCCCAAAAAATTATCATAAGACAGGAATTAAACAAAATATGACTGAACTCTTACATACAATTGAAAATAAGAATCATATAAAAGATTGGATCCTCAAACCTGTGGCATCCTAAAGAGTTATACAAAGACACTATATCAGACTATACATCTCAAACTTTATATTATGTAGGACAAAAAGAGACAGCACAGTAGGAAAAGAGACAGCAGAGATTCATACAGTCTACCTTCAGGCAAAATGATGTCAATGTTTATTTGTAATCTTTCTGTTTGTCATATACGTTGTGTATCTGAGCTCACCGTGTTGTTCATTAGAATGAACACAAACATCACGTCATTGCGGGAGAACACAGTATGATGACAGTTTGCTGCAACAGATCAGAGAGCGCAAAGAGGCTCATCGCCTCATCACAGCATCACAGTAGCCTCGGCTACTGAAGCAAAGACTCTAAAAGGAAACCTCTGCAGCTAAATATGCAGGCGTGCAGTCTGAGGGAGTTCTGTCCCACTATGCCCACATGTACCAGCCTGCACTGTGCATGAGAGTGTTAACAGAAATCCTCCAGAGCAGACCAGCTGAGATAGTTAATGTGCTTATTAACTTTTTGAACAGCAATAGATAGAACAATTTTCAAGGTAGTTTCCTTACAGCCAAACGTCTGGGTATATATGATAAAATAATCCCCAGTAGTGTTGTAACAGTGATTAATGTTTTTAATGTTTAGAAATTGAAGCCGCTTAAATGCAAGTAGTAGTACAAATTCAAGAAGCTTATGAGCAACATATTTTGCTCACTAGTTGGTGGACACAAATCCAGAGATAAAGGAAATGGATTTCCATTCATTCGTCATATGCACTCAAATGGGATATTGCCATATGATGTGATAATGAGAAAAGTGTTTGTGAGAACATCAGTGACAGCAGCTTTAAGGATTGTCTTCTCTCAACTGGGCTCTCATATTTGAGGTCAGTGTGTGTATGTGGCATTTCTGTGGCATTAATGGAAGAAGTAACCAGTTGTAGATTAGCAAGGCGGTAACTAATAGAATTCAATTCAATTCAATTCAATTTTATTTGTATAGCGCCAATTCATAACAGAAGTTATCTCAGGACACTTTTCAAATAGAGTAGGCCTAGACCGAACTCTTTAAAACATTATTTACAGAGACCCAACAGTACCACCATGAGCAAGCACTAGGCGACAAGGGCAAGGAAAAACTGCCTGTTAAAAGGCAGAACCCTAGGACAGATCCTTCGGCTCTAGGTGGGTGGTCGTCTGCCTCGACCAGTTGGGGTGAGAGAGAGAGAGAGAGAGAGAGAGACACAGACAGACAGACAGACAGACAGGTGCACAGCAACAACAGTATTGGCAATGGCAATCTAGCAGGACCATGGCAGGAGGCTCCACCAGGATCCATGAGAACCTGCGAGATGAGAAAGCACAAGAACTCCGGGGAAGAAGTGAAGTTAGTAACATGCAACATGAATGAGTGCAGAAAGAGAGAGGAAGAGAGGAGCTCAGTGCACCATGGGAAATCCCCCGATAGTCTAGGCCTATAGCAGCATAACTAAGGGATGGTTCAGGACTCACCTGATCCAGCCCTAACTATAAGCTTTATCAAAGAGGAATGTCTTAAGCCTACTCTTGAATGTGGTGAGGGTGTCTGCCTCCCGAACCACAACTGGAAGCTGGTTCCACAGGAGAGGAGCTTGGTAACTGAAGGCTCTGGCTCCTGTTCTACTTTTAGAGACTATAGGAACCACAAGTAGCCCAGCATTCAGAGAACGTAGTGTTCTAGTGGGGTAATAGGGTACTATGAAGTCTTTAAGATATGAAGGGGCCTGACCATGAAGAGCTTTATAGGTGAGGAGGAGGATTTTAAATTCTATTCTACATTTTACAGGGAGCCAGTGCAGAGAAGCTAGTACAGGAGAGATGTGATCTCTTTTTCTAGTTTCTGTCAGTACTTGTGCTGCAGCGTTCTGAATTGGAGCGTTTTAATGGACTTATTGGGGCAACCTGATAATAAAGAGTTGCAGTAATCCAGCCTTGAAGTAACAAATGCATGGATTAGTTTTTCTGCATCTGTCTGTGATAGTATGTGTCTAATTTTTGTAATATTACGTAAATGAAAGAAGGCAGTCCTAGAGGTCTGCTTCATGTGGGAGTTAAAAGACAAATCGTGATCAAAGATAACTCCAAGATTCCTGTCAGTGGTGCTAGAGGCCAAGGTAATGCCATCTAGAGTAACTATATCTTTAGACAGTGAGTCTCTAAGGTTTTTGGGGCCAAGAACAAGAATTTCGTTTTTTTCTGAGTTTAACATCAGTAAATTGCAGCTCATCCAGGATTTTATGACCTTAAGACATGTTTGTAATTTAGATAATTGATTAATTTCATCGGGCTTGATCGATAGACATAACTGCGTATCATCTGCATAACAGTGAAAGTTAATGGAGTGATTCCTAATAATGTTGCCTAAAGGGAGCATATATAAAGTAAATAGTATTGGTCCAAGTACAGAACCTTGTGGAACTCCATGACTAACTGTAGTATTTATTGAAGATTCATCGTTAACATGTACAAACTGCGAACGATCTGATAAATATGACTTAAACCAGCTTAGTGCAGTTCCTTTAATGCCAATTTGATGCTCAAGTCTCTGTAAAAGAATATCATGGTCAATGGTGTCAAATGCAGCACTAAGATCTAATAATACAAGTACAGAGACAAGTCCATTGTCAGAAGCAATCAGAAGGTCATTATTAACTTTAACCAGAGCTGTCTCTGTGCTATGATGAACTCTAAATCCTGACTGAAAATCCTCAAATAAACTATTGTTATGTAGAAAGTCACACAACTCTTTGGTGACTGCTTTCTCCAGAATCTTAGAGAGGAAGGGGAGATTAGAGATTGGTCTATAGTTGGCTAAAACCCCTGGGTCAAGAGTGGGCTTTTTAAGAAGGGGTTTAATTACAGCTACTTTAAAGGACTGTGGTACATATCCTGATAATAAAGAAAGATTAATCATATCCAGTAAAGAAGTGCCAATTAAGGGAACAACTTCCCTACTACAATGCTTGTACTAACAAAACAAATAAATCCTAATTTAATCCAAAATCTCAGACAGCTTTGTTATCATGAGCTTCGACTGATGTCGTAAAGAGTGCTCATAATTCTCACCGCGGCGATGACCTCAGGGAATCACTCTGAATAGACACACAGAAAGTCTGAGGATTGAGGTGTTGTGATAGATTCTGTCACCATGTCAGAATGACTCCTGAAGTGACTAAAGTTTAAACTTTTGAGAAAGAAGACGTCACGTCACCGCAAAGCAGGATGACAGTTTGATGAGCATACCAGTCGGTTTCTCTCAGGGCACTATTGAATGTGTGTGTACGTGCACGCTGTTTATGTGTGTCTAAATGTGTGTGTCAGAATGTATTGGCAGAACAATCAGGACACATACTCACTGCAGGTGTGTACAGGTGTGTGCATAGGTGTGTGTGTGTGTGTGTGTGTGTGTGTGTGTGTGTGTGTGTGTGTGTGGCATCCAAATTTGTGTTAATTTGGTTCCCACAGAGCTTCACATAAACTCAGAGAAGATTTCAGTGCATTTTTTTGTGCACATTTTTTAAATGTTGTAAAATGTCAGATTACATTTGTTTAATTGAGTTTTATTTATTTATTTATTTATTTTTTACTTTAGTAATTTTTCAAGCTTGAGCACTAATATGAAAAAAGCCACATATGTACTGAAGTGTAGAAGTATGGTTATGGTGTGGTTAAAGTTAGAGAAAGATCCAACAGACACTCATGTCCACGGGGTCACAGAAATATTCTCGGGATCAAGTCAAGTCAAGTCAGCTTTATTGTCAAAATATGCTATATGCACAACATACAGCACAGATGAAGTTACAGTCCTCTTGGACCCACGGTGCAAGCAGGCAATAAAAAATAAATGTTCTATAAATAGAAAAGACATAAAATAAACAATCAACAATTTGACATGACATAAAATAAACAATCAACAGGACATAAAATAAACAATCAACAATTTAACAGACGTAAAATAAACAATCAACAATGCCACTTTTGGCTCTTGATCTCCACACTGTAGTGTTTTACCACCTATTTTAACAAGGTTACAAGGTAATCAAAGTGGAAATAAGACAACATAGAGAAAAAAAAAGTTAAAACACAGTATACCAAGATATGTCCCACAGTTCAAAACAATATGAGGAAACAATTGTAAACAAGCAAGATGCATATAAGATCTGTAATTGTACATAGATTGCAGATACAATGTGAAAAAAAAAAAAAAGTGTTTTTTAACTTCAAAATAGTTACTGAGCTATCTAACCTGAGGTCCTAAGGCAGACTTTAAACCTGGCTGCAGGGTTTTACTTCCACTCAGTCCCAATAGTGGTAGTGATCTGGCTCACAGTGTTCCAGTTTAATGGCTTTGTGCCTGGGAGCATTGTCAAGTTGAAACAGGAATGGGCCCTATCACCTTTTGTCATGTAAATTAGTTACATAAAATTCTCTTCATTGGAAAAAGCAGGAGAAACTGTATACAGGTTTCCAGATCAAGGAAATGTATTCATCGATATACAAAAAAACAAGGTTGTATAACCACATTTAAATGTGTAGTTCCTTCATGGTACCCACATAGAAAAATATGATCAATAAGAATAACATAAAGGATAAAGAAAATAGAATAAAATAGATAAATCAATATATATGGTTGTTTATTTATTTATACACCCAGGAAATAATTCTGCAGTGCATCTTTTGAATTTGCATCTGGGGGAATGTAAACAGCAACATGGTAGTGATTATAATATGATAAAAACAAACAGTGTCCATTCACTCTGACTGCGTTTGTGCATCGATGATGCTGGGTGAACTCACTATACATAACTCAACTATATGAGCAGGATGCACACTTATCTCTGACTGTGTGGAAATCTGAATCTCTCACAGATGATGAAGAAAGGCATTAAAATGGAAGGGTAGGCTGCAACAGATTCCTATAGGCTGATATAGGAGTTTAGTGTGGTGCTGAAGTTGAATGGAGCTCTAGTTTGCACAAAGTGTATATTTGTAGTTACAAAGCTAAAACCTGGAATAGCACTGACCTAATATAGCAACAAGAACTTTTTGTATTGATTTTAAGACACAAATATGGTTCAAAATCAGCAGGTCAAACTGTGAGAAACTTTACCCTTTTTAACCAACAGAAACTTGGGCGTTAATTATGATCTGACTAAAGCTAATCCAATAGCGTGAACTCAGTTGTGCTTTTGTCACACGTCACCATCAGGAAGCTTCTTTCCACAGAAAACTACCACAAAAAGTTCAGCTGTCAATCAGCAGCACCACTTTTGATGGCTGACATTTGTAGAAGGGTAAGTCTAAAAACCACACCTGGAGGATGGAAACATTCCTGTGTTGCCATTCAGGTTTACTACAAAGCAGGCTGCTTTAAAGCTACAGGGGAATCAGATCAAGTTCACAGATTTCCACCATCCACCCGAACAAAAAAACAACAACAGCACGTATCTCCTATCTATGCTGGCTGGGTTCCATTTCAGTCTCATTTAATAACTGCATGGTTTGGCTCCAGTTGATAGAATCTTTCTCAAGATGAATCTTATTATCTCCAAAAGTGATATGTGGCGAAACTTTTTCCACACAGGAAATACAATGCTTCTTAAGTCTCATAACCTCCATAACACACTAGTGAGTTTGAAATGCAGATATGCAAATATAGTAATATCGTGGCGACATCCATTCCAGAAAACTATGTGGGCTTTATAGATAACTGGAAGACTTTCTGAGGAAAACCTTGTCTGATTAGGCATCCATCCCACTTTGGATGGAGTTGCTGTTTTGTCTTCTAGATTGTGTACCTAAAACTAGACAACTCAGAGTTCAGACCAGGAGGCAGAGCTGCAGTCTTTTACACACTTCTCTGTGCTTCCATTAGAGCAGTTACCCACTCCAAACCTCATAAAGACTGTGTCTGTCCCCCGATCACATCAATTATTTAATTATTGAATAATGCGTGTTTTGATACTGAATGTGTTGGTTTTCTGACATTGCATTACAAGTAAACTTAACCTTTTTAGTGAAATACACAATAACAACTAATGAACAAAATGATATGATTAATAAAATAACAACAGGAACAAAAACTTTAATAAAGGCAGATCTAGTAAAGAAGTGCTCACTAATGGGTAAGACTTTTTCTCATTAATATACCATTAATTCATTTCTATTGCGGGACTACAAGCCATTAGGCAAAATTCCTATACCGGATGTCTATCTGAGTGCTGTAGCTAAAATTAAGGAGGCGATTCCTTCAGTACTTAATTACCGTAATTGCCACGTCATAAAGAAAGGCCCTCCGTAATGCCAGAGCAGCCTTTTATTCAAGAAAATAAGAACAACCCCAGGTTTCTTTTCAGCACTGTAGCCAGGCTGACAGTCACAGCTCTATTGAGCCATGTATGCCTATAGTCCTCAGTAGCAATGACTTCATGAGCTTCTTTAATGATAAAATACATTTTCCTCAATCAAACCTCATCAATTAACCTAAATGATTTCTTTGTCAGAGATTAGACCCCATCCCAACTAGGCTGAGAAAAAGTCTTACCCATTAGTGAGCACTTCTTTACTAGATCTGCCTTTATTAAAGTTAAAGTTTTTGTTCCTGTTGTTATTTTATTAATCATATCATTTTGTTCATTAGTTGTTATTGTGTATTTCACTAAAAAGGTTAAGTTTACTTGTAATGCAATGTCAGAAAACCAACACATTCAGTATCAAAACAGCGAGTAGAGGCACAATTGCTGCACACAGCCGACCCAACTAAAATATTTTCTGCTTGCCCCTCGTTTTCAATGTGAAACAAATAAAGATACATGATAGAGAAAGAATAGATAGAATAGATCTTTATGGTTCTGTAGTGGTTTTTTTTTTTTTTTTTAAGATTTCAAAATGCAAGTCACTCTCCTCCGTGTGATGTCTTCATGTCCTGTGTGTTTATGAAGGAAGTTCAACATTTGAAAGTGTGTTTTATTTTCATGAGAGGAATCTTTTTGTCAGAGCAGATGACCAAATCGGTTTCCTCATCTCAGAGAGTTGGGTTTTTCCGGCTGTGACCAGTGACACGGTAGCCAGCATGACTGAAAATCTCCCATGTGTGTTTTCCTAGATGAGCCGTGGCTATCAGGCTGGTGTTGCTGACGTCGACCAGCAGTCAGCAGTTACTCAAAGCCTGGAAGTCATCTGTTTAGTTTGGAGAGGTCGAGGTTAGCTGTGAGAAACAACACGTTTTTAGATGGTTCATCAGCTCTCTATGAACCAATGCTGCTCTCTACGAACAAGAAACAGCTGGGATTGGTTAGGACCTCCACCCCACACACACACAGTCCCTCCGCCCCCTCAGATCTGCTGATCCAATCAGATGGAGATGGAAAATGACGAAAAAGCAAAGAAAACTGTATGCTCCGGAGCCAACGAGGAGGAGAGAGACCATAACCATCTGCTGTCCAATTTTAACCCTTTAATGGACAGAAGCTCTGCAGGCAAAGAGGCAGGTTTAATAGAGGTTTTGTTTCTAAAAAGGTTTCTATTAATTCTTTGCTTGTAAGTTTCACTGGAACTTTATAAAATAAATCTTTGAGTACACTGGCACTGTGCAGGCTAGTTAAATTCATGCTAAAACATTGCTTGAATCATGTCCAGAGCTTCTTATTTAGAAGGGGTTTTCAAGAGTTCATAGGACTATTTCTGCAAAATAATTTCTATCATGAATGTACATCTTAAACTTTGCTCCATCTTTACAAAAGTGGGCTGTGCAGCCAAACTTTGTTCAAACCCACATAATTTTACTTTCAAATCTACTAGGCATCCCAAAGACACCAAAAATATGCCTGTAGTTTCACTCGTCCTTTTTTCAGTAGAGAGACTCTGTAACAGCAGACAGATGAGAACAGGACACTGAGATATCCCCAGTCTAAAGATAAGGAATACAAACATGGGTGCAGCATGTTTCCAATTGCTGTGCATTACCTTGGAATAAATGATAGACGAACAATCTAGAAATGTTACTGGCTGCTTGTGATTCATTTTGTTTCTGGTGCAATTTTTAGGTGCTATGACCCTCATGACACCAGCAAGATAGTTGTTGTTTACATTGTTTGAAACATATCACATGGTTTTCATTAGCATGACCTACCCAGCTTGCATGTGGACAGATCCTTCCACTGATAAAGGTAACTGAAATCTCAAGAAAAAGTGAGTAGTTGGGATTGGTTTGGAGATTATTTTGTCGAACGATCAATGATCACAGACATTATGAATGCAACAAACCATTCAGACACAAACATGTGACCCGGTTTTGGGAGGGACCTTTGTGTGGGCAAAAGGGGGGTCGTCGGCCGTCTGATGCTGCCCTGTTCTGCACGTAGGCCCGTTCACATGCCAACAAGCCAGAGACGAGCCAGCACGGCCAATCAAAACGGTCTTTGATCAGAATTACCGCACAATAGTGACCCAAATCACATGGTCGCCATTATGACCTGACAGCCAACATTTGTGTGTGCATGTGTGTGTGTCTAAGCGTCTGCTGACTGAAATCACCCACGACTCCTCGTTGGTATGAAGGATCAGAAACAGTTACTGTAAAACAAAATACAGGGAGAAAAAACACGCATTAAGTGCACACTGTGGTCAGCATTAGAAACATGACTCAACCTCAACTCACTCATTTAGAGAGGGGAAAAAAGTCTGCTACAAGTCATTTAATCTTTTACAGTAAAAGTGGAAAAAAGCAGACAGAGCTGCATCAGAATGTAAACGGTGGAAGTTTTGAATACCGGACAGCAGACGGAGTGAGGTCACTTCACTGTCTGTCTGACAGAGAAGGTACATTAGTATCATTATAATAACGTGAGCTTTTACAGGAACTAAAAGTGCTGTTTTAATAAGAAGACTCACCTCGGTTTACCGCCAGAGTGGAAAAAACCTTTCAGAACACATTAACTGACCCGGAGGATGGAGAGATTTCTGGTTTCAGGGTCCTGTATTATCCATTGTTCTACACCTAAGACTATTTTTTCCCCTACTGTATGTGGTTTAGACCAAACAGAAGAGATCTAACTACTCATTGAGCCAATGAGAGCACACTAATATCCATTTGGCGATCAGGTTCAGCACTTCTTCTAGTAGGTGTGATGAGTCCAATTGCCGAAAATTTAAAGTTTGTGGAAGAACAATTTCAATGTTTTTTTTATCCATTATTTTGAGATATATTTGCATAATGACAAAGGCATGTTCCCTGCTCACACTCCTAACTTGCAAGTGTTATTATGAAGTTTTCAGGATTCTCTTTGACTGACATAATTTCTCTGCACACCGATATGTAGTCAGCCATTCTAGCTAAACCCCCATCACAGAACACTGGGTATCTGGGGCAGTGGGTTGGACATGACCTCTGACCACCAAATCATTTATGTATCATCTCACATTTCATTCACTTTTGCCGTTGGTGATGATGGCTCGCTTCACTGCCTACCATATTTGGAAACACTGTTACAGTACACGGTGTCTTTGTGTGTGTCAGTCAGTAGAGGAATATATAGCGTCAGGAATGTCACAGCCTGCTGAGAAAAAATTGTTAGAGTGTTTGTGACACATATTCCCGCCACGTTCTCCTCTGGCCACCCAGACGCTCAGTCAAGGTTCCCACTGCAGCTGCAGGGTGTGTGTAATATCATGCTGCAGGTTCAGATGCTTCTGATTCTTTCTGCTCGAGCTCATGGTTAAACAAAGGGAACGGAAATATGTTCTAGGTATTTTAAACATGCAGGATGTTAATGCAATAAGTTTCGCTTGAAAATTTTTTGTTGGGACTGAAACTGATGAGAGAACATGACAGAAACACTGCAGCGCAAAGCACGTTGTCTAAAAAACAATTAAACAGGCCTCAATCAGAATCATCAAAGCTGATTCAGATGCAAATGTCATTTATGTTAAAGTGTTCAGCTGTCACGTATTTCACTTGAATTGCAAAAACAACACCCTGTTTCATTCTGTAATTGGCAGGTTGCATCACTGCGTCAATAGGGCAAAGTTATGTGCCAAGTTTTCACTTGAAAGGAAAGTCGATGATTGATTTGACCTTTTCTTGCAGTGAGTTTCACACACACACACAGCTTGATCTGAAGTAACTTCAAGAGAAAAGCTGTAATGGACATTGGCTTATTTAAGCCATCATCCTTTTTAGATAGAAAACAGCTCACCAATCAGAGTGTTCTCACATTGGTTTGCATCTGTTGATTCAGCATACCACCACCCTTTTTAAAATAAAATAATCCAATTTCTGACTGTCACTACATCTAAAATCTGAACATTTTGGACACCATTTGGAAGACAAAACACTGTGCCAAAGTTTTTTATAAAAAGGTATGCCTTTAGAATTATTTGAAAGATCATACTAAAGATCTGCAAATAGCTTTTTTGAATATATATACTGTAGCTGAAACTGATTATACGACTAGAGTTTGAGCCTCTCTTTAGTCAAACCTGCAGTCAAACCTGCGTCCATTAACACAATGCAAACCCTTTTTCAGCGTTGCTCGGGCTACACAAACCCTGCAGACTGAAATGAGGGAGATACAATATTTTATCAAAGAGGAAAGTTCATCGGAAGTATATAATAAGCTGCCTGCAGAAAGGAAAATCTGCTTGTGAGTCATTTCATTGTACAGTTTATTGTTTCCTCTTCCTTGTTAATCTGTCCATTCTTGTGAAAGATCCATTCACCAGCAGCGGTTTACTTTAGGATGAGAGGAGCATTGTGTCATGTCACGTATACAGCGACGCTGTGATCACAGATACAGTGACTACAGATGTGCCAAAATGAGTGAATAGGTAGAGGAAGAGATTCCCACTTTCATGCCAACAGATCTTCATGATATTTTCATGGAAACAAGGGGGTGAATCCTAGTTATTCTGCTGACCTAGCACCTTCCTTTGTTCATAGTGCTACCGTCAAGCCAAAACTTCTACTTTAATACCATTCACATTAAGGTTTCACATTCCAGTTGGTTCAAGGCCAAAAGGAAGTTAGTTATTGTAGTTACACAACCATAAGTTGGAGCTGCAGCAGTTATATCATTTGGTGATAATGGTATTTTAGAAACACACAAAAGAAATTAGCTTAAAGTCATTTCAATGTCTTAGCCCTCCTGATGATATCATTATCTTTGATGTCCATCACGAATAAACATCCAGAAATCTGCTTAGAAATCAAATCTGAGGAAAGTCAGTCTCTAAACATTCAGGCTGGCTGGAAACAATTACAGAAAAAAAACTGGACTGCAGAACCAATCTGAAGTCTTTGGCGTGTCCTCATTATATGATTGTTAGCGGCTGTTCTTGCTGCCATTCAAGCAACTACTTTGCATTTACAAATCCCCAGACGATTGATAGGCACTACGATCTCTGAACGGCTCGTATTGTGAGATTAGATGAAGAGATGCTCCTTATAATTCCAGAACTTGCCTGAAAATCCTTTTCAATCAAGTTTTCTTCAGTATCAAAGTCCAATCCAGCAACAGTTAGTCTGTACATACATGGGCACATTGCTAATAGTCGAAAGCATGCTTTAAATGGTGCCACATGGTATGACAGGGCCCTCGTGCTCAAAGCAAGAGGCTAAAAATCTGATTTATACTAATAAATACTGATTAATGCAGGTTTCACTATACAGTGCATCAACTGCCATCATACATCTTTACTGTTCACTGTTCCATCTATTGCACTTTCTTTCCTTCATACTTTTTGCAGTTCACTATCTTTGTACTTGTCTTATATCTTATTTTACTGTATTTATTCTTACTGTGTAAACTGTACTGAAGTAGCACAATTTTGCCTGCATACTGAATATTTTACATGGAGAGACAATAAATGTTACCTTGTTCCTTCAATGGTCTCAAAATTGACAAGAATAGGAAAAATAGCAACAAGTGACATATTTAAATTATTTAAATTTCACAAACATGTTATCTAACACAGGGCTGTTGTATTGGGTTTCATTATCACTGTATTGTTCTAAGAAAAGATTCAAGAGCACTTTTTCTGCAGTACAGGGTGAGATCAGATATGTTGTGAAATAATTTGGCAGCAAGGTGAATAAGTGAAACTCGACAGGTTGGTGCAGAGCCTGCAGATTCCTGGGAACACTACACAATAATTCATTTACAGATATTTACTCAAATAAATGAGGTGTCACAATCAAGGTTCCATCACAAATGAGAATATACGTTGAGGGTATGTTCTGTATTAAATGAACTCATTTTTGTTCCCGAATATTCTGACTTCCCTTCATTCACAGTTTTGAATGCACTTCCACTTCAGCTATTTTCTGCTACAGATTTCATCCAAACTAATTTACATAATTATCTGAGCCAAGTTCCATAAATGTTTCTTATAACTGCAAGCCAAATATTTGTGGGAAATTTTGTGACCCACATTGACATTAACTTCCACAAGCCTTGAATGTATTGTGCAGCTGCAACCAAATTGAAACGACATGTGAACATCTTGGTCCGAAGTGATTCTGCAAAATGTTAAAAGAAGTAATTACACCATTTTCTCTTCATCAAAATGTTTTTTACCAAATAAACTTATAGGCAGCTTACAACTGCAGGCTGCTGTAAAATGAATCGTAGTACCAGTACAAACAGATCTTAAATATAGTGTCTTCCTCTTTGAATTTGGACTTTCACAACATCCTGTGACTTCACCATCCAGAATGAACTCACAGCGCGGGTGACAAAAATCACATGTTGGAAAACCAGTAAAATTCCCCCGTTAATGTACATTTTCAAGCAAGCAGAGATATTTTTAGAATCAATTCAATTCATCAACAAACAGATGCAGCTTTTTAATTCCAATCATTTCATTCTAATTGTCTAATGTGTTTTATTTTGCTAACTTTTTCTCGAAAAGAAGGCATGATGGACCATTTAACTTATATATAACAGACTACAGGGTGGGCACTACTACATCACTAATAACAGAGCCCCCCATGGCTGAGTGCTTTCCTGTACACCCTCTACACTAATGACTGTCACAGACCCTGCCTCATCATATGTATTTCAAATATTCATATAATACAGCCATACTTGCATTCTCAAGCACAATAACTCAGTCCTGGCCTATCAGCATCTCCCACTTCACTCAGTGGTGCATGGAGAAGCACCTTCTCCTGAATGGTCCTCATCGAAACCCGCACTGAAACTGCCATCACATGCAAAGCACTAACCATAGCACACAACTCCAGCCACCTCATTCTTCACTCAACTCCCATCCGGCTGCAGATACAGATCTCTGATCTGTAAAAACACAGAGCTTTGCACCCTCTGCCATCACTGTCCTAAGCAAACTGCAGCACACTAAACGGACTAATGTCCTTTGACTCTCATCTACTGTGTCCCTTGTGGCTGTGTTTCTTGGCTTATGTGTTCATTGATAATCTATGTGTGTTTAGGCTGTGGAAACACATTTCCTCTAAATGTGTTTTGTGGGTGATTTATGAATTCTGTTGTAGACAACAAAGAAGAAGTCTGAAGCTGATTGTGAACGTTGTTTAAGTTGCTTCTCCACCTTCTCTTGTTTGTAAATGTACACATTTTAGAAAAAAATTACAGAACTAAATTTGTCTCCATAATTCCATCTCATTTTCACAGCAATTAACTCCAGTTTGTGAGAAAACCAAAGATTTTCACATCATATCTTGAGACAAATGATTTCTGCTTTCTATCCACCACAACTAAACTGCCATTGTAGCTATTTTACTGATCTCAGTGTGTTAGGGTCAACATTAGGTTAAGTCATTCTGGTTTAGTTACAAAAGTCTCCAAAATCCCAAATGACTCTTCTGAAGTTTGCAGTTCACATTATCACATTGATGTGAGGCAATGATTGACTGAACATTGGCCATATTTCTTATACAACGTACAACACAAAAGATGGCATTTTATTTCATTTTAACCCAGGCTCAGAATTCACTCCCTGGCATAAAATCTCAAAGTCTAGCTTTAAGAAGGAAGTTACACACATAATTACACTGAATTGAATGTCAATTTTTACATGACACTTACATGAAACATTCATCGTAGGGTTCAAAATGCCTGTGGGTCAAAATGAAAGAGAGAGTTATTCAGGAAGACATTCATTCATTCATTGATTTCAATACATGTTTGTATCCAGTAAAAAACCACCCTGAGGATTATCTGAAGGAAGTTTCCAGCAGAGTAACTGTCACATGTGACTGGGCACATATTGTACCGTCTATGATGTTTACAGTCAACTGAAACCTTATAGGTCCTCAGAATAACTGGCACTACTGAATATCATGTGGATATCATTTGAAGGTGATATTGTTACAACCACGTGTGTTCTGGCAGATTATAATCTATTTGTTATATATTTAGGATTAAATAATACATTTTCACAATGTGCAATATATCACATAATTATAATAATAATAATAATTATATCATATAATATGGGTATATTAAAATAAGTTTCGTTAATTTGATTTTCAGCTACAAAGTTTAGTGTAGGCTAATTATTTTACCAAACCCTGATGATTCACCTTCTCACCACAACCTGTTCGCTCCGGAATCAAAGCAGCGGCCACAATCTTAGAACTCATGCAAATTGTATTATTTCCCCACTTGAGCAATAAACTCAGGGAGTGGCCTGCTGTATATGGGCGTTTCTTAAAAAGCACAACCTGAAATAAGAATATAAATACGGAGCTCTTGTCCTCGACAGGATATCTGACTTTTTGGAAGCTCCGACAGAGTAACCCCCAAGAAAAAGCAAAACAAAACTCTAAGAAAATGTACTCACGGTCAAACAGCATGACTCTGACTGTTCAGCGGGAGAGCTTTGCCTTCTCCAGGATGGCGACCCGCAGCACGGAGCCGGAGGTCTTCACCTTCGAGCGGCTACCGACGCAGGCAACCGCCGTGCGCTCCTACGTGCCCATCCGGCCGAAGAAGCGCTGCACTCGGGTTATGTACCCAGCTAAAGTCCGCATGCATCTTCCACCACCGGAGAAGAGCCAGGCCAAGCGCTGGCTGGTCATCCTGTGCCTGGTGGTGCTGTGGCAGATTTACACCGAGGACCCCTGCGCAGAGACGCCGCTGGGCAGCTCAGACAGCCCGGTCAGCGACTACCAGGGTTTCACCTTCCAGTCTGCGGAGGAGCAAGTGAGACATCTCACAGACCTCAGTGCCAGCTCCGAGTTCCTGTCAGCCTCCCCGACCAGCTGCGAGGACGACAGCTCATCCAGCGAGCCGATCATTCCGAACACAACCTGCCCCAAGCCCGGCGAGGACACAGAGACCAGCCGGTCATTCGAGCAGAGCGCCGGTAAGAGCTACATGGTGGCTCTCCTTGTCTACCACAGACTGGGAAGCGACAACTAAAACTTCCGGGTCTGGTTCAACCATTAACCGCCCGAGTCTGGGCTTCTGGGAACAAAAACGAGCCGAGCTGAAGTTGATCCTGAGCAGCTTCTGGAGAACAGCGGTGCGCCCTGCGCGGTGCAGCCGGGAGGAAGCTTCATGCGCTGGCTTTCCCCTGCCAGCGGTCCCCCTGAGAGCGGAGGAGGACACAGTCTGGAATGGGACACAATTGAAAAGAAAGAAAGAAAGAAAGAAAGAAAGAAAGAAAGAAAGAAAGAAAGAAACTGTGAACTCTTACAAAAACTGAAACTTGAACTCAAGAAAACTTGAACTGTGTGTATTTTACACTTTAACTGCACTAAATGGATGTTTTACTACGTCATTGAAAACTGTCACTACTGTAGGCCACCAAGCTGAAACTGACATTGTCTGTTGTATGTCTTATTTAGATATTTATTCTATTATTTGCTATTTATTGATTAATAATTTTAATAAAAAAATGTCTCAAAGAAGTTCCTGTTTCCTGCCTTTTCACTGAATTGCACGTTTTTGAGCTTTTTCTCATTATTTGCATTAATTAAAACATCTAATGAATATTATAAGTGTTTGCAGACTGCATTGGATTATAATCAAAACATCTGCATCCTTGACAAGCTTTAATTCCATTCTCACAATAATTACAACTGCAAACTGATTTAAAAACAAGGTCTTTTTTTAACCAAAAGGTGTCAAACAAATCTCCTTTTTACAAAATTATACAGCACTAAATTATAACTGCCTAAGGCAATACTTTTATTTACTTTATTATGTAAGACTACATGTTTTTTCAGCTTTTTGTGAAAATGAATCTTTGCAGAAAGCACAGAAACTGGCCCCTCTTCATGCAGATGCATATTTGCCAGATGTGGCTTGTAACTGAGCTTTGTAAACACAAAATCATTTAACTATAAAGAAACATTAAGCCAGTAATAGTGATTCAGAAAACATGATCTGATAATTGGGACTGACAGAAATAAATTAAAAATAACAAAACAAGCTTTCTCTTAATATAAACTCAGGGTCCCTTCAATTACAATTTGCAAATTCTAAGGAGACAAAGCTAGCTCCACAAAGAAAGGGTTTTACCACTTTGGTATGGAACAACTGGCCTGCAACAAGTTAACACCCAACTTCAGTGGTGGACCTCACTAATGTTCTTGTGTCTGAATGGGAACAGTGCAGCCTGCAGCCAGGTTCAACAGGGTAAGAGTGGAGGCTGATTACATAATGCCGTCACAATACTGCTACTACTGCATGTAAAATATGCTAATAGACACTGTAGACATTGAAGGATATTTGGGATTTCAGCTTCAGTCTGGACTGATTCCTGCAGACTCTGAGGAAAACTTTCCTGTGCAGACTCACTTTCCTTTTTTCATTTTTCATCTTAATTGTCAGAGCCATAAATTCCAATCCTGAGTCATGAGCCCATCAGTGTGCAGCTCTTTCAGCTTCAGGTTACATCACAGCTTCATACAGCAATGACTAATATAGTTTAAATGTCTGAGAACCTTGCAGACTGCACTGTTATTCTAATGAGTAAGATACAGTAACTCATTTCATTTACATATAGGTTATGGAGATTGTTCACCGCTCATTAATGCATTACCTCAGAGAAAGAGGTGTCGTGTTGCCATGAAGTCATGCTGCTTCATCTGGCTGACTGAGGTCAACCGTCGCCTCTGGGCATATGGGAAAGACGTGTTGATGTTGATATTAAAGGGTTGCCATGTAGACATTATCTTGTACTCACATTCACTTCGATCGGGTAATACAACAGGTGTGGCAGGTATGGGGTGGGGGTTCTGTGTCTCTGTAAAAATGTTACACATCTGATATTCTTTTGTCATGTGTGACGCAGATCCGCTTTTGAAATGACACGTATTAAACCTGATATTCTCAGATATATTCATATGGGGGTCCAATAGAGAGGCACAGTGAAACCAGAACTTCCTTGTTCTGTGACAGAAGTTAGAAAACCTCAATCAATATTCAGTTGACATTTATAATAACTTAGATAACTCAGCTCAGAATTAAAGCAGAGAATAAAAAAAGAAAAATCAAACATTATTGTCAATTCAATATCTCTGTTCTTAGGGGCTTTTTAATGAACACAATATCCCATAAGCCCACAGACCATCACAGGTCAATGTCACGGCTCAACAAAAGAAGTGAGTCCATGAGCTGGGACGTCAGGGTTAGTTCAGATATGTTTGTAATAAAAGCTGAGAACGGCTTCCTTTGGCTCTGTACCTGACACCGATCTGATCTCTGGCCTTAATCTGAACAGCCATCTAAAGTCTTCTACAGGGAAATATCCAAGGCTCTGAGCAAAATTTTATCGTGGTTGGAAACAAGCTCAATGAATGTAATGTTAACCCATATTACACCTGTGTTCACGCGGGTGTAACGGCCAGGGGCTCTTTCATGCTTAACCAACCAAACAGCCACTGATACGGGCTACTGTAGCAGTGCCAGATACACTGAAAAACTTTCAGCCAAAGATACTAAATGATGGCCAACTGTCAGTTTGGTGTATGAGAACCTGAACATGTCCAGAGCTTTTGACCAAAGAACAAAGTGAACATTACAGTGTGTCTTTAACGTTTTGTCACCGGTTGAGGCTGTGGACAGTGAACACAGTGATTTGCAATGAGTCTGAGGAATGCATGCCTCAAATAGTCCAACCTGAACTGACTATCAACAGCAATTTATTTAAAGCTCTAAATTCAGGGACTGCAGGGATGTTTCATGGTCTCACTTACAGGATGCTGCAGTGTTTACAGTAAAACTAGAACATGACCCAATAAGCTAAACTTAAAAGAAAGAGAGGGGTTTTTTTTGTTGTTAAACCGGTTTAATTCCTCACAGGACTTTTTTCTACACCTGTTTTTAGCAGAGTGTTCATGTCCTCTTAGCACCTGGTCCAGAATGTATGTCAACCAACTCAAGGAAATGGAAACATATTGCCTCTATATCTGTGTCCTCAGACAAAGGGTTTAACTGATCAGGTTCACACTGGATCCTGCTACTTTACTTTCAGGTCAAGAAAGGTCAAGTTTTCAGCATTTCTTTCTTTTTCTTGGGGGAGAGAGAGGGGATGACATGCCCTAACCCATGCAACAAAGGGCCACAGACCGGGTTTGAACCTATGGCCGCTTGGGTGCCCCAGATGAGCATTGCCATGCTAATGTTGTAGCTATAACCTCCACTCAGTAGTTCTTGTGCTGCTCTTTGCATTTATGATCGTGTGTTTGTCAGTACTGTAAAACACTGAAGTCAGTCTACTCTTTCCTGGAACTCATTCATGGGAACTAACCAGAATCTACTGGAACTACATCCTCTTGTTTCTCAGCCAAAAGTTTTTCTTCAAATTCAACCCACAGATGTAAAAGTGCTGATGAGCAGTTTGTGTATTAAAAAGTAAGAAATAGGCCTTCTACAGAGAGTGTACTGTATAATAACATTCATTTCAGGTGTAAATCAATCAACAAAAAAGTAATGCATCACTTTAGGAATCAACCAGCATTTTATAAAACACTCATACATAGAAGATTAAGCATCAAAAACTAAACTTAAAGAGTTTGTTATAAGAGAAATAGAGCTGTGGAGATTCCCTATGTAAACATTAAGTCATTATGTATGAGTCCTAATATAAGCCACAGTGTGAGGGAGCAGTTATTAAAGCGTCTCTTCACGTGCAGCTCTGTGTTCAGATGTTGCATAATAAAGAAATATTTGGAGTTTGGATCAGTCCAGTCTGGACTTGTCTGAGCCTCATTACCTCAGCTGGTTTCATCCAGCCACAACTGCAGTGGAAAATTACTTCCAATCACCTCCTTCTCCTTCAGTTTTTAGTTCACAAGACATCAGAGCCTAAAAGATCCATTTGATGACACTGCAATATGTAATAATTTGACAAAATGTTATACATCTTTACTTCATTTCACTAAGGTGACATCTGAAGGCAGTATGACGACAAATCTTTTGAATAAAGAGCCATCTTTATTTGTAGGTCTGATGAACATGATCATTTATCTTTCTTATTAGAGAACATTAGTAACTGTTATACAGCATGGAGTGTTGATATGATGTTACCAACCAAAATATACATTTTTGAGAAGAATTCGTTTTTGTCGCATTCGAGTCTTTAAAAACCGAACAGTAAGTTAATTTGTCATAGGACTGTCGTTTAACCTGTTTTTCATCAGGCACTTTTATTTTTGTGACTATGATGGAGTATGAGAATTAATAATATTGTGAGAAAGAATAGAGAATAAAGTCATAATTTATTCAGAGAAAAATCTGTAATATTTACATGAAGTCATACATCATGCAACTGGTTTCATTTTCTCTGATAGTAAGTCATTACCTAATTTGATACAGGAAGGACAGACTGCTCTCATCTGTTTTCTAAGACATATTATTATTTATTATTAAACATTTGAAAATTTCAACTTGACAATCAGATTTTTTTCTTGTCCTTGGTTTCCTTTGAGCTTGTGTTTTTGCTTTGTCTCTTGCTTTATGTCTTGCCAAGCTGAGGACATTTCACCAAAACACTGAGAGCAGAGCTTCATGCTGTTTGTTTGTGTTGAATGACATCCAATGGATTGTGGGTGCGTCCAGTCAAGGTCAGACAAATGTAGTTTACTCACCGAAGCATTATTTATATGGGAGTTCATATCTGAACCGCTAACCACACTGATAACACACTGACTTATTACACAGTCTGGTATCAGGTTGTCTTATTTCTGTTTGGAGCTTTAGTAACTCTGTGAAAGCAGTTCCAGTAATTCCATTAGGAGCTGGATGATATTTCATCTGCTGAGGCCTTTGCATAACAGTTGTTATTGTTATTTTTAACTTCTGATATCAAAAAGTAAATCTTCAGGTGGTTGAGGAGCTTGGGAAAATTCCTTTTCTATTCACTTATACTGACTTGGTTCTTGGGTTCCAATAGCATTTTGGTAATAGGTGGAACCTGCACCACCTGCATCCCTTACTGTGCAGCAGGAACAAACAGCAAAATAAAAGATGAACTGGACCAAAAGCAGGAGCAAAACAAGACATTTATTACTTTTAGACACTGCAGATTGATCAATGTGAGGAACCATTAGTATTTTTTTAGTGTGAATGCAGAATTGATACAAATTAAACAACTGCAACAGGTTTCATAAGTCTGCTAATATAGTTTCATAGCATGGACAAACAAATGAATGGTTGTAAATATTGTAGGGAGAAACCGATTCAAATACTATATTCAGATCAAAACTTTTCTATATAGTTTGCAAAATGATAAATTATGATGTAAACTATGAGTGTGCTCGTATGTGTTTATGTATGTATGTATACATATATTAAACTATTGTATGAAAGATGATGAAGAAAACATTGCAATAAAGTAATTGAAATATATATGATAGAGGAACCAAACCTATTATTTGCCCTACATAAATCATATTGACTCAACTTTGTTCCACTCCATATATTTCCCCTGTTCATCCATGCCCCGCCTGCAGTGGCTCTATCCCCACATTTGGAGAGCCTCTGTGGTATGGTGTTTTAAACAACCTCATATGGAAGGATTGTGTGTATTACTTATGACAGCTGGGTGTTTTATCATTGTGACCTGTTGTTATTGGTGTTGTCGTTCTTCATGTTACTCCATTGACTGTGGACTGTGTGACTAACAGGCTGTATCTGCTGAGGTTCACCCACAGTGTGATAACACACTCAACTCAATAACATCACAGCATTTATACCTCAGCACACACTCACTCACACACACACACACACACACACACACACACACACACACACACACACACACACACACACACACACACACTCCTACCAACAGCACACCTGTGAAAAAAGTATAATAAACATTAGAAACAGCTGCAATCACTTTAAATGTTTTCATAGGCCTGCTCAAGGAAAACCGTGAATGTTTGTGTGCGAGTGCAACATTATAGCAAGAGGTGACCTCAGCAGTCGGTTGTCCCCCACCCACACAGACAGACGCACGCATGCATACACAAACACACACACAAATTTGTAGCTGAAACCTCAGTGGAAACTCTTCACTCAGCTTCCTTAAGTGATATCTTTTTAAACACAACAAGCAGTTACTCCAAACACAGTTCATCCATATTATCTCACCATTAAACACACTCCCACAAACACAAACACACACACACACACACACACACACACACACACACACACACACACACACACACACACACACACAAAGGCTCGGCAGTTAGGACCAGTCTATTCAGCAAGGTTATTATTCTTCTTGGAAATATGAAAGGCCTGATGTTCTGTGTAAAACACCTTGGTTGTTGCTTAGCTTCATTACAGGTTACGGCCTGTTCTGTGTCCTACAGCTCCTTAAATAAGTGTGATCTGTCTGTATGATACAGCTATGGATTAAGGCCCCAGTGTGTCTGTGAGCTTTGGTTTCAATATGTGCACAAGCCTATGAAGCTACAGTAGGTCAGGTATAAAGCAGTCAATCAGTAAAAACAACGCTCATCATGGAGACCACTATAAATCTATTTTTGTTCAGTAAACTTCTGATATCAGTTAGCTTGGTGAAGAAGTCTGTCCTCCTATTGTCCTTTCGAGCTGGATTGATTTAATGGATGCTTTGTTAGTGCTATCACAAATTTGTGTGAAGTCAGGCCAGTGTTTCCCCAACAGGGCAGAAGAAAGGGGTGAGAAAGGAAACAATATATTAATTCTTGTTGCCTAAAACTTCTCAGTTTTTTTATGTTTCTTACTGTGAAATACTGAATCATTTTACCTTTTCTGGCCAAATACAAATATTTCAAATTAAACAACCAAGCTTGATGATTGAGCTACTCATAATTCACCCGGCTTTTGTATGACAACAACAATTTCTGTTGAGTTTTTTCCTCTTTATTCTACTTTTCTTTATTGTATGATATTTCAAAATTTGTTGCTGCAACAACCTTTTTCTTTGTCCTGGATCACTCTTTCTTCCTATTTTAGCCACTTTGCTGGCTCTCTAATCCATATACAATTAAACATGGCTTGTGCCTTAACACCAATCAGTTGCAGGCAAAATAAACACATAAAGAGCGGGTGAAACGAAAGAGTACTGAGGAAAGAGGTGAACCGGGTGTTTATATTCTTTGAGAGCGTGAGTTGAGAGGATAAATAATCGGTGTTAAAGAGGACAAAGGGAATGTTTCCCTCTCCCCACACCTCCTCCATCTCTCCTCCTCCTTTTCTTTCTCTACATAGCAACATGGTGAGTCATCTCTGGCAGGAAGTATCAAGAAGCTTGTCGGTGCAAACTGGAGAGGGGAGCTGAAAGAGAGAGAGAAGAGGAAGGAGGAGGAGGAGGGCGGACAAAATAGGGGAAATGTAGGAAGAAAGGAAGGAAGGTTTTTGATGGGAGATTCCCCGGCTGTGTCAGAAAGGGGCTAAGTCAGGAATTCTTAAGAAACTTCCGCCATTAGTGGAATTTCAACATGAAAGAAATGAAAAAAAAACAATCCTCAGTGGAGCAGAAAACTCATCGTATTTCAGCTGTAATTTCTCATCAGGATATCACAACAACAGCAGCATTTTACTGTTTTAGCCTTAAATACCTACTTACTGGAAAATTACAAAGGTTGAAAAGGAGCCAAAAAACTGTGAAATTCAAAAACCGCAGACACTTTACTGACAGTGATTTACAAGATCGCACTAAAACGTCAATATAATCCAAAGATTCCAGAATCTGGGTCTTCAGGTAAATGGATTCATTCAGCATGACAGGAGCACAAACAAAGACCAAAGATCACACACACTGAATATAGGCTATATTTATAAAATGTAAGTTATCCCACCTGCATACACTCCTGCAAAACATCTGAATGTTTAAAAAAATTAACAGATTCATCAATGAATCGTTTTTCAATTTTTGCTAATCATATCAGGGAAGTTTTTTTAAAAAAAGAGAAATTTTTGGCTCTTAAAGGTATTGTGGACACAAACAAAACACTTTCAGCCATGCTAGGCCAATGTCAGTCGTAATTGTAATCAGAAAGTTCGGGTTGTTAGGAACCATTTTGTGCTGATTACGAGAAAAACAAAAGCATTTTTCATTTGTTCAGTAACCTGTGTTAATGTTTTCCCACCCAAGGATCTCTAATGACATGATCAAAGCGAATGTTTTGTTTAGTTGAAATTGTATTTATACTGCCTAAACCTTAACTGTAGTAGCAGATTGGGAACTGATCATTTGAATCATTGTTGTAATGGTTATGGTAAGATAGGCCCACCAGAAAACATTTGTGTTGCTTTTGAAGGTAATGGTGACCTATTTTGTTCAATACAGATAACACATATTATTTGCAGGTGATCAGTGCAAACTATTCAGTGAAGCAGTTTTCCCAAAACCTAACTGCTAAGATCTAAGATCTAACTTCTAGTAGAAGCTTTTCTCTCTTTCTGAAACAGTATTACAGGAATACTTGAAAAGTGAAACTGAGCAATAACCAAGTAGAGTGTGACAGTGAGGTGATTTCTGAAGATCGGCTCGAGGCCAGACAGTGTGACTTCAGATGCTAACTTGAAGTTATTTCTCCAGAAACTACTGTGATTATTTTAGTTCCAATTATGGATGTGTTTCTCTTGCTTTGGAGTGTTATTTAAAGAATTGTGTTGTTTAGTTGTTTGTGGCTGTGTCTTAACTGCCCAATTATCTCCCCACTACATCACTAACAAGCTTTCAATTGTTTAACTCTGTTGTGAAAACTTTATCTGGCGTTATTGTTTGATGATAATAGAAATGTATCGTATTGTTACATAAAACTGTCACTCTTAGTACATTGTACAGTAAAATTAAACTGTGGTTTTGTATAATATCTACATACTTCAGTTAAACTGTGAAAATGTCTTTGTGTGCGCTGATACTCAGTTATCGTTCCATCGCTGAGTAATATGAAAATCCGTTAATGAGTTATTTGAAAATCTCTGGGGCTCATTTTGCCTCAAAGCTATAGGATTAGGCTATCCAGGATTAGAAAAGTATTTGAAGCATTTGAAGTATTTGTGTGGTGGGTAACACCCAGAGGCCCGGCCGGGTGGAGCTGCATTCAGGTGCAGAGTCATACATCCAACACCTGTGAAGTCGGTCTTTTACTATTACCAATCTCGGCTCTTTCCCACACCGCCCACTCCTTCAACAATGACACTTCAGATCACCTTTCAGCTCCATTCATACCTACATTCATATTACATGATCATCAACATGCCACACATACAGGAGGAAGAACAGAGATTGGAACACCATGCAACAATGACTGCATTTCTGATATGACAAAAGAAGGTGCAGCATGATATCATCTGCGAAACATCCAATCACATCAGCCGGTGCTTTCATTGTGGTCCAGCAGCTTCTTTTTACAGGAACATGAAGGCCCAAGTCAGGGGTTTGGGGTGTGGTCTTTTCTTTTGATACTGTAGTCACGTGGGATCATAAAATATGCTTTTAACACAAACTTAAAAAAATGTATGCAGTACTTTCAGTTTATTTTTAACCTGCTTGCAACCAGGCAAAGGGAGGATCAGTATATCCAACCCATCGGATCGCATAAAAAAATATCTTGCAAATACTTGCTGTTGAAGTGAAACTGGAACTTTTGATTTGTAATAACAGCAAATAACCAAAAATTTGGTCTTGGAACTGGGCCTCTCTCAACACTATGTGATTAGGTTTAGTCAATTTGTTTTTAAAAATATGTAATTGTTCCATTGTAACTGTTTTTGGACCAGTTTGACGGACTGGGGCCAGTCAATTGGCAAGCTATAAGAATGGATGCATACAGAGCGATGATTTGAGCTTGGGTTGTTGCCACTCTCTTTAGGAGCAGGTATTGTGCAGGCATAGGCAGGTAGGTTTTCCTTTGGATTTCAGAGTGTCTGGTGACAATGTATTAACTAGCCTAGACTACAACAATTTGAACCTGAAACTTGCAACTGACCTTTGAATTTATTTAACTCATGACCTTTTTTCTCGAGCCAACCTCAGGACAAACAGACCAGACAGTCATTGTCATTGTAGAGTGTATATTCACAACCTTTTCTCCCATTAATTACGCACAGGTTTTTTTTCTCATTACATTGTGGGGATAAATGCAATCACTGCCTGCTTATGGTCACAGGCAATGTTTTTCCAACTAAACGAAGGTCTACATTTATCTCAGTGGCTCGTGGACTATTTGGCACTGAAGTTCAGACAGGTTAGGACAAGAGAAAGATTGTGATTTCTCTTAAATGTTAAGAAAGTACACATGTTGAGTCACTGTTGACTTTTTTCTTATTAAAATCAGACCAGTATCTTTCCCAAACCTTAACATTGTGCTGCTAGTGTCTAAACATAAACATAAAAAAGTTTAATAATGTAGTTGCAACAAGTGGATGTTGTAGATTTGAAATTTTGTCAGTGAACATTTTACTGATACTTTCAGTAGCAACATTTTCTCACGTTGATAGTAAATGTTATCCGACGAGCATTATGTATGTTCTTCAAAACGTATTTGCTGTTGAATATACGTAGAGGACTGGGTTGATGCTGAACACATGTAAAATCTGAGTCTGTTTAAGTATTTTTTCAGAGTTACAAAGGGAGAGAGTTATACTCTTATTCAATCTCTTTATCTCTTTGTACATGGAGCATACAGGCACACCCTGGACACACTTTAAAAGGAATCTGATGAAAGGGGATCTTCCCATCAGTGATGAAACACAGTTTCGAAATAAAGAAGCGTAAAACTTCCTTTTCTCTTTTCAGCTGAACATCGGTTTACTCAGCAGGAAGCAACTCATATTTTTAAGTCAAAAGCCCTGATTTTTTGCCGATCAAAATCAATGCAGGTATAAAACTTGATATTATCATTATTATCATTATATATTTTTGTTATTGTTTCCTTATTATTTTGTTCTTTTGTGTAAGTGTGTGTGTGTTGTACAGAGCTGTTTTGGTGATGATTACTATTATTATAATCAGTAGTAGTAATAGTAGACACGTTTTTATATTAATATTACTACTATTATTGAATTAGAATTGCAAACTCATATTTTTATTTAATTGGGAATATTATTCAGTAATTAATTAATTCAGCTACAGATACACAATTATTCTGGGTTTGAATAGAATGATTTGTTATTATACCATAATTATCCCAAAAAATATAATGACTTTCTTTATTGTTACTTTGAATGTCAAATATTTAAGCAAAGCTGCGTCTGTAAACACCATCAAGATTACACTTCCTTAAATCAGTTCTTCCTCTTCCTGCTCAGAGGTAACAGACCTTTAGAGCAAGGACAGGAATGTTGGTAGAGAGTCAGAAAGACTCATTCACACATTCAACAAGCATAGAGATGGGAAAAGATTTTACTCAACAGACTGAGTGGAAAACTACAGGAAGATGACAGAAAGGAAGTTAAAAAGTTTAAATCACAACATTTATTAATAAAAAAAAGTTAATTTAGTTAAAATAAAAATGATAGCAGTGGTCTTTAAGTAGAAATCATCCCATCAAATACTAAATTAACCTCTGTCGGGCTCCACTTCGTAGGGTGTTACAGTGGTTTAACTGTATTAGTTTAATCAATTAATGGTTATCAAAGTTTATAATTATCAAAAGATAATAGAAAATGACTTTAATTAATCTTAAAGATCCTCGGGGCACCACCCTTAAATAAGGGAAACGATATATATATATAAACATAAGCATTTATTAAAGGAACAATAAAGGCAAACAGAGGAAAATACACTGTATACAGTACAATCTAACTTAAAGGAACTAAGCTAGAGGAAAAGGTCTGTCTGTGTGTACGCGTATTGGGGGTTGCGCGACAGAAAAGGTGTGTGTCCTTTGTCCTCTGACCAGATGTTTCAGGGTATGAAACACGTGTTGGTGAGAGACAAAGAGTATGGAGGAGCGGGAGGGTTTGAGTCCCTCTCCTCGTGTGTGTGCTGAGGTTTAGGCCAAATATGTGTGTGTGATCTTAGATTAACGGTGCCGTTAAAAGGAGTTAGTTGCATGCAAAGACAGTGTCTGTGTGAAGCATAACATTAAACTAACATCACCTTGTTGAGTTATCTGTCTATGCCCATTATGTTACCGACAGTCCAAAGGACGATGAAGAAGATTTGCCGGTGCTGCGTGGATCAGCTGGAGATTCTGTGAGCCAGGCTGATCAGAATTGTGGTTCCAAACTGTCTCTGTGTCCTGTCTGGCTCAGGTAGCAAGAGGAAAGGCGTTTTGCTCGTTGCTCTGCAGAGTTAACGACTCGGTGTTTACGTTGCGTTGCTCAGGTAAAGTCGGCTGGCAGACTCTTTTTAAAGCTGCAGATGTTGACAGCGGTGCGCTGGCCAGGGATCGCAGGAAAAAGCAGGCTCTTGTGCCGTGCTATAATCCTTTGTCGTGCGTTGGTGGCGGGTCGGGCCACGCTGAGGTCCAAAACATATCACCCGTGTGTGCGAGCGAGATGAGCGAGGAGCAAAGGGAAGAGAGAAGAGAGAGAAGAGGAGAGTCTCTCGGGTATAATTACCTGGGATGACAGGTCTGGGGTCCGAGGGAATCTGACCAATGAAGGGCCGGTGTTTAGGCTTTTATTGCTTTCATGCCACACCTTGGCCGCATTCTTGGCCCCCCGCTGAGGGGTTTGTGATCTGGCGGGCCCTTTTTCTTTGTCTTCAGTCACTATGAGCAGGCTTTATTGCTTACATAAGGGCCTCACTGTAGTAATGACCATTTCTTTGTTTAAGCACGGCATGGCAGGGCACATGGCCAGATCCCAACACCCCCAACCTCAAAATTACATTAAATCCATAGATACATTTACTTAAATTAGACAATTAAACAGTAAAACTTAATTTTGTGATAATGTCCAGCTGGCCGAAAGCAGATCAGGGATTTAATGCTAGAGGCATCTGTAAAGTGTTGAAATATGCAACTAGGAGGGGAACAAAAACAAGCTGAGACACATTGGAAGCTCAGCTCATCAGTACTGTTCAGAGAACTTGTCTGGTGTGATTCTTAGAAGTCAAAGTGGGACAGGTTTCATCAACAGGTGTTATATTAGTCTAGTTTCAGTCAGACTGGCCAGAATAATGTCCCTTACAGGGAGAGTCTGGGAAGGTCTAAATTACATTATAATCCCTTCACACTTTGGCAAGACAAAGAAATCAATACAAATTGCTTCACGTAGCCATTACTGAAAAAAACATTTCATTGTCCCAGGCTCCTTTTAATCATTTCAATAACTTTTAATCATTTTGAAGTTTTGTTTGTTTTGTAAAAATAATTTTACAAATCAAACAATCAATTGGATAATGGAGAAAATCCAGTCCAATCCAATCAAAATGAGTTAGTATTAGTTGCAGTCCTATACAAAGTAGATTTAGAATGAGCTCCACATCAACAAACTACAACAGTAAAATCTTGCTTTTACATTACTGATTTATAGAATGATATCACATATAATAGTATTTTTCTGCATTGAGTACTTTTACTTTTAATACTTTAAGTAATTATTCTGATTACACTTTTACATTCTCAAGTAACATTTTAAATGCAGTACTTTCACATTTGAGTAAGGGTATATTTACGGAGGTATTAGTGTTTGTACTTGTGCCAAAAGGAGGGAGACCATGTTGGCGTGACAGTCAAATGGAATGTGTCCAGATAAATCTCCTTCTGACCTTCAGTCCTCCTCCTCCTCCGCTTTTGTTTGCCGGAATGAATCATACAGTATGTGGGTTAATGGTGATAACAGTGTGTAGTGGTTTTATGAATGAATCCGCAGTAAACATTGTGGCATCAGTGACGACTACCGCAACCCAGAAATAAACGTCTCCTCCTTCTCCTCCACGCTGAATAATGACCTTTATCTGGACACATGTGGATGACTAAGGAATTATTTTCACACAGCCTCTGTAGAAATGTGTGGTTTTTGAAGCAAATGTGGATTACATGATATGATTTTAAATTAATGGGGAAAACAGAGATGAGTCCTAAACTCATGTGTCTTTCCAGAAACAGTTACTCTGCAGTATTTTCTGCCAAAGCAGTTTCTCCTCTATGTGCAGATACAACAGATTTCAGTTGTGCTTAAGGAGATGCACAAGATGTTTTCTTTGTTTTTTAATGTTAATTTTGAAAGAACATTAGTGCCTGTCCTAAATGAAATGTGTCTTTGTTTGAAGAATAGAAATGGGGACATGGACTGGGTCAGACTTCAGCCAGTTGGACTATGTCCATCTGTTAAATAATCTGATGCTCCACCAGGTCATTTGCAGGTTTTTCTTCCAAACACTTGACATTGCAGATGCTGATTTCAACCTGACAGAGAAGGAACTGAGCTGCAAACAGTTTGTCTTCACCAAAGCTCAGGTCCTACTGTTTTAGTTTCTTCTGTTATCATAAAAGTTTACCTTAGCCTTTTGAACTCCATAGTTATGTCTGCAAATGATGACTTATGACTTCTTAAATTGTCTTGTTTTGTCTGACTTACAGACAAAAACCCACACCCAGGGGACCCAAGAACCTTTTGAGGAAACAAGGAGTTAAACCTGTGTTTGGACTAAACTGGGGGCTAAATGTAGTTCCTGTAGTTAGTGTAGTAGTAGTAGTCCACTGGAAATTAATGAGTAAAACCTGTTTCTTCACTGTTTGCTCATAATGAAAAATAAGCCAAGGAATGCATCAAGCATGACACTGCAGTAAAAAGAAGTGCCCAGCCAGTCTTATCTTCAGATGATCCAAGTGATTGCTGTGAAGCCATCAGCAGACCTTTAAGAGCTTCGTTAAGAGGCTGCATGTGAGGAGATGTAAACCAATGATGAAGTAAACGACTAATGACGTCGATGTTTACTGTCTGTTGTGGACGGAGCTGCTCTCACAGCCACATTTGGGCAAGTTTACATGCATATTTGGACGGTGAAACGATGCTCTGGTTCCTGTCAAAGCTTGTTATCAGTTGTTTGACTTTTACTGCTCTCTGTGGATGACCTGCAGGAGTTTCTGTCTTCTCCTGGACTCTCCTTCAATTCTGCGTCTCTCTTTTAAGTTACTATAGTTGCTAACTTTGTGATACATTGTATTGGCCCAAGACATCTCGGATTATAATTTGTCTTGACCCTTAACTTCCTTCTTCTTTGCAAATGTAAAAAATAAATACTGACACATGTATTGCTTGTCAAAGTATGCTTAACAGTGCAGCTAACTTCAATCATTATTTTGTTCAGTTCAATCACACTGACTCCCCTCTCAAGCTTGGAAGAGTTACAAACATTTTTCTCGAGGCTCACCATCTTAAAATAGAACCAATGACAATAACTTCTGCAGGTTAAACTGGGGTTACTGGACACTTTTGGGGCAAACAACCCATAATATAACACTCTTTAAAGGTTATTGACTCAGTAACAAAAGATGTGGCTCTTGCTCCATTCGAAGAGAACAATAGCAAAAATTGAAGTTAAGAGATAAGAATACTGTAAAAAAAATCATCCATATAGGGAGCAAATCAATTCGCTGATTATTCATTTGCTGCAAATGCCAGGAGATTGGCTAAGGAGTGTTCCTGCACAAAAGAAAGTACCAAAAAACACATGCTGTTTGGATCCAAGGACACATCATGAGACCAAAAAAGAAGAGAGGTAAGACTTGTGTTTTGCTTTGTGATCAATAAGTAAAATAAGTTAAATGAAGTGACACTGATTTTCTAATCCAAATGATGAAGTCTCTCCATTCAGCTGCTCGTTTAAATGAAGCATTTATTCTTTGTTTCTTTGTCTTTTCAGTGCAGATGGCATCATATATTAGAACAACAGTTTTGTCCTTAACAAGAAAAGCATGCTGCTGGTATACGAGACATCAAAATGAATTCAAACTAATACACAAAGTGTTTCCTTTCACATGTTTTTTTCTTCATCACTGTTCTTTTTCTCTTCAGTTTATGATGATAAGAACAAATATTCTCCATTTCTCATGCAAGTCAAATTTTACAACAAAAACAATATACATATATATACACAAATACAGAACAAAGTAAAAGATACACATGAGAACACACAGCTACATACATATTGAATCATGCAAATATTCCACAGGCTGGAAACATGTTTTTACACAATAAATTCACAGTAAAATACTACTGTTGCAAATGCCGGTTGCATTTGGTTCCTCAGTGTCTATTTATAATCTTCATTTTAAATTTGCAAACAACTGAAGTTCCCCAAACACACATATCCTTTTCAGCAGTTTTTGTTACATTCCACCAACAGAAAACCATATCAAGCTATGATAAACAATCTGTGTCTAACATCCAACTACAGATGTGCTTCACTGTTCAGACACATCTCTGCCATCTGCTTTCAAAGTGCAAAGGGAAACGCAGCAATGCAGGGATTTGAACTTTTATAGCATTCACTTAGTTACACAGTGTGTAACATTTAGGAGCAGATATGGTCAGAAATGGAATACAATATTCATAGGTAGTTTTCATTAGCGTATAATCACCTGAAAAGAAGAATCATTATGTTTAAGTTCCTTAAAATTAGCTGTTTTTATCTATAGACGCTGCAGGTCACGCTCCATGGAGTCCGCCATGCTGAACAGCTTGTTTAATGCCTGCTTCTTTTGAAAACACTGGGACTAAACCAGACAGGAGATGTGCTGCAAAACCACCTTATTTTCAAGATAATTGATTGAGAAGATCTTCTGGACCACAAGCTCAAAAGTTGAACACATACACTAAACAACAAGTTGATCTGCAATTGATGGTTTAATGTCAATGTTGAGGAGATAAAAACATACTCATTCAACATAGGGGAAAGCAGCCTTAATATACACACACAACATTCCAACATGAATTAGATTTCACTAAATAAACATCCTGCTTAACAATATTTCCCACATCATCGGAGGTCACTAATATCAGACGCATCCTACAGCTCATTAAAATACCATTAACGTATAGCAAGGCCTCCACTATCTGTGTGTCTGTCAATATGATACTAAGATTGTAAATGAATACATGAAAAATACTACTACACTACATCCTAACAATTATTTTTGATTTAGTCTAAGGGCCTGTCCTCACGAATACGCGGCCTCACCCAATACGATGTCGTTTCGAAAAAAATCTCCGTAAACACAGCGTCGTTTCCAGAAATATCTGCGTCCGCACGGATTCACTGACAACGACCCAAAACCCCTGTAGTACTAATTTGTTTTCGCCGTCCAGACGACTCCGGACAATCCGGCGTTTTCGGATTTTCCCACTCTATTTCCTACTCTGGGACCCGTTTCCAAAAAAAAACTTTTTCACACCCCGAAAACGCTGTATGGACGCGAGGCCGATACGATAAAGTATTTATCCGGATTCGAGAAAAACGTATTCGTGAGGACAGGCCCTAAGGTTGAAATCAGTTTGGGGATGTTGTGGCTTTATGGTAACCATTTTAACCACTTGGAAAATACATATGAACGATGTTTCTCACTGTGTTATATGACACTATTACAAGTTGAACAGTCAGACTTTGTTTAAACAAACAGAACCTCACTTTAAATGATTTCTACAGATACTAAACTTGTCAGGCTAAACAATTAACAAGAGATTAACCATTTCCAAATTGTATTAATGGTGGCTCGGGTTTTAATATTTCCCTCATTCTAAATAAGAAAAAAAAAACATCGATATGATATTTGGTCAAAATGTCAAAGGATGTTACTGTATGTGTCAGCAGGATGAAATTCACTGTGAAGAAACATGAATCATTGAGTAACGCTGGGCTTTTGCTGTGACAACACATACTGCACTGACATCACTTCCTCCATATGACTTCCACACTACATGATACTGTATGTGAGCAGAGGGCAAACATAGTTCAATGTGTCATAAAAAGAAATAAAATGTATTTGACTGCAGAACAAATGTTTAGTTTTAGCTATGCTGACATTCAAGGTCTATAGAAGATGAGCCCTAAAGACTTTGGTGATCCTTTGAGTTTTTCAGACATTCTGTTTTGTGTAAAAAACAATAAAAGAAAGAAAAAGAAACAAACAAACCAACCAAAAAAACTACTGGATGGATTGCCATGAAATTTGGTTCAGACATCCAGGTTCCCTTCAGGATGAATTGTAACCTTTGGAGATCTAACACCACCATCAGGTTAGATTGTTAGTTGGTCCAGTGCCTGTAAGTACCTGCAAAACTAAAACCATACCCATCAGCCTCATCTGTGCCTTGTGTTTACTGCTAATAAGCAAATGTTACCATGCTAGCGGGCTAAACTAAGATGGTGAAAATGCTGAGCATTATACCTGCTAAATATCAATATGTTAGCATTTAGCTCAAAGGCACTGCTGTGCTAAAGTACAGCCTGACAGAAGTGCTGTAGACTCTCCGGCTTGTTATAGAATCATCTGTGATTTTAGAGACACTAAAGTACAACAAACAGAAATAAAAACTCTTTAGTTATAATTCTAAAAATAAACCAAGTGGTAGTAAACAAACACTAATCATCACAACAGTCATTGTTATATAATTGTTGTCTTCTTCTTGGTTTGTTTGATACCCCGTCATTAGTCTAAGTTGTCCTACTTGTATATTTTTTAATTACTATGCTTGTATACTTCATATGACACAGTCTACTCTGTGTCCTAAATATTTAGATCCAACTGTGGAGGGGGCAACTTTTTTTTACAACTGGATTGTTATTCAGTTATTTTCCAGCAGCTTCACTCATCTTATGACGTAGTTGTGTTTTTGAAACTGTGTGTGTGTGTGTGGATCCTCTCTTAATTGCCATTGTTTTAGTGTACACAGTATAAAGGGCTCTTGCGTCATCAAATTCACACACACACACACACACACACACACACACACACACACAGTGAGGGGGACCCTGTCAACACCGGTAAGGAACTGTAGGGAGGAAGTGATGTCACGTGTGGGATGATGAAACTCTGGTCTGAAGGAGAAGAATAAAAAAAAGAGAAATAGCTCCCCATGCTGGATGATTTAATCTGTTGATGGAAAAAGAAAAGGAGAGCAGAAAGGAAGGAAAATAAAACAATATTTGAGGCACTTGCATTTTGGATATTTATATTTTCTGCTACTTTATACATTTTGTCCGTTACGTTTCGGAGGGAAATATTGAATTTTTTACTTCACTTAATTTATTCATAAGCTCTAGTGACTACTAAAATATTAAAAATGAAACACATAAGATAAGCTTACAAATTACATTACATAATTACATTAGAGAATAATTTAATGGCGCCCAACCTTTTTTTGTGGCCCCTTACATAAAAGCAGCTGGGTCCCCTCGTCATGTTTCAAATGAGTTTACGCACAAAGAGACAGTTCTGCCAACTGCTTAGAGGGTTTCATTTAAAATAATTGATCAAAACTCAAAGTGGTAAAATTATCCAATATTTCACAATAAACAATTAGAAAAAAAAAATATATTAGAGAAAAGTTTAAAGGGGCCCGAACCCTATGTTGAGAAACACTGGCCTACACTAGCTACCTGTAAAGCAGTTCAAACTAGCTCCTCTAACATTGATGCTTCAGTATTAACAATCCAATAATGTCAGATAGGATCATATATCAGTCACAGTACAAATATGTTTACATTTGATACTTTGGATACATTTGACTGATGCTGATTCCACCAAGCTTTGCGCTCTAAGAGTGATAACTGTGTAAACTGCCCCCGCTCCAACTGGTACAAATATATCAGTGTGATGGAAGTGTCAATCAGACACAGCAGTAATCAGGTAACATAAGTTAAAATGCCTGTGTGGAAGAAGTACTGTCTATACTTATATTAAGTTTTATAACACTGACAGGGTCCATTCTGGATAATGACTCCTTTTACTTTTCTATTTTTAAGTTTTTTCAGATAATAATTCTGTACCTTTGCTTGAGTAATAATCTGAATGCAGGACTTCTACTTGTAGCAGAGTATTTAGTCACTTAAGTATTACTACTTTTACTTACAAAAAGCATCTTAATACTTGTTCCGCCACTGACAGCACTTCATCACTTCAGATAAACATATTGAGTTTCTACAGGAACCTATTTCTTTGAAGCTCTGCTGACCCCTGCTGTCTAAAACACGCACACACACACTCAGGGTTGAGGGTTGTGCCTCAGAGACTGTGGACAGCTGTAGAGGTGGTGATGTCACAGGGGAAGGTGAACAAGATACTGTCTCATCAATCAATCAGTCAGCCAATCAATGAATCCATCTACTCTCCATTCCTGTTACATTAGCATTACATTATTTATATTTGACTTATTTTATAAACACAGCATACTTATTCAATAAACTATATTATATCCACATTAGGGGTGTAACGATTCACCAAATCCACGGTTCGGTTCAGACCTCGATTTTTGAGCCATGGTTCTGTTTCCCCATTTTGCAGAGAAACAGAGAGAGAGAGATGTTATCTGATATTACATTAAGCGGATACGGCAGAAACCGCCACCGCCGCAGTTACACTGTCTTAACGAGAGCTCAACAGTCCAGGGAGCGAGTGTGTCGCGGTTCTGTCTCTCGGGTCCGCTACACGAAACCGTGGACTTTTGTGTCGCGATTTCGGTCTCGGTTTCAGAACCGTTACAGCCCTTATCCACATTATAGTGAATTGTATTTATATTATACATGGTTAATTTATTAAGTCAGTACATTTTATTGATTCAATATGTCACTTTGCTCAGAAATATCACAAAATGAAGGTGCCTGCAAAGGGTGATAAGAAGATAGCAGGTTTTGGGCCTTCATTTGTGGTTTGGCTCCGAACAACAAATTTAAAACAATGACATAAAAATTTATAGAAACTATTGTTTGCATTTTGTTGTTAAGTATGACATTAGTCATGGAAATATTTGTCTGAATATTGTGCTTTCTTGTAGTACTTGAATGTTGAAGTGGCCCCCAGCCAGTTTGAATTTGAGACCCCTGTTCGAAGGTAACAAAAACTTAACGATTCCTATTTTCAGGTGATTGTACACTAATGAAAACATACCTTTGAATATTATATTGTATTTCTGCCAATAGATCCTCCTAAATGTTACCTTTAACTAGCAGTTCATATTTGTTTTTCATACCTTCTCTGTGGGGGACTGCAGTCTATTTGAGTCCTCATATACTTTGGGGAGGACGTCCTGCTTTCTCATGATGTATCACACATGGGGGTGTGGCCAGCAGAGCACATCTTCTGTCTTTTATAAATGGAAGGAACTGCAGCAGGTTTTAAGGCAGTAAGGGAGTGGTCAAATTGTTTCTGTAGGGATCATAAGGATGTTGTGTTTTATTTTGTATTTATCTCTTACTGCTGCAGCTGGTGAATGGGGAGCTGAGTTAAAAATACTTTAAATACGGGGGGCAGGTATAATAATAGATACACCAGGATTTATTTGTTGATTATATTTTGTATAAATAATAATTATATATATTATTAAATGTAGCCTATTGCAGCAGCAAGTATCCTATAAAGTGTAATTGTAGAAATGGCTTTAAATAAAAAACAAGTAGGCTACCTCATAATTAAGTAAAGTTCTTGACTAATGTACTTAGTTCCTTTCCACCACTGGTCCTTATAGTCACTACTATGTTAGAGATTTTGGTTGGCCCTCCGTAGTTCCCTTCCTAGGGCTCTCCAGCGTATTTCCTTCAAGCTCTCAGATGTCAGACACTCAGGGGGCTCATGTTGCCTTCCTCCTCCTCCTCCTCCTCTTCGGAAACGGGATGTGATGTAAATACACACCAACTTTTTTTTTTTTGTTCCTCTCTCTCTGGAGTGTGCAGATCTTCTTCTTCCAGCACATTGTTGGTGGAAAACTAGCAGCAGAAGGTATAAGAGAAGAGAAGCGAGGCAGACAGTAAACCCTCAGACAGATCAAAAGTCACCGTTAGTTTTCTCCACCATGATCCTGTGAGCTCCGACAGTCTGCCTCCGACAACCGACTCACGACCTGCCGGACTGGACTCCGAGAAAAACGGATCCAACCGGAGAGAAGCTCGCTGCTGTTGTGGATCCGGAGGGAAACCGCGGACAGGTAAACAGCTGACAGTTTCTATCTGTGTGTTATATAAGTGAGAGAAACAGGAAAGCGAAGCCGGGCGGAGGGTTCACACTGTCTGGAAACTTTGAGTGCATGACAACAGAGCTGAGATCAGTGCTGCTGCTGCTGCACACTGAGGCCTAGATATGATATCTGAGATCTTTGTTATCTGCAGGAGAAATGATCCAGGAACAGCACACAGATTAAACATATTACTCTGTCAACTCTATAAATATCACACGGGCTGGTTCCAGTCATGAAGACTAACTGCAGAAACATAAAATGCAACTTCAGATTTACAGAAATCTTCCGTGTGGATATTATAGGAGATATAAAACTCTGTAGGCCACTCTGGTAATATTAGCGATGCTACAGATTACATATACTATTACAGGATAAATAGGTTGGCCACCTTAAAAAGACTTATATGATTACTATTATGAAACAGACTGATAAAGTAGCCTGTTGATGTAGAAGCAGGATTAAATAGATAAAATGCCATCAAATACCAAAATCACTACAGAGAGCCATAGATGCACTGTGAGTTACTGTAATAATATTATAAAAGTTATATATTGCTTTAAGTAGTTATAGGAAGACAGTAGGAGCATGGAGATGACAACAGTAATAGGTGTGATAAAGTGACTATAAAGTCACCACAAAGTGCCACAGAAATACTAAATGAATGAATATCATTCTGAAAGTCAGCTGATGAATAATGTTCACTACTTACAGAGCTGATAAAAAGGAATATAATGGAGATCAGCTGCTTTTAACTCACTGTGGAACATCACAACAAGAACACTGTTTACCATATGAAAAATATGGATATATTACATTATACTATTACAGGAGATGTATATACACTGTAAGTAAGTAAGTATGATGGAGTGTAAACACAGTAGATTTGTTTAGATTAATCAGATGATTAATCAATTGGTCACTTATGATCAGTAACCATTTTAATAATCTTTGAATTTTTTTTTTTGCCGAGTCATTTGCAAAAAACACAAAATATATAATTGTCCTGACTATTTTCAGATGAATCAATAAATCAAGAAAATAATTGCTAGATAAATCCATGATTGAAATCATCTGGAATTGTATTTCTAGAACACACACATTCATGAAGTAAATAAAAGAAAATAATACAATAAAAATTCATTAATGATAAAGTAGAACTAAAACTAGGACCATACTCTAATATATATTAAATATACATTTTACACTGATGGTGTACATTAGAAGTGCAAGTCAAGGAGATGATATTTTGTGTTCTGTGCTGTAAGGATTGTGTATATTATATAAAAGGTAGCCTATCATATACTATAGAGATTAATAAAGAGAAAGTTATAATAATCATCATCACAATAATAAAATACTTACAGTAGCTACTACAAATAGAACAAACAGTAATCTAATGTCCTTACATTAAAGCATTAATGCACATTCTTTTTATTTTTTATTTACATTATCCTTTTTTCTGTATAATGTGAACATTTGTGCATTCATTAGTCAATATTTTGCACATTCCACCCTTTTCACTCTCACACTATATACTGTACAGCTCTTCATTTTACATTCTATTTATTTTAATTGTACATTTCTATTTTCTTTCTTCACGCTTGAAAGTGTGTTTGTAGACAGTTTCACCTCATTGAGGTTAGTTTCACCTGTCAGTTGAAGTCAACGACCCTAAAATATCGGTACTGTTGCTAAAGTTACTATAGTGACTGTGCCTTGAGCACTGATTTGGAACAGTGGGTTAACCTGACCTACGTTAGAGGTGAACACAGATATGACACCTACCAGCCAATCAGAGAGCAGGCTGGTAGGCTGAGATTTTAAATTGGTAAATAAGTCTCCAGTCTGCAGCGTTACCGTAAGCTGTGTATGTGTGTGTGTGTGTGTGTGTGTGTGTGTGTGTGTGTGTGTGTGTGTGAATGTGTGTGTGTTGCTGACCTCTCTACCCCCTTTGAGGTGTCTTTGGGATCATGTTTGGGTTATTTTCATACTCAGAGTTCAGTCAGCTCACTTTACAAGGACCAACGGATGGCTGACAGCAGAGTTTCAAACCTTTCAACACAAACTTCTCCAGAGTAATTCCTTCTCTTCCAGTCTCATCTCTTCTCTCAGACTTTATTATCTCACGTTAACTGAACATATTTACAAAAAAAAAATTAAAGTAAAGCTCCTTTTATCAACTTCCTCTCAGTTACTTTTATTGATAGCAGTGAAACTTGAAACCTGAAATTTGACATTACAGTCCCACCTCAAGTTCACGCCCTAGCTTTTTCCAGACCTTTCAACCACGTGATCTTCATCAGCTGATGGACCTTTCTCTGTTGTCATGGAGATGGAAGTGTTGTATGATTCGATTCGGGCTTTTCGGCCATGTTGGCTTAAAAATTATAAATGTATGATCACCGGAACATGAGAATCGCTGTGAGGGAAGGCAGCCATGTTGAACTGGCATGTCTTTGATTGGGCCCTTTGTGTTTTTCGTGAGTTTTGCAAAACTGTAGTTTCTCCTACATGCATGAATGGCTGAGCTGTATTCAAATGTCTGCAACTTCATGTCCCTGAATCCCACACAGGTTCATTCTGAGAGAAAAAGGATTGACAGCATTTTTGATTATTCATTCATGAATTCGGTCGTTTCACAAACCCAAATGTTTCTGGTTCTGGCTTTTTTAATGTGAGCATTTGCTGCTGTTATCTGTTATATCACAGTGAACTCTGAAGTCGTCATGAGCACCTTTTTGGCATTGAGTAGATTAGATGATTAATTGAGAAAATAATCAAAGAAAACCCCAGTAATAAAATAATTGATGACTGATCGCCTCAGCCCCCTGCAGGTATATTTTAACAGCTTCATGCTTGTGATACGAAGCAGTAAAAAGCTGATTTACTGTCTCTTGCACAGACTTTGAGAGGAGCCTGGAGCTACAGAGAGTCACAGAATGATTTCACAACAGCAGCAGTTGAGTGTTTGGCTCAGACTGTGAGAGCTGACAGCTCTGTTCACTCACAAAACAAACCCAAAACAAAGCATTGGAAGATATATTGTTTCACCCTGCTGCCACTCAGCCAAACAGGGATCATTCAGACGGATGAAGTTCAGCAGTTTTTTTCTGTTCATCACTCTGCCTGTAGGTCATTTGGGTGTCAGGGTGTATCTACAGCATTAGAGCAGTGTAGGTGTAGGATTGTATTTGTATAGTCCTGTGTGGCTGAGAGAAGAACAGCCAGTATGAGACCAGGTTCAGGACTCTCCTGCTGCTGCTGTTAGGTTTATATTTCTTCACAAACTCACATGATGTCTGTTGTTCTGTGTAAGACAAATAAGACACAGTTTCACCTCAGTCTGCGTTTGTCTTTGACCATCAAACCTCCACTGAGGTGAACCACAGCAGGTTTGTCCTCGTGAGGGTGAAAAAAAGCCTCATTCAGAGTTCATTCTCATAAACGTACAAAATGATTTGTAATTTAAAACACAGTTCTGCTGCTCTTCAGAGTTCCCAAACAATACAAGCACTAACAGAATATTTACTGCTTCAAAATCTAAAACTCATGTTTATTCTTCTGTTACTGACTGTGTTTTTGTGCAATGACAGGAAACAACATCATTGAAAAATGTTGTAGTAGCTTTCAGAGCTGCACTTACAGGATGTTCAATACAAATGCATGTCACTTCCTTAAAGGTCCATTGTGTAACATTTAGGAGGATCTATTGGCAGAAATGGGATATAATATTCATAAGTATGTTTTCATTTGTGTATAATCACCTGAAAATAAGAATCATTCTGTTTTTGTTACCTTAGAATGAGTAATTTTTATCTTCAGAGGCTGCGGGTTGCTTTCCATGGAGTCCACCATGTTGAAAAGCCATGTTTCTACAGTAGCCCAGAATGGACAAGGATTTAGCCTTCATAATAATGATAATCATTTGTCTTCCACATTTGATTTTTAAACTTTGGCATTCTAGCCTGCTCAGTGAATGTGCTGATAGAAAGCAGGGGACAGTCACATCACAGCCAGCTCTATAATGACATTTGTTGCTGTTCTGCTTTCTGAGACAGGCTTTGAACACTAGAAGTTAACAAGATGACGTCATCCAGGAATCTCTAGCACTCTTGCTTTCCAATAAAAGATAATTCGTCCCATCCCAATATCTACACTGCATTAGATCCAGATCTCTTCTAAAATCTCTCCAGCTCAACCTGGAGCCAGTAAAGAGATCGGTCTGTGAGATTCTTGCCAAAGATTGATCTATTTGAGATCTCGCATGTTAGCGGCTGACACACAGGAAAACGTGAAATGCAATCTCCTTCCAGCTAAGTCCTTCAGACGTTTAGATAAACGTTTCCAAAGACATTTAACCTCAGGTCATTAAGTCATCATATAAAGTCTTTGCCCCTCTTATCAGACTTTGATCTGAGTTATGATGCTCTCATGAGGCCTTTTTATATAAACACTACTTGAGCCGCACTGTTAAACACAAACACTTACAGGAAACAAAGTCAAAATGGCTTCTGGAGAAGTGTGTGCAGATAGTAGCTGTGGTTCGAGTGGAAGCAGCGTATTACAGATGAGTGTAAATGAGCGAGTGTGCATTGAGTTTCCATCTGCCGAGCCACGGCCAGCGGCTCATTAAACCATTAAAAAACCACACAGAGGATCTGTTCGAGGCACATGAAACTGAGAGGAATAACACTGAACATGGCTGCTGCTGAGGCGAGGCAATACAGGCAGACATGATCTGACTTTAAAAGGCAAAACTTTATTTAAATCAGGAGTTAAACATCACATAGAACCAAGAAGACTTCCTGGATTTATTTGCTTTGATAATAAATGTGTCATCATGTTCCGTCATCCTCGGTGAAATATGAGATCAGTTTGGCGAAGGCAGGAGTTCATTTCCTGTCAGTGTCACCTGCACTGTGAGATCATTTAGAAACATCTGTGCTGTCATATTAAGATTTTTATTTATTTTGATCAGGCAGCTATAAACTCCTTGTTACAAGTTTTCAGCAGCATAGACGCATGAGTTTGACATCATAGTTTTGCAAAGTTTTATGGGTTTCCCCTCACTCTAATCCCAACCGGCACCACTACAGGAAACACTACCTGATGGGTGAACAGACGTCAAAGACAACACTGGCATAGATGAAAGGAAGTGATAGCTTGGAGGCATACAATTCCGATGGATCAGACAATTTAGAACAGATCCGCAACTGGAAACTGTTCTCCATTCCTGTCCCTCATTTTCATGTTATGTGATACTGAATCACTACTATTGTCCTCATGAAACTTAGCTGCAGTTTTTGCTACGCAAACACACACTGTACACACATTAATCAAATTTACAAGCAGAATCAAAAAGCACATTGGTCATTTGAGTGGATTCGGCTCATTTGTTGTTAAGAAGTTCCTGGTTTTGAATCCACATGTTACACATATCCACAATTTTAAATGCAATGTATTAAGAAATCTCCCTCTTGTCAATGCTTGTCATGTTGGAAGTAGATATGCTTTCCAGTGGCAAGAGGGAAAGATGCAGTGTGTTCAATGCATTGCTTTATCCTGTAGAGTTTAAAGCAAAAACATAGCTGTTCTGAAAGTTATAGGTGAGTACAGAACTCTGTATGTGTTAGCTCTGTAACTGCCGCTCACCCAGTGCATGCTGTAGAAATGCGAAGCCCCATGTAAGAAGTGGATATTTTTGATGTCGTTCATTGTTGTTAACATGGTAGTTTCGAGTCGTTCAGCTTATAGAGAATCCAGAGACTGATGAGCTCCTCTACTCCCTCCACCCACCACTGACAGAGTTATGATACCCTGCATACCTGTGTGTGTGTGTGTGTGTGTGTGTGTGTGTGTGTGTGTGTGTGTGTGTGTGTGTGTGTGTGTGTGTGTACACACACTGAGACATGTCTTCAGGGCTCATATTCACAGTTGAGCAGCACAGTCTTGAATGACACCGTCAGAGTAGTTACTGGAAAGATTTAAAGTCTCATTCTGAAATCGAAAACATTCAATAGTGTTATTTATTGTTAATGTGAGACATCACTCCACGAGTGCACTGACTGTATTTGATCTACTGACAAGTTCAATAGAACTGTATTCTGTGTTTGGGTAAGGGTGAAAAAGTTAAAACACTTTCTCAAATTCTTCAATAACACAATCTTTCCATCCTCTGGATGTAAATCATGAAATTGGGCTAAATAATCCCACATTCATGTTTTCAGGTGTGTGTTCACCTTGGCTGCGGTGTTTTCTGTCAGTTCAAAGCTCTACATGTTAAATCAAGCGCTTCTCACATTCTTCAGATACCAGCAGCTCTTTTTTTAAACCATCTGCTGCTCTGCTCTCTTCAGACCTTGTAACCTAAGGTTACATTTGCATTTTGACAATTTGCTCTTGCATATGTGTAATTGTGCTACGGGAGTGAAAGCTGATACATCCACCTGAAAACACTGAACTGACCAGTCAAGAGGTTTAAACAAATAATTTTACCTGTCAAAATGAGTTTACATTTCATGGTCAGTACCACTCAACCTGTGACTAGGCCCAAAATGCTTCAACACAGTTGGTAGATGGACATCTTGTTACTTCTGGTTTTGTCTATGATTGCAGCTGAAAGTGAAGGTTTTATAGTGTACTGATGGGTGTCAATGGTTTATCACCCATCACACTCACCAGATGACTTTCAGTAGCTCTTACGTGTTATGTACTATTGGGAAGAAACTTAAATTATATTCACACTGAGCGTTCCTTTGGTGCCAGCATGCTTTGGTTCTGATAAGTCATCAATTCACAAAAATATTTAAAATATTGGCATTTTATTTCTGTTTTATTGTTTCCTGTTTATGACCAGCTGGGAGTCTTTACTATCTCACAGTGTGTCATTACAGGCATCTGGACCCAACTGAGCTCTATGTGTGTGTGTGTGTGTGAGGCCTCTGCTCAGTGTGTCTTTCATTGTTTATTGTGTTGCATAATCAGATAGACGGTGCTGCTGCTACAGAAAGGCTTTGTTCAGACTGAAAACAGCGCTGTGTTAACACACACAGGGTCTGCGCTGGTGTGGATGTGTTGTTACAGATACAGGTGAGAAGATAAAATATGAATCAGGAAGTCCAGTTAGAGATAGATCCATTAGCCCATTCACCCGAGTGTCCACTCTTTCAATGAAAAGATGAAATCCAGTTGTGATACAACAGCAGGTTACAGTTTCTGTATGACTGAATGTGTTCACTGGAACAACTTACTTTCTCGAAATGACGGTTAATTTCACTCGAGCTGAAACTAAAACAGAGAAAGACATTATAAGTGGGCACTTCCACAGATCACTTACTGGTGTAAATGCAAATTATACTTTGCTTAGATGTGAAGGTCTGCCTAAAATAAATCTACCAATACCCACGAGTGTCTGTGCAGACTGTTTACATGCAGCCTAGAATTTATGACCAAACGTATGATTGGCATTGACCACATGAACCCACAAACACGTGAACACGTCAGCCAACGACTCCTAACATAGTACAAACAGGACTTACGGGACTGTGGTGACCCTAGCTATCTCGTAGTGAATTTAACAATGGTATTTTTGAGGTGGTTACGCTGAAAAAAGGCAGTGCTCTCGGTTTGTGTCTGTTGATGAGGTATTATCTCTGGACATGAGGAAGCCGTGGGAGTCAACTGAACCATTGGGAATTCTCCTCTGTTTTCTTTCTGTCCCTGTCTACAGACATCAGGCTGATGTCAAGAAACACAGACAGGAGGAGGAAATGAATTAATGTGCAGACTTTTCTGCTCAATGTGTTTGGAAACTGATTATTTAAGTAGATGTCTGTGCTTCGCTCAGTTGAAGCATCTGGTACCGACAGTTTGTAGCTGTATACTGTAGCTTTTCCTGAATATGCATAAGAAGCCTTTCAGGTGCTGCAAGTCTTTTCTTATTCTTGCTTAACCGTCTTGCACATAAAGTCCTACAAAATATGATGTTTCAGTCAAGTTTTTGCAGGAAAACTTTATCAAAATTGTGAATTTTCTTTTACGGAAATGTTCTATTTTGGAGTATTATTGATCTTGGAGAGGAGGATGCATTCATACCTATTCTATCTGGTTAGAATGTTTTGCAAACATTCTCCATTAGCAAGGGACTGAAATATGTCTCTATGATTCTCTGTTGCATTTACACTTTTTTCATACCAGATAAATGTCCTTTCTGCCAAAACAATGCACAGCGGTGTACAATCTAAATTTACATAGCCAAAATCATTTCAAAATAAAGTAGTTCTACACCATTAACGTTATAATCTACCTGGAATGTGTGCATGGAATTATTTGATTGGCCAACACTTGCTGGATTTTGCCACGTTGTTTGAACAATGACAACACAACATGAGTTTTCATGTTAAAGATGGATCCACCGAATGGTCTTATATTTCTATTCTATACTGTTCCATTGTGTGTTCTGCTGTTCTGTTTTGTTCTCAGTGAACTCTGTCTCATTCACCCCTCAACCAGAGAGAGAGAGAGGGAGAGACATGCAGATTCCTGTGTGTAACAGTAAGAGAGAGAGAGAGAGAGAGAGAGAGAGAGAGAGACTTGGAGAAAGGCATGTGGATTCCTGTGTGTTTGTGTGAGTGAGAGACGTAGAGAGGGAGAGAGGGGGAGAGAGAGCGAGAGAGCGAGAGAGAGCTCTGGGTTGCGTTGAATGTTAGGAATGTTGAGGCTTTTGGCTTCAGTTTGTTCTGACTGAGGGAGGAGGAGATAAAGAAGGAGGGAGGAGGAGAGAGGAGGGACCGAATGAGAGGAAAAGGAGGAGATGAGGAGGGAGGGAGGGAGGGAGGAAGGGAAAAGGAGATAAAAGAGGAGAAGACAAAGGAGAGGAAGCAAAGATGGAGGAAAAGCAAAGCAGAGATAATTAAAAAAGAAGTAAAATACTGTAGTTCATGCTAGAATCCAGGCTGCAACTAGTGATTCATTTAACTGGCAATATATCTGCTGTTTATTTTTAACTTCAAGTTTTATCGGCTGTCATTGGTTTACAGTCGTCATGCTAAGATTACACTTGATTTTAAACTGTACATGCCTCAGCAGCATCAGTCCTCCATCAGTGTTAAACAAGATGCGTTCGGGCACATAATGCTGTGTAGGTCACAGTCGGTGTAGTTACACGTGTAAGAGAGAAGAGAATAGACTCAAAGCATAAGAAGAGACTTTGGGCTGCATTAATGCGTGTGTAGTGTGAGTGAAGTACCTGATTTATTCTAAAGTATCAACTACATAGGGACGAGGGAGCGAGGACGCATATGCAAGAACTCAGGGTGCATGAGGTCGCCATCATGCAGACAGCAGAGCATAGTGGAAAGTGAAAAGCACTGTCAAACCCGTTTTTGTCATGTAGGTATGAGGGCTTGTTGCAGTAATGTAACTTTCTAAGTTCCCCTAAACTCAATTCACAGCCATTTCATTTCATCCACAGTTTCAGCCTTAAACACAGTAAAAAATACTGTGTTTTCATGTCTTTAAGGGTAAAATAAGTCCTAAAATAAACCAACAGGAAGCAGTTTGAAGTTACAAAAACAGTTGATGTTGGTGTTGATCTTCAGTTCAGAAAATGTCACACTGGATGAAAAAAAACCATTGCTGTCTTTTTCTTTCTCTATCTCTCTGTCTCACTCTCTTGGACTCATTCTTTTTCTCTTGATTGCTTTTACTGTGTCTGTCTCTCCATGTTTTTTTTCCCTCTCTGTCTCTCTCTCTCTCTCTGTCTCTTTGTCTCTCTCTCTCTCTCTCTCTCTCTCTCTCTCCGGTCATGTGATTTTGCTGTAGAGATGAGCAACAGTGCAGGAATCTGAGCTACAGCCAACACATTACATAAAGCTCTCTCTCTCTCTCTGCCAGAAAATAAAAAGTGGACTGCTGCGTTCTCGAGCAGCTCAGCTGAACTGAATGAATTCACTTCCTGAAGGCAGAACACAGATCTACGTCAGAAAAGAAAGATTGTTGTCTCTGTAGACTGCCCCGTTCTCTCACGGGGAGTAGTCTGATCAGATTGATCTATTTCCAAGTGGAGGAAGAAAAAGAGGAAAGATGTTTGTGATCCTATCTATCTATCTATCTATCTATCTATCTATCTATCTATCTATCTATCTATCTATCTATCTATCTATCTATCTATCTATCTATCTATCTATCTATAGTATCTGTGGTGTGTCCATTGTGGGCTATTGTAGAAACATGGCAGTTCAACATGATGGACTCTCTCTCTCTCTCTGTCTCACACACACACACACACACACACACAAAACACACACACACACACACACACACATATATATATTTACATATATATTTATACAGACGGGTGACAAATTAAAGGGAAAACCTGAATAAATGAGAGGAGAAACATGACAAAGGCAGATGCTTTTATACAGGACACAAGGGCTCATTGAATGGTTCAATTAAAATGAAAATGATGTGGATTTATTGATCTATTGAACACAAATGGGAGATTGGAGATGGGTCCAAAGACTAGATTTGTGTTAGTAGTCACCCATCTGTATATATATAGGCTATATAGGTATATGTGTGTGGTATACACCGATCAGCCATAACATCCTGAGCACTGACTGGTGAAGTGAATAACACTGATTATCTGGTTATCATGGCACCTGTCAGTGGGTGGGAGATATTAGGCAGCAAGTGAGCCTTTTGTCCTCAAGTTGATGTGTTAGAAGCAGGAAAAATGGGCAGGGTGAGGATCTGAGCAACTTTGACAAGGCCCTAATTGTGATGGCTAGACGACTGGCTCTTGTGGGGTGTTCCCGGTCTGCAGTGGTCAGTGCCTACCAGAAAAAAAGCGGTGTACGTGTACGTGGGGAGCGAAGGTTAGCCCGTGAGGTCCGATCCAATAGATGAGTAACTGTAGCTCAAACTGCTGAAACAGTTAATGCTGGTTCTGATAGAAAGGTGTGAGAACACACAGTGCATCACAGTTTTTTGGTATGGGGCTGCAGAACATTATGACCACCAGCGTGCCCAGGTGCTCATAATGTTAAGGCTGATCAGTTTACAGTGTGTGTGTGTGTGTGTGTGTGTGTGTGTGTGTGTGTGTGTGTGTGTGTGTGTGTCTTCCTTACACAAACAGTAACGTTTCCTGGCTTCCAGTGCTCTAACTTTTCCCTTCACTGCAGTGATGTACAAGTGTACTCCAGCACTTGGTGACATCACTGTTGGGTGTGGTTACAGGTGCAACAGAGCACATTTCTGGCCCCACCAACCCTCACTGTCAGAAGTAAAACAGGCTTAAAACTTTCAACCAGAGAGCAGCAAAACACTGCCTTTCAGCCTGTTGCTTACTCACTCTTTAAGCTCTCTATGTCTCTCTCTGCTTCTCCTTTCCGTCAATTGTTCTCCTCTCCACCTTTTCTCCCTCGCTTTCCTTTCCTGCCTAGACTTCATCTCCCTCCCTCTCCTCTCTTTGTGTTTTCTCTCCTGTGTTTCTTCATTTTCCTCTGTGCCCGTCCTCAGCCTCACCCCGCGGTCTCTCTCCACTCTGTGTTCAGGTCTTCTTCTCTTTGTGTTTCTCCCTCTCCATTTTTTCTCTCTCCCTCTCTGTCTGTCAGTCTCTCTCTCTCTCTCGCTCACTCTCACTCTCTCTCAACCAGTTGTTTCCTCCAGTGAGTTGATTTGGAAATAAAAACTCGACAGCAGACAAAGTCTAGAGAGAAGGAAAGCGAGACGCCACATGTACTTTCCAATATAAAGTATATAAATGTGAAATATTTTGATTTAAAGAAAAGTCTTCTCTACTGTGTGCATGTGCGTGTTTCAGTGTTGCATAACCTTTGTGAGTGGGCTGCTGTTTGTGTCCAGTGTTTATAAACTGCTCTGCTCCAACAGCACTAACATTGTGAAATCACTCACACACGCACTCACTCCTTTTGTAAATGAAGTTAGGAGTCATCCTCGTTCATCCGTCCGGCTGTTAGTTGTGTTGAACAGTGACAGTTTTAGGGATAGTCGACCCCCTACAATGGAAACACATTCAAATGTTGGAATTCTTGAGGATGTTGTGGATGGAAGGGACTGCAGTTTCACAATTTAAGAGCAGATAATCAGCGAAGTGTCTCTTCATGTGTAAAAATCTGCAACCTTTAAACCTACAGCATGTAATTCCTGCTGCCACGTAAATTCTGACGTTGTAAAGTAGCGCCAGGTCATGGGAGTTGTTGTCTTTACCAACCATCATCATTGTAGTCAGTTTCTCCCGGTTAGGATTCCTTCATTGTTCATCGCAGGAGTGCTTTCACTTATCCACAGACGTCTCCTGTCCACAACAAACTGGACCCTATAACCCTAAGCCAGTGATTAAAACCGGTAAAAACACTGATTAAAGCCTCAGCCTTAAAAATCTGTTTCTCCCCGACACTGTTCGGCAGACAAAGAATGTCCCAGAGGCAGACATCCGCTGACTAAAATCCTTCATCCGGTTAAAATATATAGTTAAAAAACGACCAAGATCTTAAAAGAAACTAAAAATCTCTCACTTTATGACAGTTTCTGGCTGACCACAGCACTTATGCGTGAGCAAAGCATTGTTGGAAACATTTGTGATAATGTTAGTACTCAACTCAACAAAATATATAACCTATGCTTCGTGTTTATAGACATTTAACATTGCGGAAATGTTACATATTATTGCTTTAAGTGAGGCTAGCACACAAACTGTCAATCATCATAGCGATCCAAGAAACATTTGAGCATCACCTTTTCACTAAACAGTTGCCTGTTATTCATTGGTTATGATGCTCCAGTGAACTATTCACATTCTAGGTGTTGACCTTTGACCCCTGTGAAGTCAGAAAGTTTAGTTACATGTTTGACTTTGAGTAAATCTTCACTTTATGAATGTTCACCTTTTATTTATTGTTTTTTTCAGCCAAGTTAAGTTTACTAATATAAACCTTGACTGCAACTATTCACAGCACATACATTTTCATTTTCAAATATTCCTGACTATTCAGAAAACAAAAATCCACAGTACATCCACATTTGAAGTTAATAAAAAGCTTTGAGAGGGGCATAACTGGAAGTAGTTAATAAAAGGAGGGACCTAACCCTCCCTCCAGCCTCCACTGCACATCATGTGGATCTCTTTATCTGTCTGTCACTAAGCCTCAAGCTCTGGTTCCCTGCACTTCATTTTTTCCATGAAATAACTCTTTGACTAAACATTTCTCAAAGATAAAATTGAACATGAGCTGACGATGACGAGGGCAGGTGATCTCAATTAATACTGAGCAAAAATACTTGGCTCTGCCGATGGGCTGTAGAAACAAATGACAGGACACGAATCACAGTTAGAGAGGAATAAGAAATGTTTTGCTTGAAGATGTGTTGGAACACAATCAGTATAAACCATTCAAATAAACTGTGATAAATGGAGGATGATTTGAACTAACTTGTTTGCCTTTGGTAATATGTGATATATGATTCAGTCTGAGCTGATCTGACATTGAAAGTAATGATTTTTCATCCAACTTGTTTTTGTATATTTTGGGTTCTTACAAATGAGTCAGTGATAACAAGTTTAACTTTATCAGACTCTGTCGCAGTCACATCCTCCTCCTTTCTGCTCTGTCGCCATCATAATAAGAGAAAGTGAACCGCCTTTTCAGCAGCTTTGTTGTCTTTCCACCTCTGAACACAGTAACAGCAGCTACATTACACTGTATAATAATTCATATATATATATTATATATTAGAATTCATTATTTAAGTTAGTTTCCCCCGCATCCTAAACTTCTCTCTCTCCCTCGCAGAGATGTAGCGTGTGTGTTGTTGTGATCGGCGGACCATCATGCACCTCTTCCTGCTGCTGATCCTTCAAGCCACAGCAGCCTTGGGACAGATCGACCCCGGTACACACACACACACACACACACACACACACACACACACACACACACACACTGAGACAATATATTCCCCGGTCTGTAGACCTAATTTAGATCAATGAAGTTTTATATGCTTGTGTTTTCAGCACACTGTCGCTATGCCTTGGGCATGGAGGATAGACGGATTAAAGACGATGACATCACAGCATCCAGCCAATGGTATGAGACCACAGGACCACAGTACGCCAGGTCAGTTTGACTTTAAGAGTGATGTTGTGTGTTATTATTTAATAAGATATAAATAACTGCTGACTTTATTCTTCTTTCTTTCATGTTTTTGTATGTTTTATCTGTTTAATATTTACAGAGTTGATCGGGATACTTTTATAGTTTTTATAACTAATCTTAAAACCAAATTAATTTTAATTCTGACATACGTGGAGAAATATTATTTGATCCCAGTGTACATGGTACGAGATTACCATGTATTCATGTAGAATCATTTTTAACTTGGTTTAAGTGTCAAATAAGACTTGAAATATAACATGTAGAAAAATCCAAACTCTGAAGATCATTCTGAATGTATTGAATTTCTCATAGCCCCTCACTTCTGTTTTTGGGTGAACTCCAATGTAATGTAATTCCAATTTCACCACTAACATTAACCAAAATAAAGCTTGAAAACACAACTCCAAATGACACATCAAAAAATGTTTCAGACTGAAAAAGGACACGAAGTGTATCATTTAACTGTTTTTGATCTACTTTATCAAATGTTCCCAGCATGTGCAGACACTCTGTATGAACTCTGTGTGTGTTTGCAGGTTGAATCGTGAGGAGGGAGATGGCGCCTGGTGTCCTGAGGGACAGCTGGAGCCTTCAGACAGTCAGTACCTGCAGGTTTGTGTCTGCTCAATGCTTTAAAGAAAGAAACGATCCCAAACATGTTCAATCATGTCAGTGTACCAGTATGTGTTTGAAAATTCATGTTCCAGTGTCTGTAAGAAGAAGCAGAAGAAGTGTAAAGTCAAAGGCTGATTAAAGGCAAAATGTCCTCAAAAATCTCTAGGCAGTCCAGCTGCCTTTAAAGAAGCACTTATATCAGGGGTTAAGTTAGGATGTGTGAGGAGGAGGCGTCCTGCCTGCAGGAGGAAGGTGATGCTGCAGTCAGTGAAACAGGAGAAAGTTCAGTAAAACCTGTTGTTCATCTAATAGTTCAACAGTGTAAGAAATATGAATTTTGCTGACGGTGGGTCAGTTTTCTGTCATCAGCCAACTTCATACATGTAAAATGTAGGCTTGCATGTTCACAAATATTGATACATTTTATGTGATTTGTGCAACTACCTGAATTCTTTACCAGGGTTTGGAGTCTAACTCAAATCTAAAACACTCCAGAATACAAAAATGTTTACTGTGGAGTGCCGCCAACATTTGATGAATCCAATTTTTATAGATTATCATTTGCTGTTGGTCGCACACGTACATACAACTGTCTAAAAACCCAGGATCCTAGGAAAATAGGACAGATTGAAAAAAAAACATGATAGAAAACAGGAAAAATTCCATCCGCTTTTAGTTGACTTTTATTTTTTTATTTTTTATTTTTTTGTATTATTTCTTTTTTAAAAACAGTTTTTAACATTAAAAACTATTTATAAGGGCTTGTGATGCATTAGCAGGAGAATTTGAACACTAACCTGATCCCACTCAGTGTTTTAAGTGTTATTTATGATCAGTCATCTCTGTCTAATGTCTAATGTGCATGCTATTGTGGCTGTGTGTGTGTGTGTGTGTGTGTGTGTGTGTGTGTGTGTGTGTGTGTGTGTGTGTGTGTGTGTGTGTGTGTGTGTGTGTTTGTTTGTTTTTCTAGAATTGGATGATTATTAGACATTAAGGTAATATTTAGGGAATCATTTAACAAAGGTACAAACACAAAATGCTATGTCTTCACAAGTTTAAGGCTGGCACAATATGCCCAAAGATAAACTTCAGTTTTTTGGTAACTGGTTTTCACATTAGTATCTTTAGAGAAACCCAACATATGGTCTGTGGGTTGTTGTTGGGTCACTAATTTGACAGATGTGTTGATGTGTTCAGGTGGATCTGGGCAGGCTGACCTTCCTCACAGTCGTCGGGACTCAGGGACGATACGCCAGGAACTCTGGGAACGAGTTTGCCCGAGCTTACCGCCTCAACTACAGCAGGGACGGCCTGCTGTGGAAGTCCTGGAAGAACCGGCTGGGAAATGCTGTGAGTGACCCCAATATTTTCCCTACAGAGGTTAGACAGAAATCTGAGCAGCAGAAAGAATATCAGAAAATCTGGAGCGGAAACATGTGACGGAGTGATAGAACAGAGAGACGGCAGAAGAAGAATGGGAGAAAGAGGAAGGAAAAGAAAATTATGCTTTTTTCATTGTGAACATTTCGTCATTCACCCTCGAATCAGAGGAAATGACATTTACACACCGGCTTCCTGTTGGCCTTTGAGGTCCCAGGCAGCTACAGCATTACACACCATTAGGACACAATTTAACACCAGGTCATGTTTTTGTCTGAAGCTGTTGGACTGAGCAGTTCCCTCCCTCACATTCAAACTGGGAACTTCCCAGAACCACCATAGAGTTCTGCTGAACAACAGAAGGATTCAAACAGGAACAGAAACTTTTCTATTTTAAGATAGAAGGAGGGATTGATTCCTGGTAGCCCAACAAAGGAGCAAACAAGGTTAGGTGATGAAGTCAGTGAGCAGTGTTGTAGTTTGATATTGATCTGTGCCAATTTGTAAAACAAAACTGACATAAAACACAAATAATTTCTAGCATTTTAAAACAATATTAAATGAATTCCCCAAATGATTCAGCCACATAGCACAGTGGTTCTCAACCTGGAGGTCAGGACAACCACTAGGGGTCCTCAAAGCTTCACGAGGGGTTACAAGATCTTCTTTATTTTAAGGGGTGTAAGAAAACATCAGAAATATATACAGTAGGTCTATATCTCAGCATTTCATTCATTTCTGTGAAGAAAACAGTTTTTACTCTTCACTCTAATACCTGCCTCGTCCTGCATTAGAAAAGTATGCAGTTAAAACAACCAAAGAGCTAATAGAACAATGGCCAAGGATCAGGAAGAAGTCAACACTGAATTTGCCTAAAAGAAGCCTATTAAGTATGTATCACTGTTAAAAGAAGTAAACCTAATCCAGACAGAAAATGTTATTAAACATTACTAAAAATATCAGGAAAACTACTCTCTAGTGCCATATTCACAGGAAATAATCTGCTGAACATTCATCCAAATCTCTTGTTTTACACGACCTTCCTGCAGTTATTGCGTTCACTGTTTGGTTTAATTGTACAGTTCAACAGTTGTTCTGTACTCTTCTTACAAAATATTCTTAAAATATGTCACTAAGTCAGGGGTTGCAGATTACTTAATGATAGAAAAGGGGTCTCTTAAGGAAAAAGGTTGGGAAGCACTGACATAGCAGAATGAAAGATAAAGGGAGAAAACTGACCACTTCATAAATATAGTAACACAAGGTAAAACAATTTTATCAAAGTCAGATTTTAAGTTTATTAGCTTATGCTCTGTTCATCCTTGTTCTTAATGTTCTCAGACCTTAATAACAGAGGATGTATGGACATGGGTGTTTTTATGCCTGCATGTCGCAAATGTACAAACTAATTTCCCTCTTCAGGACTGTTGATCCTGTTGTTTGTCATGTGGTATTTGTTTCCAGGTGATGGAGGGCAACAAAAACGCCTACACCTCAGTCATCAACGACCTTCACCCTCCGATCATCACCCGCTACGTCCGGCTGATCCCGGTCACCAAACTGTCGACCACCGTCTGCATGAGAGTGGAGCTTTACGGCTGTCCATGGGAGGGTAGGACACCCAAACACACTGTCACACTGTAAATGTGTGTGTGTTCTTTGGCTCTGCTGACATTGGAGGTTGTTGTTGAGTTAGTGGATTTAGACTTTTATCACTTCTCAGGAATGTTTACCCCTTCAGAGACACAAGTAAACTCCTCAGAAACCTCCTCTTTCTAAAATGTCAATATTAAACCTAACACTGTAAATCTGTTGTGCAATAAAACTAAATCACGTCAACAAATTTAATGCCAAAAGTAATTACAGTTTTATTTTATCACACAGTTTATTTGCAAAGGAATGCACATCAAGCAAGTGCAGCAGAAGTTTTATCTAAATTGTAGCACATAAAAAGGGAGTTATGTACTTTCCAGTGAGCTTTCAATATTTTTTAGCCACGGACTGTAATGTGTCCGTTAAATCAATTATTGAAAACTGTCCTGTCCCAGCAGCTGGCAAGCTCCCAGTCTAGTTTACTAATTCATTAATCTGATATGTACTATGATCATCAGCAGACCTGCCAACATTCCCGTTTTACCTGGGTTTCTCCCATATCTCTAGAGCCTCCTCATTTAGTGGTTTCACCCGGGAAACTCCTGTAATTTGCATGGCCCTCAAAATTTGGACTGGGTCGGTAGTTCAATCCCTATCTCCTCCTGAATGAGAGGCAAGTTGTTGCTTGGATAGAAGCGTTTTATTAATACAGCCATTTAGCATTAAATGATGATGAAGCTAGTCAGTCTAACATCTAACACCATATCAGGAGTATCAAGTTATAGTAACACTGAAAACTGTTGGCTGGTTTACTGATTACATTCCTGTTCCCTAGAGGATGAATCCTTTTGATTTTTCTCTAGCTCCACCACCAGCCCAATCTACTAGTAAGGCTATGAGAATAGCTAAATCGTAAGTATGTTTATTGTTTTGTCCAATGATTGTGTACTGTTGGGTGTAACAAACATTTCAGCCTTGAGGAGCCACTATTAGAGCCGAAGGCCTCTTAGTGCCCAGTCTAACTGCTAACTACCAGTTATCAAGTTAGTGAGCTAAGTCCATAACCTGAACATGGGTTAACACTGTTTATTCAAGAGAGCTCATCATGTCATTATGTCCATTTTATAAAACTTCACATACTCCCCTTTTAACCTGTCCTCTCCCCCCCTGCAGACGGTCTGATCTCCTACAGCGCTCCGGAGGGTCAGCTCATGATGCCGCCTGGTTATCCCATCGCCAGCCTCAATGACTCCACCTATGACGGAGTTCATGAGAGAAGGCGAGTCACATGCCCTCATCACACATCAGTTTTTCCCATTTCCCTGCTCTGTGTGGCTGACAGCTGTCTCATTCAATAGGAGGCTGTTCGGGGGGATGGGTCAGCTGACAGACGGTGTGATCGGCCAGGACGACTTCCTGGTGACGCGTCAGTACCACGTGTGGCCGGGCTATGACTACCTGGGCTGGAGGAACGACTCGCTGGGAACTCAGGGATACGTGGAGATGGAGTTTGTCTTCGACAGGCAGAGGAACTTCACCTCCCTGAAGGTTTTTAATTCTCCTCACTTTATTTTATCATAGCAGCTTATAAGACATTTTAAAATTCTAGCGCATAGCAGTACTAAACAGACCCAGTGAAGCACGGACGGAGGGACTACTCACAGCCGATAAACATTGCACTGTACACAGCACACCAGTGTGCTTACACAAGTGGAGGTGAACTCATTAACCTGTCCAAAATGGCACAAACCTGTTCTATTCATGTTTTCCTTGTGGGTTTCACTCAGTTTCATTCATTCTTTAACCATCAAACTCCAGAATTTGCACTGAAAAAAAAAAAGTAATACATTTTATGCCAATTAAGACAGCAGTAACTGACATCACTGGTTAACTGCTGTACTAGACAGTAAAACAGCATTTTTACAAAGATATAACAATTCTGTCAGTACTAAATACAAATATGGAAAAATATATAGAAAAAATAACACTTATTTAATACAGATTCAGCTTTTTGTACAGTTCATTGTAACCTTGTTGTTATGAATACAACATCCTTGTACTTTCCATGTCCCTTTACTTCATTTTTTCTTCTACTTTTTCTTTATTTGCCTTTTCTTTCTCATTTTAATGCATATGTATTTTATCCTATTATGTACATATATATATTTCTATTAATAGTTGGCTATATTTATGCTATGCTTTGTACATATATTTTAAGGATATTTATACTATGTATACATTTATTTTACTATATACAAGATACCAGGCATCTTGGGAACAAAAGTCTTCCTGAGAATGGATACAAAGTTCCATCTCATAGTATCTTTCTTAGCCTATTACCCAAAAAATACTGTATAATAATACCATTTGTCTTCAAATATGAACTGAAAACTCAAGCATTACAAATATAAAATAATATAGTTTTTTAGAACAACTGAAAGGAAACCCTCTATGAGAAAATACTGTGTCTGGCAATGAGGCTCAAATACAATGTTTGGAAATCTTCCTTTAAACCAATACAGCAGAAAGTTGGCAAAAAGATCAATTAAAAATAAAATGAATATTCTGACTATATTTTTTTATTGTGTTTTTAATCTTACAAATACAATCTCTCCTCTGTCCCTCTGTTCAGGTTCACAGTAACAACATGTTCTCCCGCGGTGTGAAGATCTTCTCCTCTGTCTCCTGTTGGTTTAAGCCCCGCCTCATCGCAGGCTGGGAGGCGGAGTCTGTGGCGTTCAAGACGGTGCTGGATGACAGAAATCCGAGCGCCCGCTACGTCACTGTGCCGCTCAACCGTCGCACCGCCAAATCCATCCGCTGTCGCTTTTACTTCGCTGACGTCTGGATGATGTTCAGTGAGATCTCCTTTCAGTCAGGTATAACACAGACACACACACACACACACACACACACACATAGAGATACATGCATACATGATCATATAAACGCACACACAGATTCACAGTTCTTTCAAAACAGACAATTGACATGATTTCCCTTCATTTGTTCTTCAGAGGACACTGTCCTCCCTACCCAGATTACCTTGGAGGTGACCTCTACTCCAGTCACCGAGGAGGGCACCATGGCAACCACACCAAAGACAGGTTTGACCTTTGACCTTACCCTTTTCTTTTCACATGATCCTTTAAAATGTATATTCTGTGTAATAGCATCAGTAAACCATCCCCACATTTAACTGCAAACAATAGTATTATAACAAACAACTACACCTCTAACCTTTCACCACAGCAGTCAATGCGTCAACAAGTGACCCGCCAGATGACGGTAACACGCCCATTCTGATTGGCTGCCTGGTGACCATCATTCTGCTGTTGGTCATCATCATCTTCCTCATCCTCTGGTGCCAGTACGTTTGCAAGGTGCTGGAGAAGGTGAGCAGATAAACCTGTAGAATTATTTTTTAATTATATGCGCTTCTGGTCATTAGAGTTTCTTATTTCCTTGATATACATTCTTCATTATTCTGCCCCCAGGAGTGTTCAATGAATGAGATAGTTAATATCCGGCTAAAGACCTTTATGTTGTAGGATTTGTCACTTTGAGGACACCAACAGGTGGTATCTGAAAATACAGATCTGACCTGGGGACACTGAGATGAGAAGCCATCATAAAGACACTTTTATCACTAATACTACATATACAGTTTTAAAGCACAGTTCTCAGTAAAGTGGTGGTCTAAACACTTTCCTAATACATCTATTGTCTTCAGTTCCCAGTAAGTCTCTGGCAGCTTCAAGCCACCTGTTCAATCTTAAACTGTTTTGTTAATCTGAAATCATCATAGAGCAGCAAATCTAAACAGCTGTTCACAAACCAAAAGCAGAATAAGAAGTAGCCTTTTATTTTCCATTTTAGGAAATAAAATTGTTGCACTGTTGTTTATTACAAAGAAGAAAATGAAAGTGTTGGATAAATAAAAAATGGAGAGAAAACTGTTCCCAACCTTTTCCTAACTAATTTCTCCATGAACATTATGAAATGTAAGTTCTATGTAAAAGTAGATGCTGACAACAACAACAAATCATAAAGCTTCATGACCTGCATAAAGGGGTGGATCATTGTTGTCTCTAGACTAGATAAAGAATAGTCGAACACACAGATTATTAATATGCATATTCCTTAATGCTGAAAGAAATGTTTTCCTTTCCCTCCGTCCTCTTCCAGGCTCCACGTCGGATCCTTGACGAGGAGGTGACAGTTCGGCTGTCATCCTGCAGTGACACCATCATCCTCCAGACCCCCCCTGTTCCCCCCCGCTCCGGCCACGGCCCTACAGGTAGCCCGTCACACTTATTTCAAGTCGAATTGAAGGCCAGAAACGGATGAACAACCTCATTTGTAGAGATTGTATTTATACACAAGCCTTTCTTTCCCTATAAAAATGAACCAATTAAGAGTGACTAAGATTGAGATTAGTGCTGCTTGTTTTTTCATCTCACACATTGAGACCCCAAAGAGAGTTTGGTACATTTATTGAAATGTAAACTCTGTTATAATACGCAGTGAGTTATGGTCTTGGGTCCACCATAAAAACAGTGCTCTGGCTTTTTCTGTGATAGGTCTAGGTATTACTGTAGTTTGTCATCACTGACAACGCTTCATTAGTTGTAATCAGTACATTTGCAGTATTTTTCATATTGTGGGTTCCTCCAACAATATAATAATAATAATAATAATAATAATATAATTGTTATAATAAGTGAAGGTGAAGGTGTGGCTGGATCATGAAGACACTGTTTTTATGATTTTTTGAGTGATATCAGGACCAAAATATTTACAGAAAACATCTAATATTCAAGTATAAACTACAGTGTTTTCATGGATAAATGTTGCAGATACAATCCCAAACGACTAGGGAAACAAAGTTGGAAATAAACTGTACAGGAAAACTGGCCTACACAGGGTAGCTTGGCCTTTGTTTGCTTGATTATTTAATGTTTTTTTGTTTTCCTCAGTCCCCGCCAACACTGACCCTCACTATGAGAGAGTTTTCCTGTTGGACCCACAGTACCAGAACCCGGCAGTGCTCAGAAACAAGTTGCCAGAGCTGTCCCAGAGTGCAGAGGCCTCAGGTAAACACACTGAAACTCATTTGTTTTAACCTTCAGTACTTACAGCAGTTAGATCAGAAAGGAAATATGAGAATAAGGTTGACACATAAAATCATTTCCCTGAAAATCCCTTCTTACAGGCACGTCATCATGTTCATGAGCAGTTATTGACCATCTGCTCATGTTAGACATATCTCATCCAGGAAACATAAAGTTGAGTGGAAGTAAACCTGAATCCGTGATGCCTTAAAAATGCTCCAGATCTTCTATGATGACATGTTTAGACATGACTGTAAGAGAGAGGAGGGGGCCCCCAATAAAATGCACTAAACTGCTGCAGTCTGCCCCCTACTGACATGTCTACAACATGCACCTTCACCCGTCCTGTCAAATATCCCCCATCCTGTCTGTCCTTAACAGCCTTTGGATGTTTCTCTGCATTTAACTTCCTTTATTTCTTTTTTCTCCTCCTTTTATGTCTGCGATATTTTCTTGATGATGCTGTGAAAACTGAATGTGCATGCTCATTCATTCTGCAGTATTTCTCTCTTTTACCTCCCAGCCCTCTCTGTCTCTGTCTATGTTTCCTCCTCCTCTTCCTCCAGCTCTCCTCCTCGGTAATCCTCTCTATGACCTCCTCCTGCTGACTTCCTGTCACATGACGTCAGGCTGGCTGCGTGGTAAGAGCTGAAAGGTGTGACTTCAGACATTTAAACACCTACCAGATACAGCAGACAAAACCAAGATGCAGTCTCAGTCGGGGTTTACTTGTGATCTCAAGGTTCACATTAGAGAGAAAGACAGAAATATTACAACCACGGGCAATCTTGGTTTCTATCATTCCGGTACTTTTGTGGATTTTTTTCAGCAGTTATTAACAATATTAAAGAGACAACAGGATATGAAGGAAAGAGAGATGCAACAAAGGTTCCCCAATGCTAAATTCATACAATGTTATCAGTATATATACAGTGTTATACAGTATTTCCTGTTACTAAGGCTCCGTAGGAAGCTGTGAATAAAATATAAATCATCATTCTTTATAAGAAATCACAGAGAAAAGAGACACAAGAAAAACAAAACAAACACCTCATTCTTCTTTTTCCAACAGCATGTGGAGGAGGCTACGCCGAGCCTGACGTCACCCAGTGCACTCCGCACCAGTGTTTCCATAGCAACGCGCCGCACTACGCTGAAACGGACATCGTGCGGTTGCAGGGCGTCACCGGCAGCAACATGTATGCCGTCCCTGCCCTCACCGTGGACTCTCTCACCAGAAAGGACATCTCTGCCGCCGAGTTCCCACGGCAACAGCTGATCTTCAGAGAGAAACTGGGGGAGGGGCAGTTTGGAGAGGTGAGCAGGGAGCGGGCAGAGCCACAGAAGAAGAGGGAGAAGAATTTAGAAAATGTATTGATGCGTGTATTTGATTCCTCTTAAAACACAGCGCTCTGTTGCCTCAATTTCTTCCAATCTGACTGGTATTTCTTAAATGAAAGGGAATTTGTATGTGTAGGAAAGTTGTTTGTCTCAGAAAAAGTAGCTTAAAAGTAGTCTACTAGCGTCCATGGTTATGTTTATACATACTTGTCTTCGGCAGGTCCACCTGTGTGAGGCCGAGGGACTCCCAGAATTCCTTGGGGAGGGGTCACCTCTCCCTGACAGGGATGGACGTTCGGTACTGGTGGCTGTTAAACAGCTGAGGGCCGATGCTACCAGCCAAGCCAGGTACACAACGTGTCTGTGTGTGTGACAGGGTTTTTATGTGTATTCATCTATGACCTTTGTTTCTTTAAAAGTTTCTCTACATTAACATTATGTTTAATACAGTGCATGCTGTATATTGAGTGAATGTGGCTATTGTTTAGGCTGCTGTGTAGCGACTAAATCAATCAGGTGTTTGATGGCCTCAGCAAACAAATGTTTTGGCAGAAATCCTCAACAGCTCATACCTACAAAACCGCAATTCAAAGCAGCTTTTTCAGTTGTTTGTTTTTCTTTCTTTTCCATTACTCCAGTAATGATGAAAAGACAGTCCAAAACAGAAAACCGAAAGTATCTCAAATTAAGTTGTCTGGCTAGACCTGAAATTGTGTCCTCTCCTCCCTGTCCATTTGTCTGTCCATCAGGAACGACTTCCTGAAGGAAATAAAGATCATGTCTCGTCTAAACGACCCCAACATCATCCGGCTGCTGTGCGTGTGCGTGTCTTCTGACCCGCTGTGCATGGTGACCGAATACATGGAGAACGGAGACCTCAACATGTTCCTTTCACAGCGGGAGATCGAGAGCACGCTGACACATGCCAACAACATCCCTTCAGTCAGGTTAATATGCGAACATGTTAATAGAGTCACACTTCATGCTCTCTGAACTTTTCAATCCATCAGGTTCATGTTGTTTTTAATGCAAACATAAGATGGATAAGACGATCCATGATTAGCACTATTTTACAGAAGAACAAAAGAACCTACATGAATTCTCAAGTCCTCCACTGTCACTTCCATTTTTTCACCAAACATGTCCTTCACCTCCTTCCTTTCCTCCCTCCCTCTAGTCTGTCCGACCTCCTCCACATGTCGGTGCAGATCTCGTCGGGGATGAAGTACCTGGCGTCTCTGAACTTTGTGCACCGCGACCTGGCCACCAGGAATTGCCTGCTGGACCGGCGCCTCACCATTAAGATTGCCGACTTTGGGATGAGCCGAAACCTGTACAGCAGTGACTACTACCGCATCCAGGGCCGGGCAGTGCTGCCCATACGATGGATGGCCTGGGAGAGCATCCTGCTGGTGAGGGAGGGCGAGGAGTTAACATAAGATGGGACTAAAGAAAGAAAGATAATACAAATAATTTACTTGTGGCAGGAGGCATTACTAGTAATAACATAACAGTAACAAGATTACGTTCCCCAGTAACTAGTAGGCTAATTAACTAATTACTAATAATATTACAGTTACACCCCCTTCAAAAAAAGAATTAGTTACAACCTTTTATTGTCATGTAATGTAATCATTTTTAATAATTGTATTTCTGTGACCCTGTGCCTCCTCTCCAGGGTAAGTTCACCACAGCCAGTGACGTGTGGGCGTTTGGTGTCACCCTGTGGGAGATCTTCACTCTGTGTAAGGAGCAGCCCTACAGTCTGCTGTCCGACGAACAGGTCATAGAGAACACTGGCGAGTTCTTCAGGAACCAGGGCAGACAGGTGAGACAAATCAAATGCAACCACAAAGGACAGAGTTCAGTACAATTCAGATGTGTCATTCATCCCAAATCAGCCAGTAGTTTTGAATCTGGGTGTGCCTGATTGAAGTTTATGATTAAAGTTAACTGGATGCAGGCTAGGGCTGCTTAACCTTTTTACACATCTACCATTACATTGAACTGGCTTATTACTCTCTGACAAACTCACAAAACTTAGCAAGCCACAGTTCCTCCACGTGGGGGAGCTGTTCAGTCATCGTTCAGTCAGCAACCAGTTTTACACATGCCATCAATCACACTTACAGCAATAATTGACAGGACTGGAAAGCAGAAAAATACTTTTATTCTACATAAAATGATGTATATTTTTTCAGACATATTTTAAAATTTTTCTCTTTTTTTATGAATTACTGGACAATTGTACCTCTTTATGCCTTTAAAATTGACTCATATAAAACATAAATTAACTCTCATTGGTTGATCTGGTCATAACTCATGCAGTATAACATGCTTCATTTTAGGGGTCATGTGCTAAAGCTTTGTCCGATTCCTCCTTACTATTTCTTTAACTCTCCTGTATTTCTCTACTAGATCTTCCTTTATGCCCCTCCACTCTGCCCACCTTCTCTCTTCGAGCTGATGATGCGTTGTTGGAGTCGCGACATACCCGACCGGCCCACCTTCGAGGGACTTTACCAAGCCCTTAGGCCACATGTCAACCAGTGAGCCAAGGCCACTGGGATGTATCACTCTGGCTTTCCTCAATAGGGGGTTTGTCCATCTCTGGACTCCTGTAAGATGACAGACTGACATGAGAAGACTGGAAATGCGTTACAAGAGTAAGTCGCTGTCAGAGAGAATGAAGAAACTGGCAGAGTTGTGGTCTGAAGGTTGGTTTGCTTTTGGCTCGATTCTGAGAGACGAGATGGAGATGGAAGGGGGAAAGGCTGGTCAACTCAGAGGAGAAACCTTTTGCGAAATCTAAACCTTGCAGTCTTTAGTGAACAAAGATTTCTATGCTTTTTAAAGATTTCTATCATTGCTGATTTCATAGTTTCATCCATCTCTTAAAAGCTCCTTTGACCAAAACGTCTTATCTGACCTTTTGACATATCTGTTTTTCATGTTGTTAAGGTGCCAACGGTGCTGTAAACTTCATTTTCTCCCTCACTTGGTCTTTTTAAAGATGCCATAAACTGGACAGCCTCTTCAGTCTTGGTAGTTTATTCTGTCCCTGTGGTTTTTATTATTATTGTAAAGCACTGTCTGTGTCTCTCAGTTATTCGTGTTCATATATTAACCCACACTGGAGCTAGGGCTAGGGTCAAATTGTAGTTTAGTTTTATTTTTAGATTTTTATTCTATTTTATTTTTCTTGTTTTACAGTATTTGACTTTCGTTGGTCTTTTTTGTTGATATGAATGTTGTTCAGCTGAGGTTCACATTACAGTGCCAAGAGGCTGCGTTAAAACCTGTGTGGTTCACTGACTAAAAATCAGTCAGTGGGTAACTGTGGGTAATTAAGAAAAGAATCTCGATTGGAGGCAGATTGAAACCAGATAAGAAGAAAAGGACTTTGTTGCTAAAGAGAAATAAAAAGTGTAAGTGATAAAACAGTCACATGGTTTTATCAAATTTAACTAATCTGCCTGAATGGACTTGGTCAAACATTATGCCATTATCATCTGCCAGTTGTTGGAAGCTTTTATTCAAAGTGCCTTACATTTGTAGCATGAGTGTTAACTGTGGGAATTAAGCCAACATGAACAACATGGGTACTGCTATCGGAGAGAGTAGTAATCTAATGCAAGAATTTAATTTCAAGGTATGACTTTAACTGTGTCTGTGTTTGTGCTGGGGCCTATAAAATGTATGTGTATGTGTGTTGGAGCCCATACGTCTGTAGGTGTATATTCCTTATCTCCATTAGTCCTTTTCTGCCTTGATGGAGCTAGTTGTAGTTTGGTCTCTTTTGTTTATGCTTCCAAAGATTAGCCAGCTAGCCATAAAGCATTAAGATTTGGAGTCAGTAATTTCATTACTAGAATACAACAACAATTAGAACAAGCCACACTGTTCAAAATTGAGATCGAAATAATTACCAAACAGAAATGGGGCCTTAGCATTTTGGCAAAGCAACAACTTGTTGTGTTGTAGGTAGGCTTGGCTCAGTTCTAAAGACAGTGTTATGTTAGACGAGGTTCGCTTAGGTTTAAGGATATATGCAAGCTAACTATCTTCATTGGTTTAACTATCTATCTAGCAAAGTACTTTTTATGTTAACTTTAAACCAGGTTTGGCTCCAGTCCCAAAAGGTTGGAGTTGTTGGCTGGCTTTCTGTGCAGCTAACTACACTATTGCCTAATTTGTCTTGTTTTGTCATTGCTCAGTTTGACAGTGTTGTGACAGTGATAAGATTGGGTCTGGTATGATTTTAAAGACATGCTACAGCAGGCAATCAGACCACATCGAAGTAAAATTTCAGCAAGTGGAGACAAGACAGAACACCTACATTTTGGGCCATGCATAGCAGAGCAGAACTACTGTGTTAGAATGGGACCCTCTGAGCTGAGGGCCAATGAGCCACTAGAGACTGAGAAGGATAAGCAGAAACACCTTGAACAGATGAAACCATGAGACAAGTCCCGCCTCTCACACCAAATACACTGCCATTAGAGGCTGCAGGGAACAGGTAAAAAGAGTTTTCTTTACAGAACTAACACAGGATAGATGCAGCACAGAACAAAATGAATAGAGGGCTGTGGACTTTACAGTGGCGACTTCTAGAAAACTTAACTAGGGATGTCCCAATTAAGTTATTTTGCCCACGATCTCGCTCCACGTAATGTTAAGAACCTGTCGAGACCAAGTTCTGATCCGACTTGTATTTTCCGAGATAATACAGTTGCACACAGTGTCCACTTCAAGTTCATTCAAGTTATTAAAATCAATCCACTGCATATGCTTGACAATTAAATAGCTCTGTAATGCATTAAAAAAAATTGTCAGCATCCAATTAATTGAATTAATTCAGTGGTTTACATTTGTTTGTTTGTTTACAAAATAACCAAGTAACAAAACTAAAAGAAGTCTTTATAAATAGCTCTTATCATTCAACTGTTTGCTGCATTGTAGTAATAGTAGAACACTCAAAAGGAGTAATATAATCACAACAAAACAAAGTAGCCAAACGAGGCATCGGTTGACGAGCAACTCCCGTGTTCTGAGCCTGTCCGTGACAAAAACAAGCACTTTCAGTGGATGTACTTTGATTGGCACAATTGCCCCAAGGATTACATTGTGGTCACAGCAGACAGGCTTTGTGGCTGCCACATTTTATGTCCCATTCTCTTTATGTTTTAGTCACTCAGTTATATGCACTACCTGGGTGCAATTTCAAATCTTATCCTCTCTAAAATGTAAAATGGCGCAAGTACAAATCACCATCACCTTCACAGGAAAGAGGGATGAAGACCAAATATGTTAAATTTGTTGTTAAGTGTTTTTGGTGTTACAGTAGTGTTTTGTTATCTGTACTGTATCTTAACACTTCTATGAGTGTGTATGTGTGTGTTTAAGAGAAAATGAGTTTTGTGAATGAGTGTTTTTAACATTCCTTTGAGCACCGGGAGCTAGTTGGGATTAAAGTGGTTAACCAGATTTGCTCTGTTGTGCCAAATTATGTGATTAAAGGGGGGGGGCGATTTTTTATATTTTTTTTAAGCAAGAAGAAAAGGACAGAAAGTAAGGAAACCACTAAACTCAATCTTCCAGAGTGCTTTGCTACAGTGAGCCTGTGTTTTTTGTTCTGGTTCCATTAGAGAGATAGACAAGACTTTTAGTTTGATAGTGTACAGTATAAGTGATCTATAATATCTCAGTGTGTGAATGCAGATTAGGTGTGATAATTGTTATTGATAATTGGTTATCTATCAGAATTTATAGTAGCTATTTCTCTGATTATTTCTATTCTGGGAAGGTGTTGGTTTTTTTTCTTTTGTTTCCAACAGGAATGCAGCAGTTTTGAACATTTCTAACAGAGATGTCCTGTTTCAGACATGTATTGTACATAGGCTAGTAGCTGTGTATATTAATATATTGGGAGTTGGGAACTTTGTGTTCTGTCGTCCCAAGTAATTTTCATTCTGTACCCTCTCATGTCTTGGTTTGATTTTCTTATAATAAACAGTCAACTTTGTCAAACAGAAGAGTAGATACTGTGTTTATTTTCTATATCAAAGAAAAAAAACAATTTATATATATTTATATATTCATCTTGTAGGTCCGCATACTGAGTTGTTGCAACTGAATTGTTGTCATTGCTTAAATCTAAAGAACTTTACCCAGAAGGATCCCAACGTTTCCAGAGATACTAAATATGTCTCTGAAAATGTGTGTAACATGATCTAGACATGAGAATATTTCTATTTAATGACATGATATGGTCATAAAAACATGTCTTTGGGATACAGATGTTCTTTAGAATTGGGTCAAAATTTTACCTCAAAATGAATTTGTGGGAGTTTTTATAATCTTCATTGTGACAGTGAAAACCACATGATGAGTGATCTTACTTCCTTCTATTCCAGCTTCAACCTCTGCAACTCACTGCATCTGGATGAAAGAATCAGTACAATTTAGAAAATGTACATCCAGTGATATCAACTGTTCATGTGTCAGCAGGGGGCGGCAGAGAGGCTGAAACTTCTCCCTAAACTCTGAATCCTGCAGAAAACATCCACCCTATGGCACAATTCATGTGATTAATTTACTTATGAACTAAGTAACACCTCGGGCAGCTAAATCCAACAATAAGACTGATTATAGAACCTCAAGTGGTACTGAAGGAATGCCAGACCAATTTTATACTCTGATAAACATTCTAACAGCTCATTTGAAGTTGGAGCCTGTTTGGGCATTCACATAGAGGCTTCAGTTAGTTAGCAGCATGAACTCTGAAGGTCTCAGCAAACAAAACACTGTGAATTTTGCTTTAGGGTGGAATTTTTTTCCTTTTTCCAGGATAAACAATGGCTTAAGTGTTCCAGTTTAATAACTGGGTTCATGGTGTGTAGGAATGTTTTTGTTACCCAAGACACTGGTAATAAAACTTTACAGCCAGTAAATAGGGTTACAATTAGTACTTTGCATTGATTAAAGCTGAATTAATATGTCTTTATTAAGGTCAAGCAGAGGGTGCAGAAGAACTCCAAATCAAGCTGACAAGTACACAGGTTAACATGTTAGCAACCATCTGCCTACTTCCACATCAGGCAGACACAGCGCCATGATAATCCCACTGGAGGGTGTGTGTCCAGCCGATGAATCTGAGTCTGGTATATACTTTTCTCTTTAGTTTTGGTTTGGTCTCTACCATTTCCTGAGAAAAAGATAGTGCTTTAGCAGCTCAATGTTCCACTTTCTTCAACAGCTAGTCTCTAACTGCATCTATCTGCTGTTTGGTGCCGAGCAGCTTTTTTGTGAAGCACGGTTTTAAATGAATAGATTATCATTAGTATTATTATTACAGTTATTATCACAGGGTTTGTTGTCAACTCTGAAGCAAACAGAAAATGTTCTGCAAAAAAAACTAGGAGCTACAAGAGGCTAAAAAGCTCTATAGAACTGCAGAGTTAATGGCACTTCACATTACACACTGCTTAAGAAAGCATAATCAGTGATTATCAATCAATCAAATCAAGCCCTCTTACACATCTTTATTTCAGCCCTGCAAACTTCTGTCCAGACCTATTGATTGATCTCAAACTACCAGTAACCTATGTGGACTTTGTTAAATGAATATACAACCTGAAAGATAAACACAAATCTTGTGCATCTTACTTTTACATGAAAATACCATCATTCTCAATAAAGCAGCAATGGCAGATATCTCCGACAGTTTTGTCTTGCTTGGACATCGTCTTTCTCTTTTGAAAAGAAGGAATAAGTTACTGTATGAATTGGATAATGATGGTAAGGTGTTACAAAATGTATGCAGCTGCTCTTCACCCTTGTAAGAAACCAAACTCACTGTAATTGTCCTTGGCGGAAGCAAAGCTAAATCTGACAGAGAAAGAAACCAAAAGCAGAGGTTTGTTTGCAGACGTGGGCTTAGTGACCGCAGCTTTCATAAGGGTGGTTCAACAGTCATTCAGGGCCAAAAGGCAAGTTCTTCAGGGAGATAAACAATGGTCCAGGTTTCATTTTGATAGAAATTTAAAAAAAAGATGTTTAATGTTGCCAAAGCCCTCTGCAGCTTCCGGTATGAGAAATAAATAACTCTAGTTTGGTCTAAAAATAAGTCTCAACACAAGGAGTTTTGGACAGACGTGTAACGGTTTACACAACACTGGGCAAGGTGACAGCAGCTTTCATAAGTGTTTTTTCAGTGGCGTGATGATGCTACAGTAGGCCCAGCCAAACCCAACCTGACTGTAATTGTTGGTGCTGCTCTGCTCCCTACTGTCCTCCTGAAAGTGAGAGGAGGTTTGGTCAAGATGAGGATTATTTTTATCCCTTATTGTGTGAACTCTGTCACGTCCACAAATGCATTCAGAGCAGTGTTAAAGTTCAAGTTTTTCTGCCCATTTTTGGACGTATGACTTTCCTGGCTTTTTATTAGTGTTTATTAATGACAAAAATATTAAGTAAGCACAAAACATATATTAGCAGTGATTAACCACCAAGTCCAGAGGTGAGTTGAGAACTAAGTGCATGAAGGGACACATGTTTGTATTTTCAGAAACAGTTTTTCAGAGCAGTGTCTTGATGACAGTGCTTTCATTTAGTGAACTGGTTTAGGGGATGGTTATTCATTTGGTTTTAATAAAAACTCATCACTGAACATCTTCACTTCTCAACTCACTAAAATATATCTTTTGTCATTAATATGATAGAAATAAATGGAAAACAGGTCCAATTGCAGTAGTAGCTTACTGTATTGAGGAATAAAGTTGTTTTACCATGGCATAAATGTATATGATAGTTAGCATACATTTATGTCATTATGTATGTATGACGGGGTGGCCTTTATACATGTAAAGTGTGATTTTGTTCTGGCAGCTACCCTTACTGACTTCATTTTTAAGTTTCATTTTGTGATTTGTATTACTAACAACCGTAAGTTCTCATCAAAAAAAGTAAATTACATTAAATTAAAGTGCGTAATTTAAGCCTACTAGCTTTCACAGTCCATTTTGAATTTACTTCTTTAGGTCAACTCAGGTTTGATCATTTCAGACATTTTGAGCTCCATTTACACTGACGAATATTTGCATCATTTGTTATGACTCTCACTATTTTTGATTGTTGTGGGCCAGTAAAATTCCAGACATTTACTGTGGAACTAACATCCTTGAGCTGTGATGCATTGCACAGGTTATTTTGATGTTTACAGCCTTTTGTTTTGACATATTTGAAAACATTTTAATTAATGTTAACTTTTTCCTCAAAATACACAAATTATTAAATTTTAAATTTAAAAAACCTGGCTGCACCTAGGCCCATCCCTAAGACACAGACTTTGGGAACCATTGTTGTAAAAACTGTTTAAAACTACTTTTCCCCTTTGTTTCCAGCTTATCTTGTAGTCATTTTTGCTATGCAGGTCCTTAGCAGCCATCACAGCTCCACCGATATAGTAAAACATAAGCACAGGAGCAACTGAAGGTGTAATATGGATATTTCCAGGAAGTTGTATGTTAAGACATACTGTATTATATGATTGAAAGTAAGAGTATTTTGGAAGAATACAATGGGACCAAGGACAGAGCCCTTTGGAACACCTCACGGTAAGTATTTTGAGTGAGGAGGAGGATACATTAACTATTGATATAGAGAGTGTCATATTGGACAGAAGTTAATCCGAAAAAAAGGGTTCTCTAATATTTAAACTGAATGGCTACAGCACAGTTAAGCTCTTAAATCTGACACAGCTTTGCTCTCACTGTTGAACCACACAGGGCATAACAGTTACCAACGAATTAAAAGCAACACCCCTATCGTTCATCTGTAAATTATACATCAGCTCATAATACATAAAGATAAACTGAGGAATGCTTTGAGACCTGTTTACATCTTGATCCATAGATGAAAGATTTGCGTTCGGACACATGAGCCATGTGGTCATTTATGCAATGCTTTTTTACTTGGCTGTAGGTAAACGTAGTAAATGCCATTTTAAGACTCCATTTTAATTCTTATTTTGCCAAAAGGAAATTTCTCTTGATAACTTCAGAAAATTACTTCATAATTCAAAAGCCAGGAGGAAATGGGGTAAATTATTGCTGAATGAAGCTTAATAAACTTTTAATGGTTCCACATTGGGAAATTTGGACAGTGCAGTATTTAAAAAAAGCTAATAAAAAAAGGAAAAGCTCAAACACCTGCAAATAATAATCCAACATTTAGCTCTCTGCTTTAATGATTCCCCTTTCTTAACAATTAATTTAATTTGTAACGTTATAAACAAAATCAGCTTGTAATGAGTTGCTCAGGTGATAAGAAGTAGACCCAGTTTTTATTAACAAACTGACTATTATGTGTATAATATGTATATGTATATTTTGTCATAATGTCTTGTAATATGTTTGGCTGTGTTAAAAAGGTCTTCTCATTTCAGGTGTTAATTGATAATTGTAACAGCTCTTTCACTTGTGGAGACTGTGCTCCATTTGGTTGTGCCAGCATGCAGTTTTTTACACAGTGGCAAGGGTGGGCAAACGGTGGAGTTCAGTAGGTATAATATTTAATCTCTATCAGATAATAAACAGAAGCAGGTGGGGAAGATGCTGTGATAAACTCACACCTTTTCATACCCTTCAAGTGTTCACAAAGACACAACAGAACCTTTTCATTCCCAGCCACAATAAATCATGTGAAATCTTTTTTATTAGTTTGTATCATTTATGATGGTGACGTTGGTATATGTGGCATTTTCACGTTTTTGTCCTGCAGATGGTTTTTGGAGTGTTTTATGCCCTGATGAAGGTCTGCTTGAATGCAAGCCAAAACTGTCAAGTGGGTGAGTCGGAGGCAACAAGGGAAGGACCCAAATGCAGATAGTCCAGGCAGATAGGATGGGTTCGTTGACTTAAAGATGAAAATTACAAAGTTTACTGGCATGAGTAGCAAGTCTGAACAGGATTAACTGAGGGTGCACGGTAGAAACAAAAAGTTAATCTGAAAGTTAATTGCAACTTTAGACCTGGAGCACAGAGCCATCCAGCTGGTTTTGAGGAACTGGTTTCCATCATCACAACAACCTCTGATCACATTTGACAAATTAGGTAAGCTGGTGACAGGTGAGGATGTCTTATACATTAAAGCAAAGGTGAAAAAGAAACTGGATAGTAAATCTAGTAAAGCTATTTAATGTGTAATGATTGGACAGAAATGAGCACCAAACACAAGCACCAACTACAGAAGAAAACTCGCAACCCCGCCCACACCGTTTGTGTCTGGAAAGTACAGTGAAACAGCACAGAAATATGAGCCACCTCTCTCTGATCTTTAAATGAAAGTGTGTGGATCCGTCCTCTAGCTGTTGGGAACCTCAGAATCGGAGGTCAGGGGTCAGCTGGCTCATGTGGAATCAGGTTCTGTCTTGGTTTAAGGTACTTTTTATTGATCCTGGCTTCTATTAGCTGCTCTTAGAGCTGCTTTACAAGCAGATCAGCAGGAATAAGCGGTTCTCACTGACTGATGGCTGAATGGATGGATGGATGGGGTGACTAGTCATGTACCCATTAAAAAGTTCTAAGCAAATAAATGATACAGATGGGTTACATGCTCCAAGGGCCCCTGTCTCGACTGAAACCGTAGACTTTCCACAGACAGAAAGTTACGTTTTCACCATAGACCCACAGGTGATTTTACTTATTGTGGTTGATTTATTAAAGGCAGGGCCTTTAATAAATGACAGGCAAGGACAATCGCTTAAAAACCATCTGGAAAAGCTATAGCGACTTCTGCTAAACCCCCAGCAACCACCCTACTTCTAGCAACTGGCCAGAAAGCCATAGCAACCACTTTTACCAAAAATTGTAGCAGACCACTTGACAAATAGCTAAGTCCTACATGAGAAACACCACCAGTATATCAGCACCTACTTAGCAGCCACCTATACCCATCCCAAATCTCATTTTATGTCACAACACATAGCTGATGTATACGCAACCAGTTAGCAACAATTCATCCCTGGGGAATACACAAAGTTCAGACACACTTAATATATTCATTTAAATGTCTGGATTTGAAATATTGGGCTGGAGGCAGGGAGCAATCTGGCATTGCTCCATCAAAAGTGAAAATCTACAATCTCCAACAACTTCAAAGCTGTCTGATTTACATGTTGTATCTTCTTTAGTTTATGAGCCTGTCTCTCTGCTGCTTCTGATTCAAGGACCAGTCTTTAAATTTGATATGGAAGGGTGGAATTGCAGCTCGCTATCTAACTTTTAACTATGCATACTGTAGTTTAACACATGGTTGAATTTAAGTTGAGTCACGTGCCTCACGTGTCTAATTTGCTGAATGCAGGTGTGACGTTCACCAACATCACTGCAACAAGTCTTTAACACCTTTTTATAGGCCGGGCTGTGGAGGGTTTTTGTGTCGTACTCAACAAACATAAATTCATTCACTCACAATGTTGCTGACATCGTCTCTCAGACTCATATATATTAAAAATCTCTTCTTTCTTACATTGTCTTCCACACACAGACACACACACACACACACACACACACACAGACACACAAAAGGTTATGATGATGATGTTGGTGCTGATGAAGGCCAGTGCTATTGTTTCTGGTGTTTCCATGGCTCTTTATGTGTCCTGTGTGCAGGAGGCCCCTCCAGGCAGCCAGCCCTCATTATGAAGCTGTATAATTCGCTCAGATCAGGCCGACACCTGCTTCTCATTGGAGACAGCAGCTGCCGCCTTGTATACCTGAAAGGGAACTGCAGAGCGCTGCGATAAAGTTAGCCTGCCTTTGATCTTTACACAAATGTCATAATAAAGGAGCTCTTGTTCAGCTTGATCACTTTTTCCTTAAATATAAAGATTCAACTACGCACACGTGTTGCTGCTGCAGGTTAGCTGCGTGGCTACCTACTGCTAATGGAGGTAACATTCACATTTCTCCTGCTACAGAGAACCCCAATGTAACCAGATGTAACCCTAGGCTGAAATCAATCTGAAGGATTCAGCAGTATATACATTCCTATTACAGTCAGCTTTTTTTTTTTTTTTTTTTTATTATCCTCATAACTACAGATATATGTTCTTAAAGGGTATTAGAAAACCATGAATTAAAAATACCTAAACTCAATTACAGATTAATATCTGTAGTTACAAATAAAAAGGTGGCAATCACCACAACCAAGTAAGTGTTTTAAGCTGAAGTTCCGTGAATGGCCACTAGATGGAGAAACTCTCACTGTATAATGAGAATATCCCCAAGTTCTCTCTGGAAATACAAAGTCAGAAAGCGTTAGTGTCTCATAGGCTAATTTCACTTTCTCTGTGAAAGAATTGTTCAGCAATTTTTCAGTTTATAATTTTTCTTCTGTGGAAAAACAAAGCACAGAACTACTGGCGAATTAATATTCTTTTAAATTCGACCAAGCCAATGGCGAAGGTGTTGGATTAGGACGACTCAAATGAGGATAATTACACTTCATTCATTTGAGGGGACTATTTTACATATTTAACACACAAAGTGGTATGATTTGAAATTTTGAGGGCAAGAATTACTATTCATAACAAAATATCTTCACCCTGACATCTACCATGCTCCATCATTTTCCGAGATTTTGCAGTAAACATAAAAATGTATTTTCCTCTGAGTTCGATATAAACATTGGCGGCTGAGTAGATGAAATTACACTCATCATGGTGGATGAAGCAGCTGATAGTTAGCAGATGCTCTGGCGGTTCCTCCGGAGGGAAATGAACAGGTTAATTACAGAACTGTACATTAAGCAACAGAACTACAAGCAAACTGTAAACATGCTCAGGGTTCAAACGAGGGCTCACAGACAGCGTGCTGTTTTTCTTCTCATGCACAGCGGTGCTTTGAGCTAATTGCTAATGTCAACATGCTAACATCCTCACAATGATAATGCTATGATGCTGTTGTTTAGCAGGTTTACCGTGTCCACCGTCTTAGTTTAGCATGTTAGCAAGCAAACATTTGATGAGAATGCCATTGTCATTGTCGGTATTTATTCATACACCAAAGTACTGATGTGGACAATTAAAATGTTGACCTTGGAGGATCAACAATGTCAGTAAGACTGATTCATCCTCTGGGGACCATGAATGTCTGAACCAAGTTTCATGGTAATTCCTTCAGTAGTAGTTGAGATATTAAATCACTGAGACTCATTTGAAGTGACTGATATGTGAATATAACCTGTGCAAAGTAGGCCTGTTTATGCATTAAAGGGAAACTGATTCTGTGTGTGTGTGTGTGTGTGTGTGTGTGTGTGTGTGTGTGTGTGTGAGAGAGAGAGAGAGAGAGAGAGAGAGAGAGAGAGAGAGAGAGAGAGAGACGTGCAGCATGTGGGTGGCTGGTTGTGCGTTTTACAGTGTTCTGAGAAGAGGAAACTTCTCAGTTGGTAAGTGCTTCAATTTCAGCTTTTTTTAAAGCATCCTGAGTGCTCAGCGGGGGACAGGGGGCGTCATTTCTCCAATAAAACCAAACAAAAGCATCTTGAATGTACTGTACAGTACCTCTGAACAAGGTTCCACGTATATGTACAGTAGCTACAGACGCCTACAGGTTTTAATACCCTAAACCTGACAGATACCCATGAAAAATTAAACATGTTTCTATCTTTTGGCCAGTGTTGAACACTAAAACAATTAAAGCAGATAAAAAAATTATGATCTTAGAACAGTTACATGCAGAACAGGTAATAACCTGAAAGAACTGGAACATATTGAGTCTATCCATACTGATATCCAGTGTGACTTACATTTTATCTTCAGTTCTCACTGTAAAATTAGAGAGCAGCTCTGGCCACAGAGATAATTAGACTGAGACAGTTATGAGGCCAAAGCATCATTCTAACTACACCCTATCCTGTGGAGAGAAAACAATGGGTCAGAACTTACTTTAAAAATAAAAAAGCTGCTTAAGCTGCAGTCTTCTCGCCTGATTTTAAGGTACAATAGCAAGAAATCCTTGATCAGCCTGTTCTATGATTTCCTTCCATATGATCAGCTGTTGGTTTCAGTTCTTTTGCAAGAAAATCAGTTTGCAGAGATATAAACCTTTCTGCAGATAGATAATTCTTTATCATTGTGTATTGTGAAACCTTTCCATGATGGTGCATTTAAGGACACTGACTTTTTAAATGAAGGGAACACCTCACAGGACTTCTGGGTACTGAAGTTCATACTTTCCAAACAGTCGCCTGTAACAAAGCTGGTGTTCCTATGCTGGTTTGGCTGAAATGTAGTGTAATTGTGTAAGGCCTGAAAAACACAAACTAAAGGCCTCAACAACAAAAAAGTTCCAACTCTCTCTCTCTCTCTCTCTCTCTCTCTCTCTCTCTCTCTCTCTCCTCCCTCCCTCCCTCTCACTCTCTCTCTCTCTCTCTCGCTCTCTCTCAGTAGTAGTTGCTGAGCTGCAACACTTGAGAGAAACTCTTCAGATCAGCAGCTGCGTGTGTGGGAAGAAGAAAATAGCTTCTTTTTTCGTAGATGATTATAAACGGAATAATTTATTTTGAATCATGAAGGAACTCTCCCCTGACGCCGTGTTGCTGTCTTTTGCACATTTATGTTTCCTCTGTAGTTTTATGGACGGGGTTTTCGCTCAGGAGGCTGCAGGTGATGATGATGCGCTCCGGCGAGGGTTGACATGGCAACATAACGGGCAGGTTTTTAGCATCCTGAGCCGCGGATCCCAGTACCGGCCGTCCGACAGGAGGCAGGCCGGGTCACCCAACCGCGGCAACCCTGTGGTCGTGGTCAGCAGCGGTAACGACACGGTTCCCGCCGCGTCCCGGGGCTCCCCGCGTGTCCCCGCAGCCAGTAGCGCTGCGCAATTGCGCGCGATGACGCGCCAGCAGCAGCGCCCGCCGCCGGGCAGCGACAGAGACTCTGCACCGGTCAGACGGGAGGACATGATGGTCGGAGACGATCCGTATGACCCGTACAAGGCTTCTAACTATAATCCCTATTATAACTACTACAACTCGTACCACAGACCCAGACCCAGGACTCAGCCCCGGCACGGATACGGCACCAGCTACCACCAGAACGGTACGATAACAAGCCTTTACACTTGTCGTATGTCGTTTCAGATATTTCCAGCTCCCATCGTCTGATCAGTTCAATCCAAATAATGTTCAGTAAAAAGTTCTCTTCAACAAAGGTGTTCAAACTGTGTTTATAGTTTATCCTCCATTAAACTGTAAAACGTCATGGAGGCCTGGTGTCTAAATGCCAGTGTTTATAGGATAATTATTCCTGTAGCTCAATAATCTCTTTCATGTCCATATACAGGAAGGATTTTAATTATAGGCCTATTTCATTTTGATAATTTGAAAAGGTAAATCCAACTTTACTGTAACTATATTAAATAAAGCACTTCCAGTTTTTAATGTGATAATTTGCCGCTAGGACTTTAGTTTAAAGGGTTATTCCACTGAATTTCACCTTTACATGCTGGGGAAGGATTTTCTCACAACTTCAGCTCAGGGCAAAGTCACATTGTACCACAAGTACTGGATGGGAAATCAAATGAATCCTTCAAACAATCTTTTTAAAGAACTAAAGTTCTTACTGTTCACAGACGTCTTAAGAAACAACTTATCTGACTCGCAAACCAAGACAAATGGCTGTGATACACCAGGCTGAAATGAACTAAGGCCAGCTGGTGCACAGTGGTGAAAAAAGTATTCATATCCTTTCCCTAGGTTAAAGTACTAATACCACCATGTGTAAATACTCCACTGCCTTCAACCTCAAACTTACTTGAGTATGCAAAATGTACTTAAGTATCAAAATACAATGACAATTGTAATCTAAAAGTAGTAACTAAAACTGTCAGACAAATGTAAAAGTACAGTTTAGTATGAAGTTGTATAAAATAGAAAGAAATACAGTACAGTACTTAGTACTTAGTAAACTTACTTAATTATGTTTTGTCACCACTTGTCTTCTGTAAAAAGTAAATTTTACTGCAAAGAGTGAGAAATATCTCTCCAGACCTATAGAGAGCAGTATTCTGTATTTATACATGCTGTAATCTGAATGTGTTCTGCGTTCTTGTCCTGTTCGCAGGTCTCCCTGATCTGGTTCCTGATCCATACTACATCCAGATCGCCACCTACGTCCAGAGGATGCCCATGTACAACCTCCGCTGTGCTGCTGAGGAGAACTGCCTCGCCTCGTAAGATAACACTAGCCTGCAATGACACACCTGAATTACCGCCCACATCTCAGATTTGTGCAGTAATTAATCTAAATAGAATGATTCAATCAAACATAAAGGCAGCAACAGGACAACACTGTAGAGTAGACCCTTTTTTGTGTTGATTTCAAGATGTTAAGAGATGTTAAGATGTAATGTTAACCATGCATACTACATCTGCGGTGTGATGTCGTGGTCGCAGCATAGTACATAAAATAAGCGCAGCATCAGATAGGTTGGACCACCGTCTTTAAATATTAAACAACAAAAACAAATTTTATCTATGCAATAAAAGTTAACTGTCAGTTGTCTACTCAGAAGTGACTGTCCTTAGTGTGACTTCAATGTGATTCAGGCTATGGACGTTTCCCTTTAACTGAATGTGGTTGTCATTTTTTGTTTTTTATATAACTTTAATATATTTGTCCATCTCCTCTTATCACCCCGCATCGTCTCTCCTCTCCTCTTCTCTCCTCTCCTTTCCTTTCCTCTCCTGTCCTCCTCCAGTTCCTCCAGTTATACTCAGGATTATGACACCAGAGTTTTGTTGAGGTTCCCTCAGAGGGTGAAGAACCAGGGAACAGCTGACTTCCTGCCCAGTAAACCTCGATATGCCTGGGAGTGGCACAGCTGTCATAAGTAGGTAACTAGTAGGAGCATTTGGAGTTTAACACGTACAGTATATATGAGCTGGTTTCTAAACTTTCTGTCTCCATTGTGCTATTGTTGTTCAGTCACTTCCACAGCATGGACGAGTTCAGCCTGTACGAGCTGCTGGACTCCCAGACTCAGAGGCAGGTAGCTGAGGGTCACAAGGCAAGCTTTTGTCTGGAGGACACTTCCTGTGATCCGGGATACTACCGCCGCTTCGCCTGCACCTCACACACTCAGGTACATACAAACACACATGCACATCCACACTAGTCTTCTTTTTTCATTTGGAGATATTTTATTAACCTGCATTATTTTCCCGGATGCTTATCAACCCACACAATGGATACAGAAACTGTTGTGGACGAGGGCACCTAAACAAAAAATTGGGGAACATCCGTTTTGTCCCCCTTAGACATGTTAACCTCTAAACAGCTAGGTAAAATTTAGGTTCCCAAATATGACGCACAAACTCACACACAAGGGAAGGAAGAAGAGATTTTCTGCTCTTTTTGGTAGTTTCACATTTTATAAGGCATCATGTTTTAGAAGTTCTTCATATGGTACTGTAATAAATAATCATGTAAACATTTAGATATTAAAATAGTCTCTGTACTTCAGTGTGTCAATTGCATTTTGTTTGTGTGTGTGTGTGTGTGTGTGTCTGTGTGTACAGGGTTTGAGTCCAGGTTGTTATGACACGTACAACGCTGACATTGACTGTCAGTGGATCGACATCACTGATGTCTCTCCTGGAAGATACATCCTCAAGGTGTGGAAGCCACTGAGAGTCTACTGGGAAGACTAACTGGCATTATATTTGGAGAGATACATCGTGTTTTCCTATTAGTATAAGCTTGGTATAACTCTATCTATATTTTCCTTATTACTCACTAGAGAACTCATCAGAGCACCAAATGTAGATTAATCCACCACTGAAAATAGTCCCCAACCAATTTCCTGCTGTTTGTGTAACATTTGACTTTTAAAAACTACAGTGACCAGCTGTTTTAGGGAATTACTGAGCCTTTTTTTTAAATAAAGGTAAAAGATTGATGTGTTCAGTAGCAACTAATGGCCTTGGAGCTGAGAGCCACAGACAGGAATTCAGAGAGTACAGACAGACATTGTTGGTTTAAACGTCTACATCAAGAGACGTAAGCTCATGTACTGATGACTGTTGTGTGTGTTGTCCTCGTAGGTGACAGTAAATCCCAGGCAGCAGGTTCCAGAGTCCAACTTTAACAACAACGTGGTTCGTTGTGATGTCCAGTACACCGGCACCGCCGCTCACGTCTCTGGATGCACCATGACATCGTGAGAAACATTTTCTTCTTTATTGTAGGTTAACTATTTTTGCAACAGCGTTGATGAATCAGTTCAGCTTCACCTCAATTTATTTGGAAATGTAAGTATTTCTGAAGCTTATTATTTAGATTAAACAGTATGTTGGCCCCAAAGTAATCCTTCATAGCAAACAGAGCAATCCTACAAGTCAATTATATTCCAGTGATGTAACAACTTCAGGGGTCTATTCCCCAGAGAATTGCTGTAAATTAGTAGATTTTCAACCTGGAGACAACAGGACCTAAGATTACCTGTCAATATTTAATAATCAATACTTTGTATCAGTGGTTGATTTTGTTGTTCTTTTTGTTTCTTGCAGCTACTGAGATGAATTCTGCAGTTTGAGTTTGAAAAGAAGAATGAAGCTTGAAGTTACATGTGACTTAAATAATTCAATTATAACTGGATTAAAGCAAAAACTGATTATTAGCTGTAATAAAACAACTGAACCATTATTTTATTTTAATTTAGTCAAAATGAATGGATTATTAATCAGTTTAATTACAGAGTCAGGTATTCATGTCAGTAACAACACACCAGGATTAAGTAGCTTACATTTAGCCTGCTCCATTTCTGGACTTTAGTAAGTTGATAAGTTCTGGATGGTTGCACCATCTATTTATAGATCCAAGAGTTTGTGTGTCCTTTTTAAGATCTTAATCACCAGTTTCAAATTAGTGATTTTTTATTTATAAGTGAAGAAGTATGTGTGTTTCAGAGTTAGTAGCATTTATGAAGGTTAGAGTAAATGTCTGATTGCACAACTTTAGCGGCAAGGTTATTATTTTTGGTCATTTAGTGTAACATTGGCAGAATGTTCACAAATTTGAGGACGGGACAATATTTTTTCGTAAAATAGAATTTGAAAAACTTACCAGTGTATATTTAATAGTAAAAAGTATTTTGATCAACTGTCATCAAGACATATCCATATCACCCCTTAATAGAAGACATATATTTGCAAGCTATCGCTAGTTTTGTCAGTTCAATTACATGCAGCTACACAACAATTATTACAACTAATTCAGAACGAGTGAGACCAAATAATACGTTTGTGTGGTGCATTAACTGCTTTAATTTTATGATGCGTAGATAAAACATTTGCTTTCTAACTAAGTTATAGGCAACGTCTGATCTGAATAGGTGGTGCAACTGGACCCTGGTACTTGAGTAGTTCTAGAAAGGGAGATTTTCTACTTTTCCTCCACTACACTACTTTTTACTCTACATTTATCTGACAGCTCCTGGTTACATACGTTTTAAGTACTGTGCAGATTTACTCTTACATTAAATGTAAATAAAAAATGACCAAGAGGCTATTAGATAAGCAGTATTCTATTTTCCAAACAAGTACACAAAAGACCAAATGGCAGATAGAGCAGGGATAGCTTGTTAGTTATAAAGGTTTCAGTCTTTATGTTATAGTAGTTATATAGTTTTTTTTTTTTTTTGATCTACTTTTCTCATGGTCAGGGTAATGTTTTTTGTGATTTTGAGCAAGTTCTTGATCAACAAATACATTTTTTAATGCCAAGAAATCTATTTTATTGAGAAAACTGTTATTATTTTCTGATGAAGAGCTTACAAAACCACTTTCTTATGATCACAGAATAATAATTTTGCGATCACAGTTTCTTACATGCATGTTCTGCCTGGGCTCCTGTAGACTTTTATACAATATATGATATAACTGACATTTTAATGTTAATTTAATGCTCTTTATTTGTGAAATTGCACGATGACAGTTTCTGGGCATTTTCAGAGAAAGCAGCGTTTTAAACTTCCTGTAAGGTTTTTTTTTTCACTAATGGTGTTTTTCTGGTTTTTATTGGTGCTGTGGAATAGATCTTAGATTTTTGGTGCTAAAGGTGCTTTCTACTTTGTGCCGTTTTGTGTCCCCAAACTGAACCAAACCAAAAATATTCAGGGACAAAAAAAAAGGAAATCCTGCTGGAAGTCAGACTTGCAAATTAAAGTGTGTTTCTGTTGGTGAACACTGTATAGAGTGTATGTATACAGAGTACAGTGTGTGTACTTGTACTTGACAACCTGTAACCACACATACCTACAGAGCTGTGTATAGGCGAGCTCGCATTTTATCTTATCAACCTGCATTACTGCTTCATATCCCATTAATAAAGTTTGCTTGAATGTAAACACTGATGATATGTGTTGACTGCTAACAACCCACAGTGTATTTCCATCCACCAGTTTTTTATGTTAATGCTAACCTGTTTAAATCTGTGCATTAGCACCTGAGTGGAAACAAAATATTTGAAAAAGAATACATTTTTACAAATGTTGGCATGCATGTTGGATGATGGAAACATCTTAAAAACTTAAAAGATACATAAACACAATTTCCCCGCTTTGATTCCACTTAGAAAACCTTAAAGGTGTTTCAGTCTGCAAGTGTGGTGATCTGTCTCACTGCTACATAAAATGTATTTTTACCACACTGAACACATTTCTTGTTTTAAACAAGAAGTCAGACATGAAATTAAATCAGATTGTTGTTGAAGAGCATGATGTGCTCAGCCAACACCACTAGGTACCAATGACATTATATTTTTTTCACTAATCAGTTACAAGGATTTTGAAATAAACCCTTCTTTGTTGATACAGTAAATAAAACTGACATTGTGACAAAGACCCCTCAAAAGCATGAAATGTCTCCTCACTGAAACCTGAGAACAAAGACACAAATCCAAACATAAATTTGATCTGCGTTCCAAATGTAAAAAGGCACTTCCAGGAATGACACTGCGAATAAAAAAGTTTCATATGATTAGATTTTAATCAGTTAAAAACATACAGTTGCAAGATGTGTTATCAAACTATGCAGTTAGGTATATGATATACCATTTTCTAAATTGGGAAGTGTTTTATTTCACTGATACTGTTTATTGATGCTGTTAAACAATGCCCTGATCCAGTCCAGTAAGGCTCACCTGACAGCAACCCTCAGAAAAAAACATTTGTTGATTGCTATAAAAAGTAAAACCCAATTAATACATAGACATTTGAGACATAACACCATATCAGCCATGACATCAACTTGATTATACTTGATCATCATGGTGATGTGATGGTGAACCCATATGACAGCTGAAAAATACAGCACAGTCACACATTACTGTTGCAGTTTGAGACAGAACATCACACCAGCTGGCCATAACACCCCTAAGGGCTTTGGACATGTTGGGCATTCGAAGACACAAGGATAGAATAGGTTTGCCCTGAGATGCTAAAGGCTATGGATATTGTTAGGCAGTCTTGGTTGACATACTCTTGTCAAGGTCAAGTCCCAGTTCAAGACCAGCATGGACCACATAAACCATATGCTACTTGTTAAAGCTGAAGACTCTAACTAACTTTTTATTTTAAAAAAATAGCCTTTTGTCACAGTCTCTATATTCCTGACAGGAGTACATGAGGTAGATAATCTGTGGAAAAAATCAGGTTCCTCTGGCTCCTCCTAGTGCTCCTAATGGCTTTTGCAAGAATCCGGCACATCTGAATGGAAACAACCGGTCAGAGCCATGAGTCTTTAACTCTGTGCACACAGCACAAACTTAAACAGTCCAACTGTATGTAGCACATCATCGAATGCAGCATACACATTAATGCAGCAGTAATATGAATTAATAGTAAAACACTGACAGGGATCAGTTCACTGCAGAATAAGTCCATACAGCCGATAATACATAGTTTTACTTGAGTAAGGTTTTGAATGTAGTTCATAGTTGACTTTACTTTAGAAGAGGACCCGAATACTTCTGCCTGTCTCTGCCTCCCTTTTGTATTTCTTCCATCTCATTCACATTATGTAGATGTGTTGGACATTAATGAGAAGTCCAACTCTGCCCTCTGCTGTAAGGAAGCCAAACTATCATCACAAATGCTTCCTGTTCCCACAGAAATTATTTTACCCAAAATAAAAGAAGCTCACAGATGAAATTACATTTTTTTATTCATTTGTATTCTTTCTATTCAGTGGAGAGATGGGAATTGAATCTGAATTGAAATGCTGCTTATTGAGCTGAGTGATGAGACAGACTAACAGCAACAGTCTGCAGAGGTCCATGTAAGCTTGATCCTTCTATTAATGCAGATTGTCTGACAAGGGTCCAGTGAAAATGACGTTTCATCACTTAAATAAAACCCAAAGCCTGGTTCCGTCTGTTTCAGTGGTCCTATTTCTTGATTTCAGACCCCAGCTGGGAGGCTCACCATCAAATTAATGTACTGGGTCTTCCAAAATGGACGTCACTCATAGAAAGTCTGATAACAGGTCTCTCACAGTATATTTTTCTTACTGTCTGACTGTACAAATAACAAATATAGAAATGGTAAATATTGGAATAAGCAATAAAACATACATTTCTTATTATTTCTGATCACGAGTCAACTTTTGTTTTCCTCTTGTTTACACCGCTGCCTAGAAGATGATCAACAACACTGTTTTCTCCCTGGACTGGTAACCTCTGCTGAAAGACACACTGGGCTCCCTAATTGTAGTTTCAACTTTAAATTGAAACATCAACTCAGCACAATGAGCATTTTCAGATGTTTGTTGTCAAACAGTTCAAATAATATGGCTTACCAATAAAGAACTATTAAAAACCATCACACCAGCACTGCTGTACAAAATAAAACATGTTGGCCTGTAACTCTGTATTGATGTTGATGCAAAAATAGATGAATATATTTTATTACCCTAACAATCAAAGTGAAAATCAGCTTTAACTGTTTTAGAGAACAAGTACGACTTCACTAAAAGAAACTGAGCCTGTTTGAGCAGTGACAGTCTCAGAGTTCTCCACTAGATGACACTGTTGAGATCAAAATGAGCTGATGAATGTTAAACCGCAGTGGACAGAAGCAGAGCTACAGAGGCTGTTATTATGGAAACACAGAGGACATTTATAGACTCGTCTGTGGTACAACCTCTGTATTTTGTCCCTGACAGACTAAAAGTTATGTAACTGAATGTATGATGTCAAATGTCTGATTTTGGAGGATGAATCCAGCCCACTGAATCTAATGTTTAGATATGAATACAGTCAAATAAATAAAATATCAAGCACATAGTTCCCCGAATTAGGATAACTGTAACATTCTCTTTACCTGAGTCACGATTTAATAAGCCATGCCATATATGCAGAGTGGAAAGCTGTATTTCTACCACTTGTAACTAACTGCTTTCACTTCTCACTACAATTATTATTTTTACTATTATTATTATAATGATTATGGTTATTGGTGATCATGTTGATAAAGCAAATAGCTATTTAATCCAAACCCAAAGTTATCTTAAGTTTTCCAGGAGTTAATCAAGTAGGTTTGATTTTAATATATTAAAACAATCTAAGACATAAAATAGCAATTATAATTAATGGTGGTTTATTTTCAATCATTTTTATAATTTCCATTGTCCCAGCCAATTGTTGGCCCCCTAAAATATAAAACAGTGATTCAAAATGAAGATGTAACAATTTAAAATTAAATGAAGAAATATGTTTCCATCGGTGCATTTATTTCAGAATACATACATATTATAATGAAAATAAACCCTCCTCGGAGCACAAGTTTTATTGTAGTTTTTATTCTAAGGCTAACGGACCGATCTAACGGCTCCACTTCCTCTTCAGAGATCGTCTATTGAAGTGATGAGTCAGCAGGAACAACAAAGAAAAGAGGGAAATCTTTCAGTCTGAGACAGTGGGCGTGACACAGACAGTGAGTGTCACCTTCCACAGAGCAGGATAATAATACACATTGTTCAACAGGAGACTACGTGGTCAAAATAGGCTCATTACGATACCACAATGTGAATATAATGTGAAATAAATGTATGTTATTTTAACATAATATCATATTACTAGATTATTGTGACTGATGCATTAATGTGTTCACATACTGCTTTTATTATTTTATTTTATTTTTTTACCGCACCATAATGCATTTATCGACCTGCAAAAGGAACAACTTTAACAACTAAAGCTGTTAAATGTTGTGGAGTTTAAAATGGAAATACTCAAGTAAAGTAAAGACACCTCAGGACTGTGCAGTAATTGAGTAAATGCACTCGTTACATCCCACTGCCTTTGTACCTAATGGTCCACCATACTGCGCATATTACTAAACAGAAAGCACAACACATACACACATACACATAAAGCAACATTTGCACAGAATGTTAAAAGTGTAGTCCTTCCCTTCGTCCCATACGATTACTGTACTCAGAAATGTGCTCAGAGTGAGCCCTCCTCTCTCCCCCTCCTCTCTGTGCTGCCCATATGTCAAAGTCTTTGTGCTTTTCAAGACAGCGAGGCGACAGCAGGAAAAAAAACAGCTGGATCCAAGGATCGGTCCAGCTAGCGGTTCGGCTAGCTGTATCCTCTCCTCAAGCCAGCCGCTTCTCCTCGGCTGCCGGACTTCGACAAGGTACTGTATCGTGAAACTGCCCGTCAACCAGAAGAAACAGCTCTTTATCCCGGGCCCGGGTCCTTTTTTTTACCTGAGCTCTCTGTTTTGACCTAAATTCTCCAACTGCCTGGCTCGTCAGTTAGCTAGCTCCCACATTAGCCTCTGTGGATGCTGATTAGCGAGCTAGCTTAACGTTAGCTAATTAGCCTCCTGCTGCTTCATGAGCAGCGGGATTTAATGAGCTGTCAGCAACAAGGAGAGGATAAATCACATTCATTGGCTTTATTTGTTGAACAGAAATCGCGTAGCTTTACTGGCTACTGTCAGCCTGTTTGTTACTGACTGTGATCTGTTAACTCAAAGCACCAAGTCTTCTTGTTAATTAGAGGAAAAGAGTTGCACACATGTTGGTCTCAGATGGGATTTAATTTAACTTTCATCCGCCTGGGGCCATTTTTCTGTCAGTGCTTCCTCAACAAATGTAACGTTGTTCACATTTCTGTCCTTAAAACAGAAATTCTGAGTAGATATTCATCAAAATAACAGCCTGAGACACTGTGATGATTATATTTATATACACCATAAGTTAACACTGTCTGGCTGCTGTTTGCTGCTATTAATAATGAAGCATCCTGAATCAGTGCATATTCCTATCTGTATTACTGTCACTGCTCACTGTAAAGCTTTTGTTGAATTAGAAACTAAGAGCAAGGCCATGTAGTTGAAATCAACATCACAATATTAATACGAATGTTTTCTTTCATTTATTTATTATTTATCATGATGTGGCAAGTGCATAGGCAGTCCAATATAAAAGTTCAGTGTGGTCTATTGTGTCCTGCTATTGCGTTTTCCATCAGACAACACTACAAACATGCAAAACAAAACCTTTAAGGACAAACCGTGTTAGTTTTTACACATTATTGCATGTTGAAATATTAATTTGTGTGTGTGTATATATATATATATATATATATATATATATATATATATATATAATATATATATATATGATCAGGCTTTCCCACAGGAAATAGTTTGGCCAAGGTGGAAATTCACTCAAATCCTGCCTAATCATGATGGAAATGCCAGCCTATCAATAGTCACACTCCTAAAATATGTGGCTTTTATTGTGCCCTCCCTGTAGGTTATTGTTGTATTTCATAGATGTGTAATGTTTGTGAAGTTCAGCTCTCTGTCTGAGGTGATGTTGCTCTGAAAACAACACCGCCTAAAGCCACTAAATGGTTATTTAGAATGATCAGCTATCCTTCTAGACGTGACTATGAAGGTTTTACAAATACTTTATCATTTTGTAACCATCAAACTGAACATAAGGTCTCTTTATGCTGCTATACCCGTTTTACTTGGAAAAGTGGATTCAGATTAGGCCAAATGACAGTGAACCTACACATTATCTGACCAACACTAATGTGATTTCAACTGGCCACCGTTCAGTCTGCAGGTCTTATTGCCTGTGAGCTGGTTTCCATTCAGTCTGAATTACAGCCTCTAACTGGCTGATGGTGAGAATGGCATTATAGATGGTTGGGTTGGCGGAGAATATGGCTCAGAGAAAGTGAGGATGTTTTTGTTTGTTTATTTCAGCTGATAGCAGTATTTATAACTCTGTTTGCAATGCATGAGTCCAATGGTTATGATTATGTGTTATGTCTGCATACTGTACGGCTCTATTGGTACCTGACTTGGATTGTTACATCACATTCCCCCGGGGATCAATAAAGTATTTCTGATTCTGACTCATTTACATGTTTTATCTTGTTCGCTAACCAGATAGTCAGCTGGGTTTGCAGTTCAGACAGAACCTGGCAACCCCACTATGAGTTCAGGACTTTAGCGATGCGACGTGACTTTGATGTGGCTCAGCCAGCAGTTTCACCTGACCTCTGAGGGAAATGTGGAGAAACGTATATATATCTAATTCCATTGTGTAGAAACAGTAATCAAATCTCTTTGAAATTCCTCCTGAAAACTCCCATCCTTGTTTCCTGACTCTGCTCTCCTGGTTGTTTTTGTGTCTCGCTGCCTGGAAGGATTTGGACTTGTCAGCTGTTAGCATAAACAGAGAAAGCAGACGTCCTCCCCCTTTTTTGATTCAGTCTTATTTTTGATGTCGGGTTTCGGTCCTAAACTGTTGTTATCAAGGATGTTAGGCTCGACTGTTTCTCAAAGCTGCAATCAGAGGTTTTATTTTGACCAGTTTAGTTCTGTGGTCGCTCCCACACAGTCTGAAAACAACTCCACTCTTACATGAAAGCTCCACAGTTTGCTGTTTTCTGAACATCCTGTGACCATGTTTATTTCAAAACATAAAGAAACCTCTTAGACTGTATTTAATGTACAGGGAGTGGTGAACAAAACAGAAAGGCTTTACAATAAAGCCTGGAAAACAACGATTAACACCTCTGACCAAAACCAAACTATTGTTATTTTGATCACTTCTTGACACTGTATAAACACCATGGTCTTTCATTGATTACGGTAGGGGACTTCAGTGTCTTTAAGCAAGGCGCTGGACCTTTTTAATAACATAGTAGTGTTGCTGTGTAGCTGACCTCTGACCTCTCAGTGAAAGAGATGCAACCGACAAGTGAAGTCAGTGTCCACAGTGGCACACATACAGAAACTGATCATAAGCTTGAGAAGATGTGGACCCAGCTGCGGCAGATCTCAGGTCAGCACGCAGTTTGTTGCAGAGAACAAGACCAAAGTAACTAAAAGCCCCCTCAGCACATCTGGATCCCATTGTAGGTACACCACCTGATGATGTGAGCGGTCTGACGTGACTTTTTTCAGCAGCGGTTGCAGTTATAGTAGGTTCTTGTGATCCTCTTAGGGCTGCCACTAACAGTGATTTTCATCATCCATTAATGTGTATATTTCAGAAAAGAGTGAAAACAACCCAACATGACGTACTCGGATGTCTTGTTTTGTCTGACCAACAGCCAAAACCCAAAGATATTCAGTTTCTTATTATATCAAACAGAGGAAGGCTGCAGTTGGAGAAGATGTTTTCTTGATGAAACAACTGAAACAGTTGTTGCAGGTTCAATTAAATCTGTCGATTCATTGACAATGGCTGATAATGGATTATTGGGGCCAATACTGCTAACTATAATTGAGATGTAAAAAAAAAACAAAAAACATGATATTTGTTTTTTAACATGAAGACAACATGAACAACCATAGTTGATAAAGATACCTTCAATTTGTCTATAAAAGAAATGTGTCTGATCAGTACAAAGCTCAGTAGTCAGTTGTTTGTTTGGTGTTATTTGACATATTTGTTTAATAGTAGTGTCCATGAGCAGGGTGGTTTCTTGCTCCCGTGTTGGTTCAAGTTGCACCTTTAAATCCTTGTGCACGCTGCAAGTCACGCTGCTCTCTGATTAGTCCTGATTATCCTGCAGTTTGTTGCCTTTGATCACAACAGCTCGGGCAGTTTGTGAGCTTGACAGTTTGGGCTTTAAACCGTTTTTAAACCTCCAGTATTACCGTGCAGAAAAGGATTTGATTTTCTTCAGACACGTTTTTCATGAAGCCTTTTGTTCGTCGGTAAGAGTGAAAATCCCACTTAAAATTGAAGTCTGATTTGTTATTGCCACAGTTTCCTCTTTATTCACTGAGCAGCAGTTTGTCTTTTCAGTTTAAAAAAGGAAAGAAAACACTTTTGCACAAGTTTTCAGCAGGACTGGTCTCAGTTTCCTGCAGCCATTTCCTGTGTTTTATTCCTGCTGATCATATCACTACAACCTTAATACCCAAAAGTGCTTTTCTTTATCACATTTCTGGATATGATGCTGCTACATAGAAGGTGCAAACAAAGGCTATTATGGCGCCACTTTAAGGATTCAATGGTTACAGAAAATCAAAGTATCTGTGTTGATTGATCGCAGATTTTATTCATGTCAATTTTTCCCACAGCTTTGAAAAGTGGCTACACAATGTATATAATGATAATAATGTATGACGTGTGTTAATGTCTGCAGCTGGTTGTGAGGCTGATGATGTGGTGTGAAGATGGAGGCTCCTGAATACCTGGACCTGGATGAGATTGACTTCTCTGATGATTCAGTGGTCAGTATGATATAAACAAGTCAGCAATTGCTTCTTCTAACTTCTCCTGCCAAACTGATACTTACTCAGAGTCACTAAAAATGTCTCCACCTGCCTCAAGCTTACAGTCTCTCTCTACCTACAGCCCCCTGTGAACATACCTACAGCAATGTGTAAAAACAGCAGCGTAGTAGCTGCCTACACTTAAGAAACACCTACAACAACCTCCACATTACGTAGAACTATCAGAATAGGGTGCATCCTCCCAGTGTTCATTTTATTAGGTACACCCCCATAAAACCAATACAGTCTAGTACAACAGTCCTGTAACAAAACCCCACCTGGATAAAGAATATAATGTTCCGTTTTCTTGGCTCTGGCAAGTCTAATATTTTGTCCACCCCGTTTAAATCAACAAGGATAGAATCTTCTCCATATAAGACAGTATGATTCAACAGCAGCGCAAACTACAGCCTCCAAAATAGACATGATGTTGACTCAACATCTTTCTAAAACAGTTCGAACATGATGTTAGCTTTATTACCTTCATGAGGGATTTAGAGAGACTACATTAGAGTGTTCCATTACACATCTGTAAGCTACAGCTGCTTTTCTGCTTCATGTTACAATCTGTCTGTACTTAGAGCAACATCTACTGCAATTAACTAATATCTAAATATATCTGCTTTGCACAGCTGCTGAGCTGCTGTGTGCAATTTTCTCTCAATTTTCTCTCGATTATTTCTCTCTCTTTCTCATCCTGCAGTATTCTGTGACGTCTCTGAAGAGCATCCCAGAGTTGTCCAGGAGGAGTGATGGCCAGGCCGAGGAGAGACCAGGTAACTAAGTATTATAGAAGTATAGTTTGGATTCTTACTCTCTTCTTAACTAAAACTATGTAGTAGAGTCGCCTATACTGAGTGTACTGAAATTATTTTAAAAGTCATACTAGACCTCAGTAGTCCAGAATTTTACATCGTCCTACTTTTTATACATCTTAACTTCAACAAAGTCTATTTACCACGTACCTCTGATCTGATATTATCTCTCCTCCTCTTGCAGCTCCAGCCATCAACTGGAGTCGTGGCGTTTCCTCTCACAGCGGTGGGGGTATCAAACCCACTGGGCTTGCTGAGGTCCACAGTAAGTTCCGACCGGTGAAGAGGGTCTCCCCTCTGAAACACCAACCAGAGACCAACGACTCTGACTCTGATGGTAAAGTTCAGGGCCAGGGCCAGGGGCTGGGGCTGGGGGAGCCAGGGGAGGGCAGTAAGGATGACCCCAGCTCTGATAAAGCGACTCATGCCTCCACCTCCTCTGATGGCCCAGGAGGGAAGGCAAAGGGCATAGGCGGCAGCGTTGGTGTCGTTGGAGGGAACAACCCCCAGGCTCTGTTTGGGGAGCTAGAGCACTATGATCTGGACATGGACGAGATACTGGACGTGCCTTATATCAAGTCCAGTCAGCAGATGTCCACGCTGCCTCGCGTCCCCCACGACAAGCGCTCGGTGACGGGGAGCAACCTGGGCGGAGGCACCCTGGAGAGGAGTCGAGGAGGAGGGCTGAAGAGCTCCGCTTTACCCCACAACGAGCCTCTGAGCCTGGGAAGCAGCAGCTCACAGACTCCGGTACACACTGATCAACTTTAAAACAAATTCTTTAATACTGTTAATACTGTTTGTGAATCCATTTATGGTCCACAGAGCCCCCGAGGGTGTCCTAGTAGGAAGAAATGATATATGCATAGTTTAAAAAGGTAATTACTTTTTTTGCAAGACTTATCCGGCACTTAAAATAAACTTGAAATGGTAATTTGCAGAATGCAACCATTTTTTATTATTATACCAGCTAAATGAAGCACAGACAAATTAGGGATAAGATGCACATCAGAAGTCTCACAAGTATTTCTTCTCTTGTCGTGAGGTTTTGCCAGAAGTAGTTCACTAGTCCACTACTGTTGACTAGATACTAGCGTTGATGTTTTACACATTAACTGCTGTAAATGTGGTGATATTTGGTAAAATCCTCCTTCAGTAGTCAACAACTGCCTTCCAATTAAAAGGTCCAGTTTGTAACATATAGGAGGATCTGTTGGCAGAAATGGAATCTGATATTCATAGGTATTTTTATTTATAATCAGCTGAATATAGGACTTGTTGTGTTTTCGTTGCCTTCAGATGAATCATTTGTATCTACATATGCTACAGTACCAAGAACCAAACAGTAGATGGGGCCTTTCACAAGTTTCGTAGCCACCGTAGTTTCTCCTACACACTTCACAGCCTGTTCTCATTCCCAGGTCGTCAAATAGACAGACAGTTGGTTGCAATCGGCAACTTCACCACTAGATGCCGCTAAATCCTACACACTGATCCTTTAAGCAATAATCCAGTTTAAACCCTGTCCATTCAGATGACCGATACGAATACAGATCATTTAGTTGGTTGAACAGATACAGCTAATGGTGTACCCTCGCTCTAGTAATTGATGAGTTGTAATCTGTGTGTTTCCTGCAGTATTGTGTTCTGTCTCCGGTGAAGTGGTCAGACCTGAGAAAGTCCAAGTCGATGGATCCAGATCTCCATCACCTCCACCGCTCCCCAGCTGGAGGAGGCTACCAGTCAGAGTTGCTCTCCTCCGGACTCCTCAGCTGCTCATCCTCCATGTCTTCTTTCTCTGATGCAGGTACGACCTAAAAATACTGTCAGCTTTTCCTCTTCTGCGTTTTACCCTCTCTTGATGGACAAAAACATGGTTGTAACATTGCGTAAAGGTATGATATGATGTGATATGACTTCCAGACAAGCTGCTGTCTGCACGCGTCTACCCAGACTCCCAGACCCAGAGGCCAAGTGTGGAGCAACCAGGGGGCCCGGGGATGATGTTTCCCCTGCCAGGGTGCAGCATGGGCAGGCAGGACACTTCCAAGCCCTGGGCTCCTGGACCAGGAGGAGGAGGCGGAGGCAGCAGCGTGCCCAGGGCGTTTGGAGGAAGTGGAGGAGGACCTGGAGGGGAGGTGGACGAAGAGACCAAGAAAAACCAGAACATCATCAACATTGTTAGAGAGGGACAGATCTCCTTGCTGGTGAGTGGGAGACATTCTGACCAATGGAAGAGTAGGAAGCGGGCATATAACCTCTTATTCTTCTCTTTCTTACTTTATTTCTCTACCTCCTCCTCCTCCTCCTCCTTATCCTTCTCTTTTCCCTCCCTGCAGCCTCACCTGGCGGCAGATAACCTGGAGCTGATCAGAGATGAGGATGGGAACAACCTGCTACACATCTCGGCCTGTCAGGGTCACGCTGACTGTCTGCAGCATCTCACCTCTCTGATGGGAGAGGACAGCCTCAACGAACGCAACAACCAGCAGCTCACCCCTGCTGGTCTGGGAGTCAAGGTCAGTGCGTGTTGTGTGGGTCTGTATATGTGAATTTGAAAGTGTATGTTTACTGTGAAAACAGAGTGTTTACTTTAAGATTCAGTGTTGGGCAGACACATTTGAGCAGATATTGGCTTTTAATTAAGTTATTCCTTCAGTGTTGTCTCAGCAGATATGAAGCCGTTTAAATATTCATATTAAGTAGTGTCCCTGATTATTTAATTACTGTAGAACTGCTCACTAACACACTGTCTGGAGAAAACTGATAATGTGAACTAAAACATTTTTGTCTTTTTATTTTGTTAATTGGTCTGCCTCCGAAGAAAAACGCTGCTGCTCAGCGGCGCAGTGCACACACTGAGCGGAAGAATGAGTGAGAGGAAAAACAGCTGTAGAGCCACAATGTTTTCACATCTAACCGGGGTGAATTAAGGGTTTATTTAGACTAGCTTGACGACAGGGAATACAGTTACAGTGTGATTCACAGAGTCTCGAAACAAGACTCTAGCTCCGGGGAAGATGAGGACACAGGAGAGGGACAGGCCAGGAGAGGAGATGCGTGAAGCGGTAGGGGAGTGAGGGTGGTCGGGCATCAGAAAGGCGGTTGCAGCGCGTAGAGCCAGAATATTTTCTGATCTTACTCTGTTAGTTGGTTAGTCACCAGAGTTGGTGATTGCTGGAACAGTGGAACTAATAAAACTAATAAAGATAGTTTGGTCAGTTTGTTTTGTTTCTGTCGGGTTTGAATGAAGTGTGTTTTAAGATTGCTTAACAAGGTCTTAGTTCGGTATAAGTGAAAAAGTGGAATTCAGGAGCTGTACAGTTGTATTTTTTTATTTAATGAGGGAAATAGGTGTTTTCTTGGGAAAAGAAATGTCAAAAAAATTCTCCAGATCCCAATTAAGAGTGACCTTTGACCCCAACAGGCATCAACTTCGTACTAAAGTATTGATATAGTAAGAAATAGAGAACTGGGAAGCTGACATTGCCTCAGATAATCCTTGATCGTTCATTTAAAATGTAAATGTTGATTGTGCAGCTTCATCTTCAGCCATATTTTAGCTGTATATTTATTCTGCCTGATGATCGAATGTTTGCTGCTGTACAGCAAAATCAGCTTAATTTCCTCCATTTAGCTCCTGCAAGTCCTTTTAAAGGAAAAAACTCTATAAGCTAACAAGGACACTCAGACATTTGATTGGCTGTTGGCGGCTGGTCAATGAGGTCAAGAAATATTAAGATGGAGGCTTCTGACAAAATTATGTTAACCTTTAAATCAGCTCTGGCAGCAGCAGGATGTCCAAAATTTGTCCCTGGAATGAAACTGAGGAAAGTGAACATCATAAACACTGTGTTGCTCCTGTTTTGTTTGCCCTGCGGTGGAAACCAGGCTCTTGATTGGCTGCCAAACAGGAAGTGTGTTATCTAGAGACAAGCTGGGCAGCTGTGTCCTGATTGGCTCTTATCAACAAGCCTCTTGTTTGCTCACTTAGATTAATGGGATGACGGATTTCCAACCACCTGGTCCTTACTGAAACACGTTAACTGTGTGTGCGTGTGTGTGTGCGTGCGTGTGTGTGTTTTACAGAACGGTCATCTGGAGTGTGTGAGGTGGATGGTGAGTGAGACGGAGGCCATCGCAGAGCTGAGCTGCACCAGAGAGCATCCCAGTCTGATCCATTACGCTGCCCGCTATGGACAGGTAACACACAAATGCACACACTCATTCACATAAATACAAACACACCAACAAGTTAGGATATCCAGAATGACATCATCTAGAAATGTTGTAACCAAGGTACTGTCAGTTTTCAGTGATTGCAAAAAACATTTCCTCACCTATGCTTATCCCTACAATTTTATGATTTAGCAACTAAATTGTGTTTACGGATAGTTTGGAAAAATGCCAATACAGACTACTAGAAGAAGACAAGACACAAAGAAAGCCAGTGGTGTTGATGGTGTTTATGTCAAGACCTTGATATGTGTCGGAGGGTGTGGTGTGTAGATGGGGCAGTTTTAGGGGGACTCAACTGGTTATCTGTCAGTGATAAAGACATTTATTATGTTATTATGTTATTATGTTATGCTTTCATAGGGTCTAATGTGCAGGGAGGGCATGCATATATGTGTATGTCTGTGTTGAGGGAAAACTGGAGTGTGGTTGTTTCACTTGTTTAAAAAAAAGTCTCCCCCTCTCTCTCTGTCTGTCTCTCCAGGAGAAGGTCTTGTTGTGGTTGCTTCAGTTCATGCAGGAACAGGCAATCTCTCTGGACGAAGTCGATCAGAACGGAAACACTGCTGTCCACGTAGCAGCGCAGTACGGACACCTCACCTGTATACAGGTACATGACAGGACAGGATATGATTTTAAAGCCACATTAATATTACTATTTCAATATTTCAACAATGTCAATGTCAACATTAAAGCCCAATTACTCTTCTTTTTTGCTGCTGCTTTTCAGGAACATCCTGCTTCAGTTACTCTGCTCCTACTTATCATGACAAAACATTAATGTATTAGGAAATGTGTTTTCCAATCTGAAGCTCATTTTCCTACTTTTTTTTTATCCCTGGTAGGTGGTACTCCCTGCTGGAGGAGAGGGCGGATGTTATCAGTCTTGTCTGCTTCCTTTTGGCTAGCCAGGCCGACAATCAAAATACTGATTAAGCTAATGATCTGTAGATAAAATAGCAGCTTTTTCTCAGCAGTAGCCAAGTAATTCTGTACTGTGGGGGAGCATTTTACTACACAGAGGCAGAAGTACTAATAATAGAGCTACTACTGGAAATACATAATGTTTCTGTTTTGAATGCTGACTTAGAAACAAGCATGAACATGTCTGAAATCTTGCCAAGAGCCAGAACTCAGCAGTAATGGTTTAAGTCTCTGTGTCTGTACCCAGACTCTGGTGGAGTACGGCTCTAACGTGACAGTCCAGAACCAGCAGGGGGAGCGGCCTTCCCAGAGTGCCGAGCGGCAGGGGCACACCACCTGCGCTCGATACCTGGTGGTCGTGGAAACCTGCATGTCGTTGGCGTCACAGGTTGTAAAACTCACCAAGCAGCTCAATGAGTAAGTTACAGTACTTTTACTGTTGACGTTCCCATATTTTTTTTTTTCCAGTTACAATCACTGTTTTTGGATTTTGTAGATTGTTGTAGTTTCTCAGTTGTTGTTAATTTTGAACCAACCTAGACAAAGCATAAGCAAATTTCAAAGTCAGCAGAACTGTTTGTGCTGCTCATACCGGTGCTATGAAAATAGAGCCCATCATTTTTGCCTCTTCCTGTTACTTTGAACGGCTGAGTTCAAACACATCCAACAGCTCAATGGCTATAGTTTAAAGGCTGTTTACACTGAACTTGATTCAGCATTGACAGGTGGGGGTGTGTCATTGTCAAATTTTTGTTAATGTGTGTGTGTGTGTGTGTGTGTGTGTGTGTGTGTGTGTGTGTGTGTGTGTGTGTGTGTGTGTGTGTGTGTGTGTGTGTGTGTGTGTGGGGGGTTTGTCATGCAGACAGGCAGCAGACAGGATTACTCTACAGAAACAACTGCAGAGACTGATGGAGCCCAACAAGGCAGAGGGAACACCTTCCAGATCACCTAGGTAACACACACACACATATAGAGCCCTCATTTTACACACACTTGTTTACACACTGTACAGAAATATACTGTAGCTGTTTTATACCAAAATAAGTTTCTTCTCATCCATTGTGACAGCTACAAGATCACAGACAAGCTTCTAAGCTGACAAAGAGAAGTTAAGGTGTAGTAGCCAAAATATGCTGGTCAAGTCAGTGCGCCTGAAAAAAATACCGCCTATCTGAAGTGTCAGTGCTGAAAAAACAGCACCGTCACTGCAGCGATAGTTGTCACTCCACACAAGAATACACCAGTCTTTGGGGAGTGACTATGGTAACCTCCACTGAGAAGAACTTATACTCAGATTTGAGCAGCGGCAGTAGCAGCAGTAGTGAAAGCAAGTGATCGCTGCAATTTACAGCAGTTTTCAGGTGAGGTGACGAGCAGACCAAGAAGTATGGTGGGACTTTACAAATATTGCTGTTTAACTTTTTTTTATTATTTGATTTAATATTATAATTTTATCTGTAGATGCCGTCTCAGAGCTGAAATGAGTTTAACTTGTTGTTTAAACAATATTACCAATGTAGTAGTAGTAGTAGTGGTAGTAGTAATAGAAGTTGTAGCAGTAGGAGGAGTTGTAGTAGTTGCATGAAAAGCAGTAGTAGTAAAATGAATTATGGTAGAAAAAGCAAGTACTACTATTACTTGCTTTTACTAGTAGTGCTAGTATGTAGTAAAAGTAGCAGCAGTGAGGATGTTGGTCCTAGTTGCAATAGTCGCAGTAATGATTAATGGCATTAATAACACACACACTAAAAAAATTGACATTAAAGGATACCTTCTGTGTCTCTTTCTGGACTCCAGCTCCCATCAGCCCTCAGTGGAGGCGTGGCCAGAGATGATGTTGACAGCGGAGGGGACTCCAGGTGATGGTCAATGGTTGGTTCGTCAGGGAGGTGTTGGTCCAGACTCGGTGCTGCGACAGCTGCTGGGGAAGGACATGTCGGACACGCTGGTTCCCAGGGAAAGGCTGCCTCCGGCAGGTGGCCTGGGCAGAGAGGGCCCTTGTGGCCCCGGGGCTCCTGGGGCACGCAGACCAGGGCTAGTGGAGAGGAGAGAGCTCAAACTAGCGAGACTCAAACAGATCATGCAGCGCTCTCTGAGTGAATCAGATTCGGATGGTTATCCACCAGAGGAAGGTAAAAATCAAGGAGCCTCGGCCTCAAACACACTGCGACCTGATAGGCCATCCCACCTGCCAATCACAGAGGAGGAGCCAGTGTCAAACCACCTTAACCTGATGATGAGGAAGCACCTCCCCTCCTCCTCCTCCTCCTCCTCCTCCTCTTCTTCCACAGCTGAGAAGAAGCTGGCGTTTTCTCTCAGTGGGTCAAAGTCGGTGGACAGCGTCGGTTACAACCCCTCCCCCACCTCCAGCGACCCTGAGGCTGCAGATGGTAAAACACCAGAGACTCCCGGCGACTTCCCTGATGGCGCTAATGGCCAGAAAGTTGCCACTAGCCCCAAGAGCGCCCTGAAGTCGCCTTCGTCTCGAAGGAAGACGTCGCAAAACCTCAAACTGAGGGTTACCTTTGATGAGCAGGTCCACAAGAGCTCCAATCAGGAGCCAGAGCAGACCAAAGGGCATCATGGGAAGGAGAGGACTCCAACAGGAAGCTCTGAAAGCAAGCGGCCGTTCGGGGCATTCCGCTCCATCATGGAGACACTGAGCGGAAACACAAACCACAACAACAACAACAACAGTGGTGGTCAGTCAGGCCCCGCTGTTAAACTGTCCACCTGTCAGAACTCACCTGGCAGGAAGTCTGAGAGTAAAGGCAGCCCAGGAGGAGGAGCCAGGGGCAAAAGCAAAACCAGTAACGTTTAACCAACTAGTGCCTACTGTAGGGCAAAGAGCACATAACGAACAGACCACTACAAAGAGCAAACAGCAAGGGGCAGCGAAGATGAGAAATTTATTGGGACTTACAAGGTTGACACATTTTGTGTCAAAGGTTGTACTCCTTCTCAGTTTAACATTTCTGAAAACTGCACATGCATACACATCATGTGACATCTTATAAATACTGCTGGAATCAGCAAAGAATCAGTGTTAGCTGTGATGTCCACAGAGGATAAACATCCATAAATACACTTAGAAATCATATACAAATACCTAAAATGTAAACAAATATAGGCTAAAAACAGTGTTCATGTGTATCCCACAGCAAAGTCACTGGCATGGCAACATTATACTTCCGGTTTACTTCACCCAAAGTATCATGGGAACTGTAGTGCCAAAACGTATTAGTCCCAAATGGAAAAAAAGAATGAAACATCCATTACATTATCCATATTTTTTGTTTGTTTTACACTTTCATTACATAGTTTGACTGAACTAAGGCTCAGAATGTTTTATATCCCTGGATCAATGATCCTCTCTGAACATGCAAGCAAAAAACTCAAATAATACAAGTTTTTTCATAAATACTCTCCTACAGCAAACCAAACAAACCTTGCCATGGTTTTGAAGGATTTTCAAATCAGAAACTTTAACAATTCAGTTTGATGTTTATTATAAAATTATAACTGTGTGTGATCAAATCAAGAGTGTGATTTGGTCATTTGAAGAAGATCAGACTAAAGTTAGCCACAGCCACAGTTTATTTGGTTCAAACCACAGTGGTGGAAAAGCTGACTTTGCTTAATTTATGTATTTGGTTTGGAAACAGTCACATCAGCTGTTTACAAGCGGACCAGGTCTTGTAAACAAACAGTTTGTTTTTTGGACAGAGTGTTTATGACCCGTCACCCTGCCAGTTTGTCCCCTTTAGTACAGGAGATTTCTTTTGTTTGTTCAGTAAAATAGCGAAAGTGGCTTTCAGACTGCACACACAGACAATATAAAGTTAGAAACGTTTGTCTGACTTGTGGATGTATGTCAGCTCCACGCTTCTGTTCTTCTGTAGGTTTTATACCAGCAAACATAACGTTTCTCGTGTTCTTTGCCTCAAGCATTTGACTTTTGATGGTTTTTATACAGTTTAAGGACTGAAAGACAAAAGCAGAAACTGTCTCTGCTCTGTTACTGTCTGTTAAAATGTATTTGGTGCCGTCATTCAGCGACAGGAATCACTACAAAATGAATGAGAAGAACCTGTGTGCTTAGTGAAACCGAAGCAATTGTTTTTATTGACAGACTGAAGGAAGTCTGTGTATTAATCGCCGTCCTTTTAGAGACCTCACATCTCCATAATACAACTTGTAATACATTTTTAGTTTTGTCACATTTAGTTTGATTTTGTATCGGATTACAGAACATTCCCAGAGTTTATTTGTCTACTTAAACAAGACAAAAGTGTCAAAACTTAAATTTTCCAAATGGAGATGAAAGGTTTCTGTTCCTCTGGCACTCTGTTACTGTACTCTGAACTACACTAAAGATGAATATTAGTATTTATGTTTATGCACACGGTTATATGATTTGAAATTTTTAAACTGTGGTTATAATCATGCACGTGGTTAACGTGCACCAGCACAACAAATAGTTTTAAAACCACTGTATATATATAGTAGTATTTAATTTCTTTTCCATCATACTCCACACATTTTTTATTTCCATGGTTATTATCTATGCAGTATTTTTGGCATGAAGTAGAGTTTAGTTGTGTGATGTGTTTGAGACGGGGAGGTTTAAGGACGCACCTTCTGACAAAGGCTGGCTAACGGGCCAATCATATGAACTTTTTAGACAAAGTAGAAGAAGTTGAAACACAAGTTGAAACTTGTTATTCCAGAGATTTACAGCTTTCAGGAGACTGTGAACATTGACAAACTGTCTCAAAGCTTGAAACTAGAAGACTCAGGCTGTTATCTGATGCGCTTATCCAGTGTTTGAATTTCAATGTGGCAATATGTGGTAGTCGGAATATCCATTGAAATATAGAAAAAACAACAACAAACATATATATATATATAGCAGAAAATATTTCTTATTTTCTAATTTCATGCATTTAATTCAAGTTCAATTTGACGGAATCATAGATGTCTACTAAGGAGGGGAGAGACACTTTGTTAGGCTGTTTCAACCTCTTTTTCAAAAAATATGAATGTCAAATGCACAAGCAAGTGCGAATGGTGGGAGTTTGAATTTATTTGATCAGCTGATTGATCCTTGCTCCCCTGTCATTAAAAAACAGCTGTCATTTGTATTTTTCTGGACCTTTTGATGGTGAATACAGACACTAAAACCTCACTAGCAGCCCCAAGATGCTGCATTGTTAATTTACACTTTTTACACACCATTTGCCAGGGTTAGACAGATGGACAAACAGTTCAAATGTAGCTTTTGGTTTCTTTTACAGTATTGGGGATAAAAAAAAGTAATGTTTATTAATGAGGGTGGTGCTGTAGGAAAGATCATTAAAATCACTACTACTACCATCACAGAATCATCCAGCAGGAATATCGCCACCTAATTTCATGGAAATCTGTCCAGAAGTTCTCAGTATATCTCTTTGGTCCAAAGGTGGAACGACTGTCATGCTTCAAGGAAAACTCTCAATCTTTTGGGAAATGTGCTGTCTTAAACAGATACGATTCATATTTATTCATTCATTTACCATCATGTCTATGGACAGTTCTTACCTTTTGTGATGTGTTTAACCTAGCTTAGCACGAAGACTGAGGGCAAAATTACAAAATGTCCCTTTAAGCCTCACCACTAACAAAAAAAAATCCAAAAACACTTCTAACAGAAACACAGATTACAGCCTCGACTCTCTAATTTGTAGCTTTGGGAGAAACTGGATCACATCTGTCATGTTCTTGATGCATGTTTACATTATTACAAATACTGTGCAGCAGCATATTTCTAATCCAAACTGATCATTGTTGGACATCAGTGTGTAGAGTTTTCTTTTCTCATTCCTGTATGTTGATCAGTGTGATTCTGCTGTGCAGTTCACTCATCCCGTTTACAAAGACCTTTTCTACAGTGTACCATTTTTAGATTTACACACTCTTTGGCTATTTTTTTGAGGCAGTGGAGTCTGAGGTTTTTCCTGCATCCAGTCTGCTGATTATGACTTAAAAGACTTAAAAGAACAGTTCAACATTTGAGTGTATGCCCTGGAGTCAGATGAGGATGTATTTTGCAGTTTGATCTCTTTGCATCCAGTACACTTGATACACCCACCAATGTTGTTGATAAAGTCTGGCTCACAGTCGGTGTTCCAGTTTATGCCAAAGGTGCTGGCTGGGGTTGAGGAAAGCCATTTCTTTATGGAGCAGCTTTATACACTGGGGCTGTCATGTTAAAACAGCAGAGACAAAGTTGAACAGTTCTAAAAATATTGTGTGCTGCAGCATTAATTGGACTTTTGGAATCAACCTTTTTTGTCATTTAGTATGTGGGTCACCATGTCTGATTAATTGACTGAATGATTAACTAACTGGCTGTTGGACGATCACATGGATTTCTGGATGAAATATTGGTTGGCTGTTTGTAGTTTAAGCAATATTCCCCCATGTGTGCTGTCAAAAGAAAAGTGTTAATGTTATAAACTGTAATGAGCTTATTTTGATAATATTCAGTCCCTCCAGAAAGTTGCGATCAATTAACGCAAATTCAAGAAATCACTGAATTCTGTGCGACCTTGTGATTTGTCCGATCAGCGCAACTTTACTAATTTGTCATTGTTGTTTCCAGCGAGTTTCACCAATCATATCAGTACCCAGCACAAAACGTTGAGCCATACGTGACGAAAACTATTATAGATTTTATTCTCACTGGAACAAGTTGCCATCGATTTTTTTGAGAAATTATACAAAAGAAATGCAGCTATTTTACCGAGGTGTACCAAATACGTTTGGCCATATATCTCTGAACTGGGTGCACAGAGATGAAACTGATAGTAGTCCTCTCTTCTGAAACGCAAACAAGTGTATTTCCCAAAACTTGAATGTTTTACCAGCATTTGACTGGTGTTCCCTGGTTGAACTGTTCTTTTAACTTGTGATACTTTTTAAAATAGGGCTGAGTGGGAAGAAAACATGAGGCCATTGTTGTTTTGTCTTCCATTTTAGCTTTGGCCTTAATGTAACAGACAAGACTTTATTTGACAGACCTGTCATTTTTTTCATACCTTCCTTGGAAGTTTCTTGGAAAATAATTATGACATTTGTTCCTGATTATAGGGGAAATATATACCGTGCTCAGTTGGTAGACTTCCAGTTAATTCCAATGAACTGCTGGTATAACCTGATTTCAGCACACCGCAGGTCAGCTGAACATACAGAAATGTCAAATTTGTCATCAAGCAAGCAAATAATGCAACATGTGTAAAGAATACATTTTACAATAATACATTAATATGAATAAATATTTACTTGGTTTTAAATAGAGCTTTTCTTTTAAGGAAATGTCTCTGGAAATCCTCAACTCAACTCAACATAACTAACCATGATATTGTGGCTGGAGTTCCCAGGAAAATCTCAGGAAAGTCCCCACTGCCTCAAAATATGCTGACAATACAATCAGTGTTCTGTCTGTGGGTTGATTGTGTCGATGAGATTGTTTTTGAAATGCAGTTTATTCTATTTGAAGCGTCTTCGTCAAAACCGCTCCTTCAAGAAGAGGGAAAGGAAGTTGGCGTCATTAATGTGGCGTCGTTCTACAGAGGAGACAAACTGAACTCTACCCGTTTGACCCGTGTGTTGTTGTAACTCTTCAGATGGACGGTGTTACTGCATCAACTCGGATGTTTACTCTCAATGCAGAAAAACGTAATAAAAAGAGGCGCAATAACAGTGAATGTTGGAGAAGTCCGATCTGAATTTAGTTTTTTTTTTTTTTTTACAAACCAGCTTGTACAGGGACAGACAGCTGCTCTTCTGTCCTTCTGTTATTGAAGCTGTTGTGAAGACAAACTGAAATAAACTGTTACCTTGAGTGAATAAATGTCATTCTGTTTTTTTTTTTAAACTGTAGATGTTGAATAAGAGCTTTATTATCAGGACAATATTTATTAGAATCACTATAATTTAAATAACTCATTGTCATTTTTAATGCATTTTTCCTTCTTCCACATTTCCATTTTAAGACCTAAGCATAACACTCTTTATGAGGTCACTAGCTCCGCCAACACCTATCTGCTCACATGGATTGTGTCTGTGGCTTTTGCAGTCTTTCTGTAATAGTAATTTACTGTGGATTACATCTGAGCTGACTAGTGCTTTCAGTCACCAAGGAAGCAAGCTGCAAAAGCTAAAAGCTACTCAGTTTTGGAGCTTACCTCAGAATACCTGACTGCCAATAGGTGCTTTTCCATCCACCTGTTTCTTTGCACATTTTCAATTTGTGCATAAAAAAACTGGAAAGCCCAACTCAAAATATCACATTACATATGCAACATGTTCTCTAGTTGAGTTGGATACTGAACCTTTAAGTCAGAATTTGTCTGTTTCGCTGTGACAAGTAAAACTTAGCTCAATAAAATGAGTCCGATGCCATATTGTAGCCAACTGAGCAGCATCAGACAAGACAAATGGATGACAAAGTAAAACCTAAATGTGCTGCAACATGAACAGATATGATGTCAGCATTGGTTCACATTATCTGCAGATTGAGTTCAATCCTAAACTACAACTGAACGATCAACCAAAAAATCAGATATGAGATACTTGATTGATTACAAAGTTCGAAGTTATGCAAACTTCAAGCTCTTGCTGTAACGACTGAAGCTGTCTTTACCTTCACTGAGACCTCCTCCAACACCGTCAGAGGCCCTCTGCCGGTCCCTGGACCCCACTTTTGACCACCGCTGATCGAGATGGATGCCGTGTGTGAATTGTGCTTTCTGGTAATTTAATGGACAATACATAATGGAGTGTATATTTATTTCTGCGCGTCTCAGTGGCATCAAAAACAGTCACTTAACGGGGCAGGATTTATGGTGTTTGGGAAGCAAATTGGCCTTTGATGGTTCCCACGTAGGGTCGGTTGCTTCCCCACGGAGCCTAATGGGGTTTGCTCTAATAGCGTCCCTCAATCATAGCCACGAATATGAAACATGAGCTCGCTGGCCCACAATTAGCAAAACAGCACAGAAAGATACGAGGACAAAAAATGTGAAGAAGGCAGGATTTATCAGGATTTTCAAAATGCTCCTCGCCAGTCCATGTAACAAAAAACAAGAGCTATTTGTTTTCTTTTTTTCCCACCCTCTCTCTCCCACTTCCCTCCTTTTCTTCCAGGGGGGTGGAGGGGGGGTGAAGTTAAACTGATAAATTAGACCTCATTTATTGGACAACAGTTTGAGTCGATACCCAGGGGCCTCTGCTCTGCAGCGTGGACGAGGCTCCATAGCCGCTAATTGGTTCGCTCTGTGTGGATAGAGGGGGCGTTTTGGTATGTGTGTGGGGGGGTGTTTAAGGGGGCTGGCGAGGCAGGCGGGGCAGATGGGACGAGTGGTGCGTTTGCCCGGCGCTGATGCTCACACACACACACACACACACACAGAAGAAGTTGTCTTGCGGCGGACGTCCGCGGCACACGCCATGAAAACGGACGAGACGTGCTTGATTTGACAGCCGGGGCGGAGGGGTGGAGGGAGGGTGGAGGAGTCATGTATAGATTTTTGTGTCTGTTGTTTTGGCTTATTTGTGTGCTTCTTTTACTCAGTCAATCAAATTTAATTGACACCGCTGGGCTGGGGCTGGGGGCCCCGCGGCATGCTGGGATGACAGGCCTTTAATGCCAAAGAGAGGAGAGGAGGTTCTTCTGCCTGTGAAGGATGGAGGGGGGCTGAAGTGGTGAGGGAGAGGAGGAGGGGGTTGAGGGTGACAATTCCTCAGCCCGTCAACAGCATTAATTGATGTAACAACAGCAATGATGGATACTAATAAATACAACCTTTAAGAAAAAGTAATTAGATGGCGTCCTGGTCAAACCACCGCTACTGATTCTAGACTGGCTGATAAACACCATTCGTCTTCCAAGGAGGCCTTCAGACGGACATGAGGCACAATTTACATGCAGATCAAATTCAGCATTTGCATTTTGGCCTCAACAAGAAGACAACAGTGCACTCACGTCTTGAGAAACAAGTGTTTTAGTTTTTTTTTCTTACAAGAGCCAAACTCGCCCTTCGATGTTCTTCATCACGGCCCATAACTTCAAACACCTGATCTTCTCTGTGTCATTCATTCATCAACTGTCTTCTCTCGTCAACAGATGTCAACCCGTTGGCATCGTAGAATGTGGATTTTATAGACAGCATCCAGTCAGGTTACAGAAAAAAGAAGGCGAAAAAGAAGTAAACAGGATTTAACAAGATAAATCTGGGTGGTGAAGGGACAGAACAGCACTTCAGGTTCCCTGAGCTAGAGTTCTACAAAGGCTTATAATTAAGACTGGATTACATTCTGTACCCACGTCTTTAATACTTGACCCGACTGACCCCAACTGGTACTGCCAAAATGTGAGATCAGGAGCAATATTTTAGCTTCATGTCATCCATTACTGAATGATAGTTTGCCAGGCTGAGGCCTGAAGATCCATTTTGCATCAAGTGTGAACCTTTGGTGAAATCGCCCATTGGTTTGTGGAGAACAGTTTTGAAGCCTCGAGTTTGGTGTTTTGTCGCCATGATAGTTAGACAGACGTCATGTACTGTGAGTTGATCTGTGCTCATTGGCTGCGCAGTTTTGAGTCATCCGTAGCATTGAAGAAGACGTGAAACTAGCAACTGAGACCATAAACTAATTAGGCAACTGTTTACTGAGCTCATTAAAGAAGTGAGAAGTTAGCTCATTCTCTATTAGAGTAATTGGTATCGGTGTGTTATTGCAGCCAATGGAGAGCCCCCTGCTGCCATAACATAGAATGCAGGTTTTAAGACACTTCTGCATTGAAAGTCGTGGAAGCTATGCCCATTAATATACTGTCAATGCTTTGCATGTCCGTGCAGAGAAGGGTGTTCTGAGTAATATTAGGTTGCAGAGGCTCACGGAGGAGCTGACTCGCACTACTATGAAATCTCAACGATTTGTGGTATGAAGCTGAATGTCAAACAAACTGACTGGCAAGACAACTCCTGTAGGGAGATGCTGTTTGAAATAAAAAAGGATTCAGCTGTTATTCGTAAATATATTAAAGAAAAGCTAAAATCTCAGAATGACCATTTGCCTACTAGGCCCCTGAAGCTTTTAACAAAACCCAGTTCAACCCAGACTTGAACCTGACAAGTGCCGACAACACATCAACAGCACTGAAGTTGTGTCACCATGTGAGTGTGAACAAGACGTTCCTGAAAAACACAGTTAAAGGATGATTCCTAGTAATTGTAATTTTTGTAGTGTAATAACAATATATTTACCAGGTTAATAGCTGGAATCTGAGCACAATTTGTTCTTTAAGTATATAAGATCAGAGTGCTTCTTCCACCACTGATCTTGGGTGACATCCGTAAACTGCTTATGTTTCTCGACCCATTGTGACGTCTTTGTGTTACCAGATCTCTGATACTAACTTGGTTACAATAGTATTATCACGGATAGAAATAATGATGAAAACTGCAAAAAATAAGACCCAAATAATAAACCTGTATTAACAGTTTTCCTTCAGGTCTGATTGTGATTGACTATTCACATCGTCAGCATACAACATTAACAAAAAAACTGAAGCTCAGCTGCAAACACACACACACACACACACACACACACACACACACACACACACACACACACACACACAGGTAGTGGGGTCAGTATGTTTCCAGGTTCTCCATCTGCTTTAGTTTTTAAAATCAGAAACTCTCTTGATGAAAGTTGCTTAGGCACAAACAATCTGTTGTTATCAGTAATTACAGGTATATTCACATATAATTGAACAGTTGAAATTCTAGTTAATAGAAGTACATTTTTCCTATTTGTGAGCTGATGCAGTTTTTCTGCTTACTTATACAAACATTTAACATGATCAGAAAATATGAATAACTTAGATTTAGTTGTTGTCTGGTGTTTGTGTATTTAAGTGGGGGTGGAGCTACCCTTTTGTCTATATTTGAATCACAGATTCTATTTCAAAAATCATTTCAATTAGTATCTGTGATAATGAATCAAATTTACAGGTTTTACTGTATTTTTTATTAGATCCGTTGTTTCTTCCAATTGTGACGTGTCCAGCCTGTTCAGTGTGTATATTATGAGCACAGTATTTATAATTCAGCAGTAGTATTGGCAGGTGAACAGATAACATCAATACTCAGAGACATAAAAAAGCTGAAAATGTCCATCCATTGTAGTTAGATTAAACTGACGCTTAAAACTGATGAAGCTCTGTTTACTCAAAGAAAGTAAAAACAGTTTACCATCACCATGACAGTCGGAGGAAGAAGAATTCCACTATTTTTGATCAGTATTTCATCCTCTCTATACTGCATTTATACACTATACACACCATTCTTTATTTTACCTCCCTGCTGCTGAATTTCAAAAGCACATCTTCCATAACAATTACATCCATTTATCATGAAGCTTCCCTCTATTACAATCTACAAACATAATAAACTTATTTGTTTATTGGGACCATGAAAAATACTTTTATATTTAGAAAGGAAACGCTATTTGGAGATCAAAACGATGATGGTGGAGGAGAGCAGCTCCCTCTCACCTCTTCAGAATGTTAATAAATGTTTCTGCACACAGCGGGGCACAGACCAATACTTCACACAACTATTCTCCAGTACACCACTCTGCTTTATTCACTGAGCGCCTTGCCTTCATCAGGGTGGAGCCTGAGGCTGTTTCCAGTTTCCTTTATACAACACATTGATCTGTCATGTGATTGATATATCACCACAGATACTATTTATACAAAACTTGACAGTCATCTTTTTCTTCTCCTTGTCTTTAGTTTATACAAAAACCTTTAAAAAAAATTGAATGAGGGCAAGATAGCAAAATACATTTGGTGAATGAAGAGTTTTGTGATTTTTTTTCACAATTTATTTTTCTTTCTCACTTTTCATTAATATATATTTTAATAAAGTTCTCCAAATGCTGTATTATCAGTTGGGTTGAATTTATTTTACCCTCTTTTCTTTATTTTTACTTCAATTCTAATTTCTTTACTATATTCATATTTGTTTTTGCCAATGAATCACAGGAATATTTCACTTTTCTTTAATAATGACATAATTTTAATACCCAGTTTACAAAGTGCTTTACACAAGGCAGCAAAAGTCAATTATCAAATCAAATCCAATGGTGGTCATTAACTGGACCAGAACAAAGTAGGTTTAAACCAATGCCGGTAATATAAGACGAGACAATTCAAGTAAAATACAAGATTTAAAATATGGTACTGACTCAGCTTCACTGTACATTTTCTGTTACATAATCAGGATGTATTCTTTATCATTTTAGATGAGTTACATCAAATGAACAAAGTGAGTAGGGTTAGTGTCTGTGCTGCTGTCTGCTACTCTGTAGTTCCCCTGCAGGAGCAGCGGGGGGCAGCATTGCAGTTTTTAACCTGCTGCTGCAGAAACAAATGGACCTCCAGCTGCAGCAGTTTTGCTCTTTAGCAGCCGTTTGGCATTTAGCTCCTCTGTCACGCAGTCGATTTTGTTGATTCTGAGCATGAAAACAGCAGCGGTACCTTGTTAAAGTGTTTGTTTGGCCTTCAAACTGTTTGTCCCTGGAGGACAAACACACTGAGAGCACATATCATGAATAACCTGCAGTAAACTGGTGTCTTATTTTAATTTGCCTCTGTAATTGACAGTGGGCTCAGTTTCCTTCTGAGTGCAGAAACAGTTTGTAACCCCCGAGACAAGACCGATTGTTGATGATATTCTGTAAAATGTCCAAAACACACGAGCGTTAAAACTCAAAGAGATGATTGATTCCCCCCTCAATTTCTTAAAAGTTGTTGTTTGTGTGGAGGCGGGAGGTTTTCAGCAGAGATGTTCTTTAATAAACTGCTGCTTTCCTCTCCTCATACAGACCTGAAATAACAACAGTGAACATCTCGTTTACATTTCTGTTTTTACATCAGGGGAAACCGCCCCGAACTGAGACACAGTCACAGTTTGAGCCTGTCAACCAGTGACTTTGAGTATTTCTTTTTTCTGGAGACAGATGTCAAAATGTCACAGCATAACTGTCATAATAATAACTACCAGGTATTATTTCAATTATTTTAAAAGTGTGCACTGTGCATCTACCCTCAATTCGATGGATGCTCTGATTTAAACTGATATTGGTATTCTGATATCATTTAAAGTTAAAGCTTGACTAGTTTTAAACAAAAATAAAACACAAATGAAGAATAATCTGAGTTTAATTTTCAAGATGAGTGTTGGATGTTGTGGGTGCAGGAGTTGCTGCCGTATTCATACAATAGGGTGTGAATTTGGTCATTTGTTAAGATATATATAACTGAATGCTATCAGTTACTTCCCACTTGCCTTTTGCACTTTGAGTGCTGGATAAAGCTGAATTAATGATTTACCTGGGGTGAGGGGACCTTTAGGGCGGAAAAACCAGGTCACAAAAACCTTTTTCTGAGGGTCTTGACATGAAAGGATGTTATTTATTGTTGATGTTTGAGGTCGCTAAATATGGAGGACTAAAAGTGCCAAAATTAAATAAATAAATACACCATTAAATAATAACTTAAATGTGTCATTAATTCATTAAAATACCAATTCATTTTATGTAAAATACATATATAATTATTTCAGTATTTAATTAATTATTTCATGGTCCTGTATAGCTAAACCTTTTTTGTTTTGTGAAAAGAACTGCTCCAATAATAGACAAAATATAAAAAATAAAAGACAATAATAAAAATAAAAATAAAAATTTTATAGATTTTTTAAATAGAAATCCGTTTGTTTCAAGAATTTTCTGAAAATGGAAATGACAAATGTTTGTCTTGAAAGAAAAAAAAGAATACTGCAGGTTTGCAGGTTGAAATAATGTTATTGCACTTAAAAAACTTTTATTATTAATTATTCAAATTCACTTGATAATAACTTTTGCAGTGAAATGGACGGCATATACCAAATCACCACCAGCTGGTTTTTAACAACATGTTAAGTGTTTTTACGACAGAATTTTCCTTTAACTAGACACCATGCATCACAGCATGGATCCTCGTGTCATAAAAGTTTGGGAGCAGAGAGGCTTTTGTTATTGTTTTGTGAGAAGACGACAAGAGAGACACAAACCTCTGATCGCTCATTCTCACTCAGTCTGTTATCTCCTTCTGAATGAAATAATAGTCAAATAAAACTCTCTCATTTCGCTGAGGGGTCCCCCGGGAGCCTCTTAAGGGCCCCTGAGGGTCCCCAGACCCCACTTTGGCAGCGGTCAGTCGGGCCCACGTTTACAGGCTGCGGTAATGATGCTTGTTTGTCCAGCGGTCTGTAAATCACACCGACATTAGAGCTGTCACAGGATCCACTGGAGACACAGCAGACCATCACTAATACCCCGAACCCAGGAGACGCTCCCTGCCGGATCTATAACACCAGCCAAAAAACAAACAAACAAAAAAAAAACACTACAGTCAGCCTGCAGAAGAGATAAAAGTAGTTTTAAACCAATACAGACCATCTTTAACAGGAACCTCTGGAGGTACAGCTGCAAAGTGCAGCTACACATCAGAGCATTTAGGATGTACACTTTAAACTGTAAAAAAGAGCTTTTAAACAGAGAGGAAGGAGGACTATACGTCATAGCAACATCAGCATACACTCGGAACTATCAGATATGATTTCAACATCTGTATTACGCTTTTTCTGTTTAAGATAGAACTGGAGCAGCGACCCTAGCTGTCCAAAGTTCAAAAACACATACCGACACCTCTAAAGCCACAGTCACACAGAAAGTGTCTCAGCAAAGTTCTACCGCATGTCAAATAGGTGGACGTAGTGATTACACACAACGCTAGTGGGTGAACTACTAACACCATGTTAATTAGGAACTGGCTTTACTTAAAGTCCAACTAAAATCTCATTTAGTCATTCATTTTGTAGTAAAAAAATTACATCAGCGTGGTTTTTAAAGACGTTTTTTGTTGTTTTTTATTTTTAAAGAGAAAATATCAGAAATGTTCAGCTGGAGGGGCGTATCCATGTATGTGTTTGATTGACAGCAGCTGGCAGGCAGCCAGAGCTCCAATGTTACACCTTCAGGAACGAGAGAGTGGTGGTGTTACATTGTAGGGAACGAGAGAAAACAAACTTGCGCTGTGGCCTACATGTGATGGGCAGGTGGCTGGTTGTTGTGGTAGTGAAGAGTTGTTTAAGGTGCTACATCTGAGAAGCCAATTTATCAATTGATTGATTGATTGGCTATCTAGCCCTCAAACTGACGTTTGCGCCGCACTTTCCCTCAGTGAACGTTGTTTGGAGGCTCGTCCGGCAAGCTCTTGCTGGTTCTTGTGTTGCGTAGCAGGTTGCTGTCTGTCAGTGTGACAATCTGCTCTGTCTAATGATAGAACGCTGACCTTACTGTTTATGCAAGATGTGATTGGCCTTTGATGGTATTTTATATATAATGGTTTCTGATATTTTCTCAAAGGAGAACACAGAACAAGTGATATAAAAACACATATGAATTGCTGTAGCAGACAGAAATGCAATTTAATTTCAGTTGTGGGCTACTTTAATACTACATACTACAAGGAGTTTTTAACTGGTTATGAAACAGACAATAGTGATGCCTCTATATGACCCACATAAAGTCTACCAGCAAGAGAAAATGACTATTTCTATTATTCTTAATGCCTGCCACAAATGAATATTAAATACAACTTGCAACTTGCTATCATTAAGAAGTAATAGACTACTAATGCCACTAATACTAATGTCACATTGCTGTAGCTTATTAATCAGAACTGTTATTTGCTACCAGTCAGGATCTGTCAGTACAGTGTGTGTATTTTATCGGGCTCAAGATGGCGCGACTTTAATGTGGCTAAATACTGAATGGCTGCCTTGATACGAGTGTTTTAATCATATTTAGACCAGACCTAACCGATCCCAACTTGTACTGCCAAATGTGAGACCTGAACCCAAGACCAGAGGCTATCATTTTTGCTTGAGTTCATCCACTATCAACCTTTAATGACATTACATACATTTGAAAATAGCCAAACCCAAACCGACACCGAAGCTTTACACAACAAGCAGCCCTTTACCCAAACACACGCTCTCACAGGACTGAATCCTCCTGCAGAGCCTCGCAGTCTCTCCGATCCAACAACCTCTCCACCCTTAGTAGCGTTTTGTCTTTATTTTCTGAAGCGTTCTTCATTCATTACAGCAGCTTTACTGGGAGACGAGCAGCTTTTATTGGCACTGCTGCCTGTAAAATCGGTCAGAGCCAACCGAGAGAGTAACCTTTAAACTGAGAGAGAGAGGGAGTTTGTTAGAGGAAAGATGGACGTTCAGACAGTAAACAGGAAGCAGTCCACAAACACACACACAGCTATTATTTCACACATACACATTGAACTACAGTAGATAGACACATTTTCAGCACTCTGCACTGCGTGTGTGTGTGTGTGCTGATATTTATTGGGAAGCGACGGCTCCTTTAACCTCACCCATCGACCGCCCAGCGCTCCCATTAAGGCTGACTGGGATGTCCATGGGGAGTTAGAATGTGAGACTGTGTGTGTGTGTTTGTCTTGGAGGGGAATCTTTAAAAGGCAATAGGTTGTTTCTTGGAGTGTTTGTGGGCTGATCTCTCCGTCTGAATGTTTGTATGTGTGACTTCATAGCATGTATGCATATTTTTAGTGGTCAGGGACTTAGTTGAGCTCATCAAAAGAGAAAACTAGCTCTTTATTTCAGTCGGTTATTAAAGATATACCTTTCTATATAATCTTTTGTTTTATACATAATTGATCATATTTTAGTAAGAGGCCTCATTTATTTTTTTTTGTTAAAACAATCCCAAATCTTCACCTATCACATTAAAGGCATAGAATAGAAGACTGATGTCATCTCTCTGTATTAAGTACAGACCTGAAACCAGGATGTGGTTAACATAGCATTAAGAGTGGTAGCAGGGGCAAACGCCTCTGCCCAAAATGGAAAAACTACACCAACCGAGAACTCTAAAGGTCATTGATTAGTTGAATCTCGTTTGTTTGATCCGCACACAAATTAAAATGTAATCACATTTATAAACTTGTTTTGATACACACAAAGAAAAAGGAAGATTTCCATGTGTACTGTAACACGTTCATGCTAGAATTTTTGTGAGAATGTTGCCACAGTAACTATAGTCATGTTAATACTCTTCTGCTAAACATGACCATATAAACTGTCATCTGTAGACATTTTAGCATGCCACTGTGGTAAATGTTATAGAACATGCTCACTATTGGCATGTTAAAATTAGCATTAGGCCCAGGTATGAAACCTTAACACTTTTCTTGAAACTGTCTAGTCAAAGTTAGTATCGAATGTTTGGTCAAATTCTTTTTTATTCTTAGTTCTTCTTTTTTCTCAAAATCAAAATTTTCCCAATATTTATTTTGCCAAAGTTCTTGTTTGGCTGCATGTGAGTGGACAACACAGTACAACTAAATATATTACTCAAACTGAAAATTTAAAAAAGTATGATCAGATTTTTGTTTTCCAACCATATCGAGCCCACCATGATGATGATAGAATTAGCTTCTAGCTAGCATACGGTACTCTCAATTGGTATAACATGATTAATGATGTACCTGTTTTATTCACCAGCCTTAACAATTCACTACTTTTCTTTATTGATCTTTATTGTTAGTTGTATTTATCAAATGAACATACTGAAAAGCCACATCTGTCGACATTCAGTGTTGAACCTATCAGAGTAATGTTTGGAATGGCACTGATTAAAGTCATTGCTGAAGTTTCTGGGTTTGTCCATCACTTCCCCGGACAGAAGGGGCAGGAGTTGTTCTTGCTGGACTGCAACCACACTTTGATGCAGTCTTTGTGGATGGTGTGGGAGCAGCTCAGTGGGTGGCGGCTCTCTGGATCCACGTGGTTTTGGCACATCAGGCAGAGTTTACGGGCCCCGGCAGGCTGACCTCCACCTGCCGCTGCTGCTCTCTGTGGGGGAGGGGCCGGCCTCTGGATGGGGCCGGGGGGTGCGGGCCGGCTGATGGGCCCCGGGGCCGACCTCTCGTTCTGTACCAGCTTGAAGCCGACCTGCTCGATGACCTCCTCCATGGACATGCCAGCGAGTGTTCCGCGGGAGCTCTTCACCTGCTGGAGCAGGGACGTCAGCTGAGCCCTGTTGCACTGAGGGAACCGGGTTCCAAGCTTCTCCAGAACCTTGTCTAGTTTGCCGGCTGGGGCGGAGGTGGCAGCACCAGCAGCAGCAGCAGCAGCGGGGGGAGGTGGGGAAGGAACTACAGGGTGGATAGGCTGAACAGGAGGGGACGGGGAGGGGGAGAGACTCGGAGGTGGAGTCACCCTCAGTGGAACTCTGATGTGGGGCTGAAACTGGGGCTGAGGCGGGGGGAGAGGCTGGAACTGCTGTGGAGGTTGGTGCCGGGGTGGGAAGGGAGGTTGGAAGTGGTGCTGGGGTGGTGGGAGGTGGTAGCGGTGACGGTACTGGGGATGGTGAGGGGGCTGGTACTGTTGGTAGAAGTGTGGGTGTCTCTGGGAAAGGAATGGTCGGTTCACTTGTTGTTGTGGAGGAGGGGGCGTGAACTGAGGGCGGACCAGTGACTGCATCACCTGATTGAATCTAAGGTCAGCCTGTGGGAGAGAAAAAAGTCATTAAATAAAAGATAAATACGTGAAACCCCTTGAATACTTCTAAGAATGTCCTGTACTGTAACTATGGATGGGTATCGTAGTACTACTACTCTTACTGAATAGTAGTAATAGAAAAGTAAGCAGTTAATTCAACTTATACAATATATATATATACACACGTCTTAACTGAAATCCTTTCAGTGGGGGGCGGGTCTTACCATGGGGACCTGCGGCAGAGACGGCACGTTGATCCTGGGGAGGGACTCTAACTCCCGACCCTGCTGGAGCTGCTGCAGAACCTCCTGAAAACGGCTCTGGAGCTCTGCCTGGTTCTTCCGGACCAGACCTTCCTTCTTCTCCCACTTCTGCCTCTCGTGAGGGTACTGCTGTGGAAACTCCACCCTGAGAGCGTTCAGGTACTGCCCCACCTGGTACAGCACTTTATTTTTAGCATAAAAACTCACATTTGCATTCACTGAATATCAGTTTGCGATCACTACATTGTGCTGTCTTACCTCGCTCAGCCAGGCCTCGATGTGACCCATGGCGACGTCTCTCTGCTTTTCCACGGCAGCGATCTCATCCTGTAAGGCCAGCAGCTCGGCCTCCTGCGCCTCCTTCCTCACACGCTCCATTTCCTGCCTCAGCTCGTCCAGCTCCTCTTGCCACCTCCTCTGCTCCTCGCTCTGCTCCTCTGTGAGCGCCGTTAGCTTCCTCTCACTCTCCTCCAGCTCTTTGGCCAGCCTGGAAGGAGGAGGAAAGACAGGGTAGAGTGTGAGGTTGAGTTCTCATGTTTCTGGGTATTTTCTTTTCTAAAACTACAACAGCAGTACCACTGAAGTGATACATCATCAGTATTTAACTGCTGTTTGAACATGTGTTTGAGTTATTAGATTTTACACTGTTATCTTCGCTTTCTGTTATTGTCTTCTTTTATTGTAAACTGTATTGAGACGTTATGTGATTTTACACTATTACTAGAGCTGTAATGATTAGTCAGTTTATCAATTAGTGTACAATAACACAGCTAAAAGAAAAACAAATGCAGTGATTCGACTGACAAAATGAGATTAGACTCTCAACTGATGATTTGAATCTTCGACATTTGGGGTGCGCTGACTCTCGTGGACATGGACAGATGATAACATTTACATCACATGGACTGTTGAATCTACTACCGCTAATGTGTTCAAGGGGCTCGATTATTATTGGCACTTTTGGAAGGCTTTTATTGTGAAGCAGCGGCAGGCACATAAAGTACACTGACGTGATGTTAGGTAATAGTTACAAATGAATATGCCTCTTAACCCCAAAAAGACGTTATTTGAATCCTATACCACCTTCCCTTATCTTTTCATTAATTCATTCATTTCCACGGTGTTCTTGGTTTTTACCTGTTCCTCTCCTCTTCTGCTCTGTTCTTCTCTGAGGTCATTTCCTGTTTCTTGGCTAGGAAGTTCTTCCTGGTGGCTTTGGAGTTGTTCAGCTGCAGTTTAACTCGTAAAGACTCCAGTTTGTCCAGAAGAGCCTGAAACCACATTCACAGTCAGATAGTAGAATACACTTCTGTTGAAGTGCTCTGTTTTGGACCACATCAGCACAAGTGGTCAAAAACTCGACAGAGTACCTTTAACAGTGTGTGTGTGTGTGTGTGTGTGTGTGTGTGTGTGTCAGTCTCACCTGGTGCTGGCGGGTGGCCTCCTCCTTCCTCTTATGCAGTTGTTGTTTGTCTTTCTCATGTGACACTTCATCTTCGCCCTGCTTCCTCATCATACTGTCGTACTGCCCCGTCAGGCTGGAGCTGTACTCCAACATGGCCGTCACCTGACTCTCCCAATCCGACTCCGTGTTGATGCCCAACTCTTTTGTCGTGCTATCCGTCTGCACAGCCTGCACCTTCTGCAGCAGGTCTGGGAAAGGAAACAAGGAGGGAAGCAAGATTTTAGTTTTTAGAACAGTCTGCGTCACGTAGTTTAATTAGATCATTATGTTGATGCCTGATTTGATCTGAACAGAGATTCAAGTCTAACAGGATAACAAATTATCTTCAAAGTGTTAATTAATCAGGATGAGTCAGCTGATGGCAAGCTTTCTCATTAAATTGGTGGGGGATGAGGTCAATGTATATTCCTTTATGTGAGCTTGCATGGTGGATTGTTGCATACGTTTTATACATGGTCTATGTATTTCTTTGTTTCCTCTTCACCTGGAGGGGGGGAGTTAAAGCTGAAGTTTAAGTTTAAGGGCACGTATTATATAGCTTATCATTATTATTCATACATTAATATATAAGCAATATTTTTGGTTAAACATTACTAACATTACTATATACACTGTTGGATAACAAGCACTATAATTCCCTCTGAAATGTACAGAAGTCCAAGAGTACACATTCAAGTACAGTTACTGTTCCACCACTGCTGTACCTACACCCAACATATCCTAACACGTTCATAAATGACCACAGTTCTGAAACCATTATTGGTGACTGGATGAATTATGATGAGGACGTTGTACCTTGTGTTCACCCCACAGAGGGAGCATCACCACTTCCTGTTTATCTACTTTGGAGTTATCTGGAAGCTGTCTGATCTAATAAAGCAGCTCCTCAGGGTGTGTCTCTGCCATTCACCTGATCGAATTCAATCTTAGCTGCAGAGTACACGAATGGCACACCACACCCTTTTAGCCCTGTACGAGTCTGTAATAACACTGACATGATGTTAGCTACCTGCCACTGCCATGTTTGCTAACGCTAGCTCGAGGTGGTGGTGGTGGTCCTCCTCCTCCTCCTCCTCCTCTTCCTCCTCCTGTGTGGGATGTTGGACTTCGTGCTCTTCTTCTGAGGCCGTGCTTGCTGTTTCTCCGTGAGCGTCCATGCTAACGGAACTACAAACATGAAACTAAAAGTTGAAACTCTGCTGGGTTAGGGTTTCTGACTCTGCTACCGTACACCGTGTTAGCTATCCAAACAGCTACCAACGTCAGCGGTCAATGTGAGCCCTGAAGCATTCATTTAAAATAAAAGTGGATCTACAGTAGCTGTTGTTAAACTCCACTTCACAGTTACCGCCAGTGATCGGCTAACCACACGGAAATGATTGTGTGTCGCTGAAAATGATCCGTCTGAAACGGCCCAAAGATCGTCTATGGAAACCTTTTTTTATTTATTTTTGTTAAATTAAAAAACTTTATTTAACATTGTCGAACAGGAGAAACATCAACAGTCAGACAACACACCACTAATATTCAAATACAAATAAAAATGTAGTAAAATGTTCGCAAAATTATTAAGTATTCATTGTCACAATGGGTCCTGTCATTATTGTTGAGGCATTAACATGTAAACAATTATGTTAAAGCTGGTTGAGGTGCTTTAATGCTTTATATACTTCTAGGGTAGTTAAATCTATACACAGCATCATATTTTATATTTGATCACATTAATTGTAACTATAGCTGTCAAATAAATAGTGCAGTACAAAGTACAATATTCCCCTCTGTTATATAGCCTTGTGGAGTAGAAGTAAAAATCCAGTTAAAAAATTAAAGCAGACTCAGTAAAATCCAAGTAGGCCTTCCTAAAAGTAATCAATTAAATGGATAAAAGTTATTCAACAAAGATATATGTTAAAAGAATTGGGTTTATTTTGACTTCCAATCATCATCATCATCCCATTTTAAGTGACACCATAAATTTGGCAAATAGGGCATGTGACGTTCATTTCTGTGCCACAAGCTGGTGTGATGAACTAGAAAAGGGAAAAGTAACTTGAAGTTAATGAGCCCAAAGACCCCCAGCAAAACCACACCCCACTAAACACTTTGTACTAGTTTGTAACAGTTTTTGATTTTATTTTATCACATTTTACTCTGTTCATTTCTATTATTTATTCATTTACCCCTGTCATTTTATTTTCTGTAACATTGTATCCCCTAAGGAATGATACTACAAGACTGTTTCATATTTTTAGAATATGTTCATCTGCACATGCACTCCCATCTTCAACCCCATTATACTACCTACTGTACATACTGCACAACTTAGCCTACATAACAGTTTACATGTTACCATTACTCTCCTAGTTACTACAGTATTATATTTCATTATACATGAATATGTATATATATATTTCTATTTAGCTGAGCTGTTGCACTGTGGTATGTATTAGATTTTCCTTTATTCATATTTTTTATACATATCTGTATGAGCACTGTTGGAGGGAGCCAGGACTGCTTCACTGTAATTGCTGAGTACGTGACAATAAAGAACTATATCAAATATAAATATATTAAATATAATAAAAATAGCCTACAAAATCATCTTTACCTTGATTTGGTTATTTCAATTATTTCATGTTAAATGAACTTAGTTATTATTCAGTACATTCGTTTATTTCTTTCTAAAGTCAATTAGCTCAGTTAAAACCCCAAATTCCCAGAAACCGCATGAGGACACGACCTACAACACGCGACAGAGTGAGACCTCCTCCCTTTTCTCTCCTCTCTGGCTCCCATCAGGAGTCCAGTTAGTCACATGACAGAGCTGGGAAAACCTCCTGACTCCCCGCTCCTCCTCCCCTCCCCTCCCTCCCCTCCCCTCCCTCTCTCACTCTGTCAGTCGACTGTTTGCTCTGTCTGTCGGTGTGTGTGTGTGTATATGTGTGTGTGTGTCTGTTAGCTAGCTGTTAGCTATCATCACCATCAACCGCAGGAACGACGCGAACATGGCGGACACAGCCAGGGACCCTCCGCCGGCGCACACCGACTTCCAGGAGCTGGAGGACGGGGAGGACCTGTTCCTGGAGCCGGCCGTCATACAGGAGGTGAGGAGGAGGAGGAGGAGGTGGAGGAGGTGATGAAGGGAGGCCGAGGGGAGCTGTGGCAGGCAGGGCGTGATGCTTCCAGCTGACAACAGATGAAAACTTAGAGGAGGGGGAGCAGGCAGGGAGGAGACCTTTTAAAAATGGTTAATTTTTGAATGAGGTTTGGTGTGTGTGGGAGCTCTTGTTTTATTCATCCCTGCCCTGTCACCATTCAGCAGAACAGCCGTATAAACGCTTTAGAGGCTGTGTGTAACACCACTAACTGTGGCCTTCATAGCGACAGTTACAGAAGCCTAGGAGGGTCATATTTGCGCAGAGGAAAACGCAAGCTAGGTGCGTTTGTTTGCCGTCAGGTGACAGTCACACAGGTGTGGGTGGTACATTCAGGGCAGACTGGAAAAATGGAAAAACAACAGTAAAGCGCAGTTCAACAGATTAAAGTTTTTTTTGCTGATTAATGCCTTTGAACTAATTAAAGATGGTGGTTGAAGTTTTGAAGTTTAATATTTTAATCCTCCCATGGTGGAAGCCACAGAAAAAAGCCAGTAACCCAGAAAGTAGTTGGATCCAGACAGTGTTTGAACACAGTGTTAATTACAAGTGAAACGACTCAAAACAACAAAAGGGAGCATTCCAGTTAAATGCAGTTATTTACAAATAAAACAGCATGACAAGTTTCCACTGAGTTCAGTTTTTGACACAGTCTGAATAAAACTGAACACTACAGGCTTCACAAAGGTAGATTTAGTTGCAGGGTTGTTGCTCTGGATATGATTTCGGTTGTGCTGTCGCTCATATTATTGTGTCCACAGTATGTCTGTACAGTACGAGTCCTTGTTTTAGATGGCTGTCAACAGAAGTTGGACCCCAAAACTGATGCAATGATAACTTACTTTTTTTAGAAGCATTTCAGAACCCCTTATACTCAACTAAAGCGGTTTCATTTATGAAATGAACCCAGTAAAACACCTTTGTTTGGCTGTTTTGTTCTGACTTTACTATCCAGCGCAGCAGTAGATGAATGTGTGTTTCAGAATATGGACAGGGAACCCCAGGAACGATGATGAATGATGAAACTTTGTATGAGGAAATATATTAAATCAGAATTAACTTTAACTATCGACCATTCATGTTGCCAGCATAAACCTGACTCAGGTTACCAATAATTCTGACAGTTTTTCCACACAGTGAAGAGAACACATTTACAGGACCATACAGATACACACAGATACTGAACATACAGCTGAACAAATAGAAGCAAACTCAAACATGTAGCTGTTTCACACGGGCAATAGCTGAACAACAAACATTATACAGGTCAGATTGTTACTATGTACTATATGTGCATGTAGTGTAAGAGTGCACGAAGTGTAAAGAATGCTGGAATGAATACAAGTGACTACAGAGGTGAGTTTATGTGCAGAGAGTAGTGTGCTGACCAGTAGAGCTTTGATTCTCTGCCCAAACCTGATTGGACCCGACCCAACCTGCTGGGTTGGGGCTATAGTATATGTACAGTGTAGTTTACTTTAGCTTGTAATAAACTATTCACGCCATTTATTTTAAGATATTCGGGTTCGGGGCAGTCTCGGGTCAGGTCAGGTCGATTGAAGCTCTAGTGAGCAGTTAATTGAGCAGAAGCCAGCCTCACTATTAACTTGCGCAGATGACATCTAACAGAAATAGCAGTTGCAGACGACAGAGAAATGCTTTGCTCATAGAACCTCCAGCTAAAAGTGCGTCATCAAAGGACCCCGAGCTTGAAGCAGAATGAAACAGACGTAAAGCAGCGCCTGGTTCAGTGTGACAGCATGAATCATCAGAGCGTTAAAAGCTGCCACATCAGTTCCCTCCAAAATCCATCCACCTGATTGTTCCACATATGACTGATATCAGTGTTTTCTGAGCAGCTTTACAGTTAAAAGGAAATGACTATTATAAGGAGACGGGACGTGAACCACAGCTTCCTGTGTTTGCTCCCTGTTATTGCTGTAGCCGCTAGTCAATGCAGTTAGCATGGTTATTGGAACTTGTGCTTTCATACGTTCAAGTGTGGCTGTTTGATAAGTGTTTCAGTTCTGGTAGCTTTACATATGGTCAGTCTGAAGTGAGACATAGAGCCTTTTTGTTTGACTTTAATTTGTAGCTTTGGTTCAGAATTGGATTCATTGAATACAAAAAAACTGCACTAACTGGTAACGTTGGCTGACGTGTTATAACTAATGTCATATGTTCTCCATAAATATGACACATGTACATATTTTACGCAGTCATGTTGACTTTTAACTCATGCTAGTTTATGTTCGCTATCCAGGCTTGTTGTATGACTGAAGCAGGACTTTGACAACTAGAGCACTACTGCGGTTTCTTTTTTAAAGCACCGCTTCTGCTTTGAACGTCTCTTTCACAGGGAGTTTTATTGGTTATTGGTTGTCTGGCCCTTTGAGTGTAACCCTCCAAACAGGAA